>NC_092373.1:0-300000 GCF_030028105.1 Mobula birostris | reverse complement strand
TGCCTTTTGAAAATCCAAGTGAATGAAATTCACTGCCTCTCCTTTGTCCGCCCTGCTTGTTACTTGTCTGAAGAGCTCTAACAGATTTGTCAGGCAAGATTTCCCTTTACAGAAACCATTTTATCATTAGTCTCCAAGTACCTCGAAACCTCATCCTTAATAATAGACTCCAACATTTCCCAACCACTGAGGTTAGGCTAACTGGTCTGTAATTTCCTTTATTTTCCCTTTCTCCATTCTTAAAGAGTGGAGTGACATTTGCAATTTTTCAGTCCTGTGGAACCATGCCAACATCAAGTGATTCTTGAAAGGTCATGCCAATACATCTACTATCTCTTCAGCAACCTCTCTCAGGACTCTGGGATGTAGTCCATCTGGTCCAGGTGACTTATCCACCTTAAGACTTTTGAGTTTGCCTAGCGCTTTTTCCTTTGTAATTGCAATGGCACTCACTCCTGCTCCCTGACACTCAAGAACTTCTACCATACTGCTCGTGTCTCCCACCATGAAAGCAGATGCAAAGTACGCATTAAATTCATCTGCTATTTCTTTGTCCTACATTACTACCTCACCAGCATCATTTTCCAGTGGTCCAATATCAACTCTCACCTCCTCTTACTCTTTATATAACTGAAAAAACCTTTGGTATCTTGCTTTATATTATTGGCTAGTTTGCCCTCATATTTCATCTTTTCCCTAATTTTTCATATTTTTTCTTTTCCCTACCATGAAGCATGGTGATGGCTTGTCAAGGTGGAGGGTAAAATGAATGCAACAAAATACAGAGAAAACCTGATGCAGTCTGCAAGAGAACTATGACTTGAGAGACGACTTGTTTTCTAACAAGACAATGACCCTAACCATGAAGCCAAAGCTGCACAGGATTGGCTTAGAAACAACAAGGTTAATGTCCTGGAGTGGCCACGTCAGAGTACAGAACTCAATCCAATTGAGAATTTGTGCATGGATTTGAAAAGGGCTGTTCACTCACTAGCCCCATGCAATCTGACATACCTTGAGCAATTTTGTAAAGAAGAATGGGGAAAAATGAAATGAAATGAAATATCTTTATTGTCATTGCATAGTACAATTTGTCATGCACCAATACAGCAAAAATGAGTTTGCAACTCTCGTAATCAATGCTATAAAACAACAAATAAAATAAATAAACAATAAATAAAATCAAGTAACCAGCCAACACAAGCAATGTCCAGCAGTACAAAAGTGCAACTCAGATGCATGACAGCCATAAAACCAGTATTAAAAGTAGCAATATAACAATTTATGGATGATGCTTGATCGATTGGTTCAGAGCAATTATAGCTCTGAGGAAAAAGCTATTTTTCAGTCCAGAAGTGCGGGCATATAAAATCTTATAACATCTGCCAGATGGAAGAAGGTCAAACAGATGAATGCATGGGTGTGTATTGTCCTTACAGATACTTGTAGCTTTCCTTAGGCAGCAAGAGCTGTAGGTGTCCTCCAGGGCTGGGAGCTGTGTCCTGATGATCTGCTGTGCTCTAGAGATGACCCACTGAAGTGCTTTCCTATCAGCTGCTGTACAACTGAGATACCACACAGGGATACAGAATGTTAAGATGTGGTGCAGCAGTAAAAGGTCACCAGCATCTGTTCGGGTAGACCAGCTCTCTTCAGCATCCTGAGGAAAAACAAGTGTTGCTGTGCTTTCTTAACTATTGTTGTGGTGTTAGTGGACCATGTAAGGTCTTCTCAGATGTGTATTCCCAGAAACCTGAAACTGGACACTCTCTCCACTATATCTCCATTAATGTAGACTGGAGCGTACTCATCATCCCGTGACTTTCCAAAGTTGATAATTAGCTGCTTAGTCTTTGCTGTATTAAGAAACAGGTTGTTCTCTGAGCACCAGCTCAGGAGGTTCTGTACATCCGCTCTGTACGCCGATTTGTCTCTATTGGAGATCAACCCGATTGCTGTTGTGTCGTCTGTGAATTTGATGATGGTATTGGTGTTAAATACAGGTACACATTCATAAGTGAAGAGGGGGTAGAGTGTGGGACTCAATACACAACCTTGTGGTGTACCAGTGTTCAGGATAGTAGTGGAGGACAGGTGAGGGCCCAGTCTCACTGCCTGTGAACGCTCTGACAAGAAATTCAGGACCCAGTTACAGAGTGATGAACTGTGGCCTAGCTGGTGGAGTTTGGAGATGAGCTTGCTGGGGATAAAAACCCAGTATTAAAAGTGGAGCTATAATCAACAAACAACATCCTCATGTATGTGCCCTTTCCTTCCAGGTATGTCAGTTATATGGGAGGCAGGGTTTAAGGGTCGGCACAACATAGTGGGCCGAAGGGCCTGTACTGTGCTGTACTATTCTATGTTCTATGTACAAAGCCAACGGAGACCTATCCACACAGACTTAAGGTTGTAATTGCTGCCAAACCTTAAATACTGACTTGAAGGGGGCGAACACTTATGCAATCAATTATTTTGTGTTGTATAATTGTAATTATTTTGGATCATTTTGTAGAGATCTGTTTTCACTTTGACATGAAAGAATCTTTTTCTGTTGATCAGTGTCAAAAAAGCCAAATCAAATACACTGTAATTCAATTTTGTAAAACAATTAAACATAAAAACTTCCGGGGTGGAGGGTTTGAATACTTTTTATAGGCACTGTATATCTAGGGTGCCTAAGACTTTTGCGCAGTACTGTATTTGTCAATGTAGAGTTTGTAAATCTGGCGGGAGCAAAGGATGTCGGGAATAGCAAGGGTAGAGCGCTGTGGGAGGGGCTTGGGACAGGTGGCAGAGAAAATGCCAGGTGCGGGGGAATGGCGTGCATTCAGATACACTGAGACTCTAGGCAACATTTGATTCCAAACAATTGCTTTATTGATCATTACAGAGTGTCTCTCTGGTGCTTCCCACTCCTTCCGCTCTCCCTTCCCCTTTGCCCAACCATGATTCCCCTCTCCCTGCCCCCTTCCCACTCTCAGTCCCCAGTAGAGACCCATGTCAGAATAAGGTTGATCATCACTCACATACATAAAATTACAATACTGTGCAAACGTCTTAGACAGGCTAGTTATATATATGTGCCTAAGCCTTTTTTCACAGTACTGTAGTTGTACCATGAATCCCATGCTTTTATATACCTTGACTAATAAACTGTCAGCACCTCATATGCCTTTTTCACCATCTTAGAGATCTATGTTAAACTAGTCACAGGTAGATAGGGCATAAAGAAACCTTTTGGCACATTGACCTTCAGAAATCAAAGTACTGAGTACAAGAGTTGGGATGTTATGTTCAATTTGTAAAATGTTTACATAGAAACATAGAAAACCTACAGCACAATACAGGTCCTTTGGCCCATAATGCTGTGCTGAACATGTACTTATTTTAGAAATTACCTAGGGTTACTATAGCCCTATATTTTTCTGAACTCCACGTACCTCTCCAGGAGTCTCTTAAAAAACCTTATCGTATCCGCCTCCACCACCGTCACTGGCAGCCCATTCTACTCACTCACCACTCTCTGCATAAAAAAACTTACCACTGACATCTCCTCTGTACCTACTTCCAAGCACCTTAAAACTGCCCTCTCATGTTAGCCATTTCAGCCCTGGGAAAAAGCCTCTGACTATCCACATGGTGAATGCCTCGCATCATCTTATACACCTCTATCAGGTCACCTCTCATCCCCCACCGCTCCAAGGAGAAAGGGCCAAGTTCACTCAAGTGATAGGGCCTCTGCCCCTTCCCTCTACAGCCCTGATGAAGGGTTCCGGCCCGAAACGTCGACCAATCTTTTCCACAGATGCTGCCCGACCTGCTGAGTTCCTCCAGCGTGTTGTGAGTGTCACTCAAGCTATTCTCATAGGGCATGCTCCCCAATCCAGGCAACATCCTTGTTAATCTTCTCTGCACGCTTTCTATAGTTTCCACATCCTTCCTGTAGTGAGGTGAGTCAGAACTGCTCACAGTACTCCATGGGATCTGAGCAGGGTCCTATACAGCTGCAAGATTACCTCTTGGCTCTTAAATTCAATCCCATGGTTGATGAAGGCCAATGCATCGTATGCCTTCTTAACCACAGGGTCAACCTGCGCAGCAGCATTGGATGTCCTATGGACTCGGACCCCAAGATCCCTCTGATCCTCCACACTGCCAAGAGTCTTACCATTAATACTATATTCTGCCATCATATTTGACCTACCAAAATGAACCATCTCACACTTATCTGGGTTGAACACCAACTGCCACTTCTCAGCCCAGTTTTGCATTCTATTGATGTCCCGCTGTAACCTCTGACAACCCTCCACACTATCCACAACACCCCCAACCTTTGTGTCATCAGCAAATTTACTAACCCATCCCTCCAATTTCCTCCTGGGATCAATAAAGTATGACTACTACTACTACTACTACTACTACTACTACTACTACTACTACTATTACTACTACTACTACACTTCCTTATCCAGGCCATTTATAAAAATCACAAAGATAAGGGGTCCCAGAACAGATCCCTGAGGCACACCACTGGTCACTAACCTCCTTGCAGAATATGACCCGTCTACAACCACTCTTTGCCTTCTGTGAGCAAGCCAATTCTGGATCCACAAAACAAGGTGCTCTTGGATCCCATGCCTCCTTACTTTCTCAATAAGCCTCGCATGGGGTACCTTATCAAATGCCTTGCTGAAATCCATATACATTACATCTACTGCTCTACCTTCATCAATGTGTTTAGTCACACCCTCAAAAATTTCAATCATGCTCTTAAGGCACGACCTGCCTTTGGCAAAACCATGCTGACTATTCCTAATCATATTATACCTCTCCAAATGTTCATGAAATGTGTGTATGGAACCAGAGATAACAGACTTAACGAATACTTTGCTTCAGTATTCACTATGGAAAAGGACCTTGG
Organism: Mobula birostris; assembly: GCF_030028105.1. Classification (NCBI taxonomy): domain Eukaryota; kingdom Metazoa; phylum Chordata; class Chondrichthyes; order Myliobatiformes; family Myliobatidae; genus Mobula; species Mobula birostris. The sequence continues at coordinate 295,076 of NC_092373.1, read as the reverse complement.
CGATTGTAGGAATGACTTACAATGGACTGAAAACAACAACAGGACAAGGAGATGACAGATGAATTAAATGAGTATTTTGCATCAGTCTTCACTGTGGAAGATACAAGCAGTATGCCTGATGTTGAAGGGTCTGAGGAAGAGGAGTGAGAACCCTACTATTACAAGAAAAAAGGTGCTCAATAAGCTTAAAGACCTAAAGGTACATAAGTCACCCAGACCAGATGAACTGCACCCTAGGGTTCTAAAAGAGGTAGCAGTGGAGATTGTGCGAGGATAAGTAATGATCTTTCAAAAATCATTGGACTCTGGCATGGTGCCAGAGGACTAGAAAATTGCACATGTCACTCCACTCTTTAAGAAAGGAGATTATTGACCAGTCAGCCTGACCTCAGTGGTTGGGAAGATGTTGAAGTCAATTGTTAAGGATGATTTTATGGAGTACTTGGTAACACAGGGCAAGATAGGACAAAGTCAGCATGGTTTTCTTTAGGGAAAATCTTGCCTGATGAACTTGTTGGAATTCTTTGAGCAGATTACATGTCGGACAGATAAAGGGGATGCAGTAAATATTGTATATTTGGACTTTGGAAAGGCCTTTGACAGGGTGCCACACATGAGGCTGCTTACCAGGTTAAGAGTCCATGGTAGTACAGGAAATTTACTGGTATGGTTAAAGCATTGCTGATTGGTAGGAGGCAGTGAGTGGGAATAAAAGGATCCTTGTCTGGTTGGCTGGCAGTGACTAGTGGTGTTCTGCAGGGGTCGGTGTTGGGACCGCTTTTTATGATGTATATCAATAATTTAGAAATGGAATAGATGGCTTTGTTGTCAAGTTTGCAGATGATACAAAGATTGGTGGAGGGGCAGGTAGTGTTGAGAAAACATGTAGGCTGCAGAAGGACTTAGACAGATTAGGAGAATGGGCAAGAAAGTGGCAAATGAAATACAATGTTGGAAAGTGCATGGTTCTCCACTTTGGTAGTAGAAATACTGTAGATGTGCAGACTATTTCCTAATGAGGGAGGAAATCAAAAAATCTGAGATCAAGTGGATTTGGGAGTCCTTGTGCCAAGCAACCTAAAGGTTAACTTGCAGGTTGAGTCAGTGGTGAGGAAGGCAAATGCAATGTTAGCATTCATTTAAAGAGGTCTAGAATACAAGAAGAAGGATGTGTTGCTGAGGCTTTAAAAGGCACCAGTGAGGCCTCATCTTGAGTATTGTGAACAGTTTTAGGCTCCTCATCGAAGAAAAGGTGTGCTGGCATTGGAGAGAGTTCAGAGGAGATTCACAAAGATGATTCTGGGAATGAAAGGTTATCATGCAAGGAACATTTGATGGCTCCGTGTATGTACTCACTGGAATTTAGAAGGATGAGGGAGGAACCTCATTAAAACATTTCTAATGTTAAAAGCCCAAGACAGAATAGATGTGGAAAGGATGTTTCCCATGGTGGGAGAGTCAAGGACAAGAAGCCACAGCCTCAGGTTAGAAGGCATCCATTTAAAACAGAGTTGCAGAGAAATTTGTTTAACCAGAGGGTGGTGAATTTTGTGGAATTTATTACCACAGGCAGTTATGAAGGCCAGGTCATTAGGTATATTTAAGGCACAGCTTGATAGGTTCTTGATTGGACATGGCATCAAAGGTTATGGGGAGAAGGCTGGAGAGTGGGACTGAGGAATGTAAAAAAAAGATCAGCCATGATTGAATGGTGGAGTGAACTCAATGGGCCAAATAGCCTAATTCTGCTCCTCTATCTTATGGTCTTATATTTAAAGTGAAAATTAATAGTTTCCTAATTGGTAGGGCATCAAAAGTTATGGCGAGAAGGCAGTAGGCAGTTTTATGGGGTTGAGTGGGATCCGGGAACAGCTATGATGAATGGCTGAATGGCCTAATTTTGCAGGGATGAGAGCATTGGCTGGAATTTCTGGGGGCAATTCGAAAAGGACTGGATAGATAAATCCCAGAGATGAAGTAGTATTCTAAAGGGAGGGTGAGGCAACCGTGGCTTTCAAGGGAAGCCAAAGACAGCATAAAAGGAGGCATAAAAAAGTGCAAAATTCAGTGGGAAGTTAGAGGATAGGGAAGCTTTTAAAAGCCACCAGAGGGCAACTAGAAAAACTGTAAATAGAGAAAAGATGAAATATGAAGGGAAGCTAGCCAAAAATATCAGAAGAAACCAAAAGTTTTCTCAGATATATAAACTGAAAAAGAGAGAAGAGGATGGGTATCAGACTGCTGGAAAATGATGCTGAAGAAGTAGTAATGGAGGGGGGGGGGGACAAAGAAATAGTGGATGAACTTAATAAGTATTTTGCATCATCTTTACTGTGGAAGACACTAGCAGTATATCAGAACTAGTAGTACTCAGAAGTGATTGTAGTTGCTATGGCTTGGGAAGTGCAAAGGAGAAAGGGCTTGGGAAGCTGTAATATCAGGGTAGATGAATCACCTGGACCAGATGGACTATACCCAGGATTCTGAAAGAGGTAGCTGAAGAGATTGTGATGGCATTCATAATGATCTTTCAAGAATCACTAGATTCCGGAATGGTTCCAGGGAACTGAAAAATTTCAAATGCTAGGAGAACGGAAATTATACACTAGTTAACCTGACTTAAGTGGTTAGGAAGATATTGGAGTTCATTATTAAGGATTAGGTTTCGGAGTACTCAGAGGCACGTGAAGAAATAGGCCAAAGTCAGCATGATTTCCTTAAGAGCAAATCTTGCTTGACAAATCTGTTGGAATTCTTTTGAGGAAATAACAAGCAGGGTAGATAAAGGAGACTTAATGGGTGTTGGTTAGAAACATAGAAACATAGAAAATAGGTGCAAGAGTAGGCCATTCGGCCCTTCGAGCCTGCACCACCATTCAGTATGATCATGGCTGATCATCCAACTCAGAACCATGTACCAGCCTTCCCTCCATAACCCCTGATCCCTTTAGCCACAAGGGCCATATCTAACTCCCTCTTAAATATAGCCAATGAACTGGCCTCAACTGTTTCCTGTGGCAGAGAATTCCACAGATTCACCACTCTCTGTGTGAAGAAGTTTTTCCTCATCTCGGTCCTAAAAGGCTTCCCCTTTATCCTCAAACTGTGACCCCTCGTTCTGGACTTCCCCAACATCGGGAACAATCTTCCTGCATCTAGCCTGTCCAATCCCTTTAGCATTTTATACGTTTCAATCAGATCCCCCCTCAATCTTCTAAATTCCAACGAGTATAAGCCTAGTTCATCCAGTCTTTCATCATATGAAAGTCCTGCCATCCCAGGAATCAATCTGGTGAACCTTCTTTGTACTCCCTCTATGGCAAGGATGTCTTTCCTCAGATTAGGGGACCAAAACTGCACACAATACTCCAGGTGTGGTCTCACCAAGGCCTTGTACAACTGCAGTAGTACCTCCCTGCTCCTGTACTCGAATCCTCTTGCTATAGATGCCAGCATACCATTCGTCTTTTTCACCACCTGCTGTACCTGCATGCCCACTTTCAATGACTGGTGTATAATGACACCCAGGTCTCGTTTCACCTCCCCTTTTCCTAATCGGCCACCATTCAGATAACAATCTGTTTTCCTGTTTTTGCTATCAAAGTGGATAACTTCACATTTATCCACATTAAATTGCATCTGCCATGTACTTGCCCACTCACCTAACCTATCCAAGTCACCCTGCATCCTCTTAGCATCCTCCTCACAGCTAACACTGCCGCCCAGCTTCATGTCATCCACAAACCTGGGGATGCTGCATTTAATTCCCTCATCCAAGTCATTAATATATATTGTAAACAACTGGGGTCCCAGCACTAAGCCTTGCGGTACCCCACTAGTCACTGCCTGCCATTCTGAAAAGGTCCCGTTTATTCCCACTCTTTGCTTCCTGTCTGCCAACCAATTCTCTATCCACATCAATACCTTACCCCCAATACTGTGTGCTTTAAGTTTGCACACTAATCTCCTGTGTAGGACCTTGTCAAAAGCCTTTTGAAAATCCAAATATACCACATCCACTGGTTCTCCCCTATCCACTCTACTAGTTACATCCTCAAAAAATTCTATGAGATTCGTCAGACATGATTTTCCTTTCACAAATCCATGCTGACTTTGTCCGATAATTTCACTGCTTTCCAAATGTGCTGTTATCACATCTTTGATAACTGACTCTAGCAGTTTCCCCACCACTGTTACTTGGATTTGCAGAAGGTGCCACACATGAGTCTGCTTAACAAGACAGGAGTCCTTGGTATTACAGAAAATATATTGGCTTGGATAGAACATTGGCTGGTTAGAAGGAGGCAAACCAGCCATTTCTCTGTCCATACTAATAAAGGAATTAAAGGAGACTTTTCAGATTGGTTGCTGGTGTCTAGTGGTGTTCCACAGTGATGGTTGTTGGTACCAATTCTTCTTACGTTATACGTCAGTGATTTGGATGACGGAATTGATGGTTTTTCAGCCAAGTTGTAGATGATACATAGAGAGCTGGAGGGGAAATCGTGTTGAGGAAGCAGGGAGTCTGCAGAATGAGGTAGACAGATCAGGTCAAGGAAGTGGCAGATGAAATATGGTCGTGCACTTTGGTAGGAGGAATAAAGACATAGACTATTTTCTAAATGTGAAGAAAATTCAAAAATCAGAAGTGCAAGGGGACTTGGAATTCCTTGTGCAGGATTCTCTAAAGGTTAACTTACAGGTTGAGTCAGTGCTTAGGAAGTCAAATGCAATGTTAGCATTCATTTTGAGAGGACTGGAATATAACAGTAAGGATGTGATTCTGAGGCTTTATAAGGCATTGGTCAGATTGCTCCTGGAGTATTGTGAGCAATTTTGGGTTCCTTAGCTAAGAAAAGATGTGCTGGCATTGGAGAAGGTCTAGACGATATTCATGAGAAATCCTAGAATGCATGGGTTAATGTATTAGGAGCGTTTGATAGCTATGGGTCTGTACTTGCTGAAGTTTAGAAGAATGAGGAGGGACCTCATTGAAACCTATCGAATATTTAAAGGCCTAGATAGAGGAGGAGGATGTTTCCTATAGTGGGGATGTTATGACTAGAGAGCACAGCTGTAGATTATAATGACATCCCTTTAGAACAGAGGATGAAAAGGAATTTCATTAGCCTGAGGGTAATGAATCTGTGGAATTCATAGCCACAAACTGTGGCTTGGAGGCCAAGTAATTGAGTGTATTTAAAGGGGAGGTTGATAGGTTCTTCATTAGTCAGGGTGTCAAAGTATACGAGGGGGAAGGCAGGAGAATGGGGTTGAGAGGGTAATACATCAGCCATGATTGAATGGCGGAGCAAACCCGATGGGTTGAATGGCCTAATTCTTCTCCTGTGACTTATGGTCTTATGTCAGAATGATAATGGGAAGCCAAGTAGAAATGCATAGCACTGGGAGATATTGCCTTTTGTGAAGGTGCTCAATGAAGCTGTCCCCAATTTGTGACGGGTTTCACCAATATTGAAGAGACTGCACTGGGATCACTGTTACATTAGATGACCCAATGGACTTGCAGGTGAAGTATTACCTCACCTGGAAGGACCACTTGAGGTCCTGAATGGGATGAGGGAAGAGGTGCAGTGGCAGGTACAGCACGTGTTCTGCTTACAGGGATAAGTGAGTGCCAGGAGGGAGATAAGTAGGGAGGGATCAATGGGATCACATAGAGAGTGATCCCTATGGAAAACAGTGAGAAGGGAGAGAAAGACAGATGTACAGTATGTGTTTACTGATAGGATTCCCTTGGAAATGGCAGAAGTTATGAAGTATGATGTACTGAATACTGATGCTTGTGGGTTGGTAGGTAAGGATAAGGGGAACCCTATTCCTGTAAAGAGAGTGGGAGGATGAGGGTAAGGGCAGCTATGTGGGAAATGGAGGAGATGTGGATGAGGGCAGTATCAATGGTGGTGGAAAGGAAACCCTCAATGTTGAAAAAAGAGGATGTTCTTGAATCGAAAGCCTCATCCTGAGAACAACTGTGGCAGAGATGGAGGAACTGAGAGAAGAGATAGTATTTTTACATGTGACAGGGTGGGAAGAGGTATAGAACATAGAAATTTACAGCACATTACAGGCCCTTCAGCCTACAATGTTGTGCCGACCATGGTATCTACTCTAGAGACCGCCTAGAACTAGTATAGTCAAGATAACTGTGAATGTCAGTAGATTTGTAAATGACAGTCTGTCTCCAGAGATCGAGAAAGTGGTAAGGAGTAAATTAAAGGCATCCGTTAGTCTTGCGAGACCATGGATCTACGCCTGGAAAGTCTCCACTCTCCAGGGTGCAGGCCTGGGCAAGGTTGTATGGAAGACCGGCTGCAAGTCTCCCCTCTCCACGACACCAATGTTGTCCAAGGGAAGGGCATTAGGACCCATACAGCTTGGCACCAGTGTCGTCGCAGAGCAGTGTGTGATTAAGTACCTTGCTCAAGGACACAACACGTTCCCTTGGCTGGGTCTTGAACTCACAACCTTCAGGTCGCTAGTCCAATGCCTTAACCACTTGGCCACGTGCCCATATGTAAGGAGTAGAAGAATAGACTACAAACATGCCCACAATCACCATTGGTTGAGGGAGGGCCCAGTTGAGCTTTAGTGTATTTTGTAGCACATGTTTAGCACAGCACAGGGAGGTGAAGGACAAAAATGAAACAGAAAGCATGTACACCAGACTCAAAGACAGTTTCTACCCTACTGATGTAAGACTATTAAATGCTTCCCTGGTAGAATAAGATGGACAATCTCATGATCTACCTCATTGTGCCCTTGCTCCTTATGTTTGTCTGCAATGCACTTCATCTGTTACTGGCTCCATGTCTGTGGCTTGCAACCATCAGGCTCCTGGACTGACAGCAAAGTTGAACTAACTCTGTGGCTATGGAGTCATGTTTGGGGACTCTTCAATTCATGTCCTCTGTGTTATTTGTTAACTTTTTTTATTGTTTGCATGATTTGTTTTTTTTTAAGCTTGTTGAGTGTTTGACAGTCTTTGTTGTATGGGTTTTTTAAATGGGCTCTGTTGTATTTCTCTGCTTTGTGGCTACCTGTGAGAAGACAAATTCCGAGGTATTATATGATATACATACCTTGATATTAAATATTCTTTGAACTTTGTAACACTTTATTCTGTACTCTGTTCTTGTCTTACCTTGTATTATCACAATGCAACGTAGTAATTAATTAACCTATATGGATAATATGCAAACACGAGGAAATCTGTAGATGCTGGAATTTCAAGCAACACACATAAAAGTTGCTGGTGAATGCAGCAGGCCAGGCAACATCTCTAGGAAGAGGTACAGTCGACGTTTCGGGCCAAGACCCTTCGTCAGGACTATCTGAAAGAAGAGCTAGTAAGAGATTTGAAAGTGGGTGGGGGAGGGGGAGATCCGGAATGATAGAAGAAGACAGGAGGGGGAGGGATGGAGCCAAGAGCTGGACAGGTGATTGGCAAAAGGGATATGAGAGGATCATGGGACAGGAAGTCTAGGGAGAAAGAAAAGGGGGGGGGGAGCCCAGAGGATGAGCAAGGGGTATAGTGAGAGGGATAGAGGGAGAGAGAGAAAAAGAATGTGTGTATATAAATAAATAACGGATGGGGTACGAGGGGGAGGTGGCCTTCTATATATTGGCGAGACCTGACGCAGACTGGGAGATTGTTTCGCTGAACACCTATGCTCTGTCCACCAGAGTAAGCAGGATCTCCCAGTGGCCACACATTTTAATTCCACGTTCCTCCCTTACCACCATTCAGTGCCCCAGACAGTCCTTCACCTGTGAGTCGGCTGGGGTGATATACCGCGTCCGGTGCTCCCGATGTGGCCTTCTATATATTGGCAAGACCCGACGCAGACTGGGAGATCGTTTCACTGAACACCTACACTCTATCCGCCAGAGTAAGCAGGATCTCCCAGTGGCCATACATTTTAATTCCACGTCCCATTCCCATTCTGATATGTCTATCCATGGCCTCCTCTACTGTAAAGATGAAGCCACACTCAGGTTGGAGGAACAACACCTTATATTCCGTCTGGGTAGCCTCCAACCTGATGGCACAAACATTAACTTCTCAAACTTCCGCCAATGCCCCACCTCCCCCTTGTACCCCATCCGTTATTTATTTATATACACACATTCTTTTTCTCTGTCTCTTTTTTCTCCCTCTGTCCCTCTCATTATACCCCTTGCCCATCCTCTGGGCTTTTTTCCCTCCCCTCCCCCTTTTCTTTCTCCCTAGGCCTCCTGTCCCATGATAAACGGTGTAAAGACAGTAAGGTAGAAGGGCTGAAGTGTGTGTACCTCAATGCAAGAAGCATCAGGAACAAAGGTGATGAACTGAGAGCTTGGATACATACATGGAATTATGATGTAGTGGCCATTACAGAGAATTGGCTGGCACCAGGACAGGAATGGATTCTCAATATTCCTGGATTTCAGTCCTTTAAAAGGGATAGAGAGGGCGGAAAAAGGGGAGGAGGGGTGGCATTACTGGTCAAGGATACTATTACAGCTACAGAAAGGGTGGGTAATGTAGCAGGATCTTTTGAGTCAGTATGGGTGGAAGTCAGGAAGAGGAAGGGAGCAGTAACTCTGTTGGGGGTATTCTATAGGCCCCCTGGTAGCAGCAGAGATACAGAGGAGCAGATTGGGAGGCAGAATTTGGAAAGATGAAAAAATAACAGCATTGTTATCATGGGTGACTTTAACTTCCCTAATATTGATTGGCACCTGATTAGTTCCAAGGGTTTAGATGGGGCAGAGTTTGTTAAGTGTGTCCAGGACGGATTCCTGTCACAGTATGTGGATAGGCCGACCAGGGGGAATGCCATACTAGATCTAGTACTAGGTAATGAACCAGGTCAAGTCACAGATCTCTCAGTGGGTGAGCATCTGGGGGACAGTGACCACCGCTCCCTGGCCTTTAGCATTATCATGGAAAAGATAGAATCGGAGAGGACAGGACAATTTTTAATTGGGGAAGGGCAAATTATGAAGCTATAAGGCTAGAACTTGCGGGTGTGAAATGGGATGATGTTTTTGCAGGGAAGTGTACCATGGACATGTGGTCGATGTTTAGAGATCTCTTGCAGGATGTTAGGGATAAATTTGTCCGGGTGAGGAAGATAAAGAATGGTAGGGTGAAGGAACCATGGGTGACAAGTGAGGTGGAAAATCTAGTCAGGAGAAAGAAGGCAGCATACATGAGGTTTAGGAAGCAAGGATCAGATGGGTCTATTGAGGAATATAGGGAAGCAAGAAAGGAGCTTAAGAAGGGGCTGAGAAGAGCAAGAAAGGGGCATGAGAAGGCCTTGGCGAGTAGGGTAAAGGAAAATCCCAAGGCATTCTTCAATTATGTGAAGAAAAAAAGGATGACAGGAGTGAAGGTAGGACTGATTAAAGATAAAGGTGGAAAGATGTGCCTGGAGGCTGTGGAAGTGAGCGAGGTCCTCAATGAATACTTCTCTTCGGTATTCACCAATGAGAGGGAACTTGATGATGGTGAGGACAATATGAGTGAGGTTGATGTTCTGGAGCATGTTGATATTAAGGGAGAGGAGGTGTTGGAGTCGTTAAAATACGTTAGGATGGATAAGTCCCCGGGGCCTGATGGAATATTCCCCAGGCTGCTCCACGAGGTGAGGGAAGAGATTGCTGAGCCTCTGGCTAGGATCTTTATGTCCTCGTTGTCCACGGGAGTGGTACCGGAGGATTGGAGGGAGGCGAATGTTGTCCCCTTGTTCAAAAAAGGTAGTAGGGATAGTCCGGGTAATTATAGACCAGTGAGCCTTACGTCTGTGGTGGGAAAGCTTTTGGAAAAGATTCTTAGAGATAGGATCTATAGGCATTTAGAGAATCATGGTCTGATCAGGGATGGTCAGCATGGCTTTGTGAAGGGCAGATCGTATCTAACAAACCTGATAGAGTTCTTTGACAAGGTGACCAGGCATATAGATGAGGGTAGTGCAGTGAATGTGATCTATATGGATTTTAGTAAGGCATTTGACAAGGTTCAACAGGGTAGGCTTATTCAGAAAGTTAGAAGGCATGGGATCCAGGGAAGTTTGGCCAGGTGGATTCAGAATTGGCTTGCCTGCAGAAGGCAGTGGGTCATGGTGGAGGGAGTACATTAAAATTGGAGGATTGTGACTAGTGGTGTCCCACAGGATCTGTTCTGGGACCTCTACTTTTCGAGATTTTTATTAACGACATGGATGTGGGGGTAGAAGGGTGGGTTGGCAAGTTTGCAGATGACACAAAGGTTGATGGTGTTGTAGATAGTGTAAAGGATTGGCAAAGATTGCAGAGAGACATTGATAGGATGCAGAAGTGGGTTGAGTATGTGGCAGATGGAGTTCAACCTGGAGAAGTGTGAGGTGGTACACTTTGGAAGGATAAACTCCAAGGCAGAGTACAAAGTAAACGGCAGGATACTTGGTAGTGTGGAGGAGCAGAGGATCTGGGGGTACATGTCCACAGATCCCTGAAAGTTGCTTCACAGGTGGATAGGGTAGTTAAGAAAGCTTATGGGGTGTTAGCTTTCATAAGTCGAGGGATAGAGTTTAAGAGTCGGGATGTAATGATGCAGCTCTATATAACTCTGGTTAGGCCACACTTGGAGTACTGTTTCCAGTTCTGGTCGCCTCACTATAGGAAGGATGTGGAAGCATTGGAAAGGGTACAGAGGAGATTTACCAGGATGCTGCCTGGTTTAGAAAGTATGCATTATGATCAGAGATTAAGGGAGCTAGGGCTTTACTCTTTGGAGAGGAGGATGAGAGGAGACATGATAGAGGTGTACAAGATAATAAGAGGAATAGATAGAGTGGATAGCCAGCGCCTCTTCCCCAGGGCACCACTGCTCAATACAAGAGGACATGGCTTTAAGGTAAGGGGTGGGAAGTTCAAGGGGGATATTAGAGGAAGGTTTTTTACTCAGAGAGTGGTTGGTGCATGGAATGCACTGCCTGAGTCAGTGGTGGAGGCAGATACACTAGTGAAGATAAGAGACTACTAGATAGGTATACGGAGGAATTTAAGATGGGAGCTTTTATGGGAGGCAGGGTTTGAGGTTCGACACAATATTGTGGGCCGAAGGGCCTGTACTGTGCTGTACTATTCCATGTTCTATGTTCTATGATCCTCTCATATCCCTTTTGCCAATCAACTGTCCAGCTCTTGGCTCCATCCCTCCCCCTCCTGTCTTCTCCTATTGTTTCGGATCTCCCCCTCTCCCTCCCACTTTCAAATCTCCTACTAGCTCTTCTTTCAGTTAGTCCTGAAGAAGGGTCTCAGCCTGAAACGTCGACTGTACCTCTTCCTAGAGATGCTGCCTGGCCTGCTGCATTCACCAGCAACTTTTATGTGTATTGTTGGATAATATGCAAGCCGTTTTTAACTGTACCTCAGTGGATATCACAATAAAGCTTCCCTAAGTTTTCCACTGTTAGAAAAGGGAAGAAAGCATAGTAATGCTTCATATTGCAGAAGCCACAGCCAATCAAATTACACCCTAAACTCATTCTTTGTGTTTGCAGAAACTGAAGGAATTGTATCTTGAGAACAATGAAATTGAGTTTTTGCCATCAACGATTGGGCTGCTCCAGAACTTGACTGTACTTGACTGTCATGAAAACCGTCTGTTGGAGATTCCTGACTCAATATCAGATATTCAAGGTACACAGCTCTGTCTGCCTCTCAGCTGAGTGTCCGATTCCAGCCCTGGCTGAGGAAACCTCAGGAAGTGGAGTAATTCACTCAAGGACAAAGGGGGAAACATTTGTTTGGATGCAGAGGATGTGGGTGAGATCCATAATGAGTCCCATAGATCAGTGTTTGCCAAGGAGAAGAATGTGGAGGATAGGGAGATCAGTCCCAAGAGTATTAATATGTTAGGGCATTTTGAGGTAAGGGAGGAGGATTGGGTCTCTTGAAGAATGTTAAGGTGTATAAGCCCCCCGACCGAATGGGATATTACACAGATTATTGAGAGAGGCAAGAAAAAAAGATTTGTGGGGTATTTTCCAATAACTTTGTGTTCTGTAGCCAGAGGTGAGGTTCTAGAGGACTGGTGAGTAATTAATATTGTTCCATTATTCAAGAAGAGAATAAGGGATAATCCTGGAAACTATAGACCAGTGAGTTTCATGTCAGTAGTAGAGATGATACTTCAGAGAATTCTTAGAGATAGGATTTATGAACAAGACCTAATTAGGGAGAGCCAGCATAACTTTGTGCAGGGCAAGTCATGTCTTTCGAACTGGATCGAGTTTCTTGACTAGGTTTCAAGGTTGACTGAATGAGATAGAGTGGTGGATGTTGTCTACATGGAGTTTAGTAGGGCATTTGACAAGGTCCCTGATGGGAGACTCATCCAGAAGATTAACATACATGAGATCAGTGAAGAATTGGATTCAGAAATGGCTTGCCCATCGAGGGTGGTGGTCAAAGGGAAGATCTTTGACCAGATCCAGTGAAGAGCTGTGATTAGCGGTGGTCCACAGAGATCTGTACTGGGACCTCTGTATAGACATGACCTGGATGAAAATGTAGAAGGGTGGGTGAGTAAATTTGCAGATGATACAAAGATCAGTGGTGGTGTGGATAGTGTATAACTCTGGCAAAGAATATGATGGGATACAGATCAGTCGCAAATATTCCCAGTTTCCCCATGCTAAGTCATAGTTTCAAGCTCTCACCTAAATAGCTCAAAAATATTGTGAGCACCTCTATGTCCACTGTCTACCCTATCCCTGCCTGTCCAAATTAGATACAGTATATCAGGCTCTCCACTCTGCCTTGTCTGATCCAAGAAAAAAATATCAAATACAACGTTCAATTGTCTTGCCCGTAGAAGACTGAGAGGAATGGTTATTGGGGCTTATAAACCTAGCTGAAAATATGGGTTGGTGAGTTAGTAAGTACATATAAAGATTGGTGGCATTGTTGTTAATGTAGTATAAATGTTATTACTGTAAGTGTAACAACTGGAAGCTAAGTGTAACTGTAACTCAGAGTCAAAGCACAGAAACTGATCATTTGGCCCATCTATTCCATGCTGAACCAGTTAAACTACCTACTCCCATCGACCTGCACCCAGACCATAGCCCTCCATGCCTCCTGCCATCCATGTACCTATCTAAACTTCTCATAAACATTGAAATTGAGCTTGCATGCACTATTTGTGGTAGCAGCTCATTCCACACTCTCACAACCCTCTGAGTGAAGAAGTTTTCCCTCATGTTCCCCTTCAACTTTTCGCCTTTCACCCTTAACCCACGACTTCTAGTTGTTGTCCCACCCAACTTCAGTGGAAAAGGCCTGCTTGAATTTACCCTGTCTATTCCCCTCATAATTTTGCATAACCTCTATCAGATGTCTCCTCATTCGTCTTAAGTTCCAAGGAAAAAAGTAGTAACCTATACAATCTTTCCTTATAACTCGGGTCCTCCAGCCCTGACAACATCCTTGTAAATTTTTTCTGTATTCTTTTAACTTTCTTTACATTTTTACTGTAGGTAGATGACCAAACCAAAGCTGCACACAATGCTCCAACTTAGGCCTCTTATACAACTTCAACAAAACATCCTATCTCCTGTACTCAATACTTTGATTTAAGAAGGCCAATATGCCAAAAGTTTTCTTTACAATCCTATCTACTTTTGCCGCCACGTCAGATGAGTCATGGACCTGTATTCCTAGATCCCTTTGTTCTACTGCAGTCCTCAGTGCCTTACCATTCACTGTGTAAAATCCACCCTGGTTGATGCTACTGAAGTGCAACACTTCACATTAAATTCCATCTGTCATTTTTCAGCCCATTTTTCCAGCTGGTCAAGATTCCGCTGCAAGCTCTAATAGTCTTCCCTGATATCCATTATACACCCAATATTGGTATCCACTGCAAATTAACCACATTATTATCCAGATCATTGATAGAGATGACAAACAGCAACGGACCCAGCACTGATCCTTGCAGCACATCTCTCGTTGCAGGCCTCCAGTCAGAAAAGCAACCACCTACTTCCACTCACTGGTTTCTCCCTCAAAGCCAATGCCTAATCCAATTTATGAACTCATTTTGAATACCAAGTTATTGAAACTTCTTGACCAACCTGCCTTGCAGAACTTTGTCAAATGCCTTGCTAAAGTCCATGTAGGTAACATCCACTGCCTTGCCTTCATCAACTTTCCTAGTAACTTCCTTGACATACTCTATGAGATTGCTTAGATACAGCCTACCATGCACAAAGCCATGCTAACGATCCCTGAGCAGTCCATGTCTATCCAAATATTCATATATCTGGTCCCGTAGAATACCTTCCCAATAAGCTTCCCACTACTAGTGTTAGGCTCAGCAGGCCTATCATTTCCTGGTTTATTTTTAGAGAATTTCTTAAGCAGCAAAACAATATTAGCTATCCTCCAATCCTGGAATATCTTTCCTGTCGCAAAGGATGATTTAAACACCTGTGCTAGGGCTCCTACAATTGCTGTACTTGTTTCCCACAGGGTCCGAGGGACGTCCTTCTCAGGGCCTGGGGAAATTATCGACCCTAATTGGCCTCGAGATTGCAAGATCTCCTCCTCTATAATCTGTTTAGGGTTATGAATTCACTGCTGCTTTGCCTCACTTCTATAGACTCTATGTCCATCTCCTGAGTAATTACAGATGCAAAAAATCCATTTAAGACTTCCCCATCTCTTCGCTCCATGTAAAGATTACCATTCATATCTTCCAGAGGACCAATTTTGTCCCTTGCAATCCTTTTGCTCTTAACATATCTGCAGAATCCCTTAAGACTGTCCTTCAGCTGTTATACACTATTCTGCATTTCTATTGTTTTATCTTGTTCTGCCTCACTGTACTGTGTAAATGATCTGATCTGTATGAACAAAATACAAGACAAGCTTTTCACTGTGTCTCAGTACATGTGACAATGATAAACCAGTTAATACCAGAGGAATGCTAAGGATATAATGGCATATAGATCATTTGCAGATATGGGCAGAGAAATGGAAAATGGAGCACATGATGGAGTTCTATGTTTTCTAAAATGGAGGGTAACGGGCTGTATAGGAGATTGATCACAGAATAGGTTTAGAAAGGTGAGCAGAACACCTGGGTCAAAGGACCGGTATCGTGCTGAACTGTTCAATGTTATAATCTGGCCAAATGTGAGGTATTGCACTTTAGACAATCACATGTAAAGTACAGCACACTATTAATAGCTGGATCCCTTACAGTACTGATATAGAATACGATATTGGGTTATTAGAGTCCAAGCTCTCTGGAAAAATTGTCTAGTGAGGCATTGTGGGTGGAACTGAGTTATACGAAAAGTATGGCCATGTTAATGGTGCTAAATTATAGACCACCCAACAGTCCATAAGATTTAGAGTAACGGGGATGACAGCAGAGCAGCAATGGCTTGAGTTTCTGGGAAAAGTGAGGAAAGAGCAGGATGTATTCCAAAAATGAAGAAGCACTCAAATGGTAATTGTGGCTGACGAGGGACGTCAATGCTAATGTAAAATAAAAGAGAGAGAGCAGAATCAGAATTATTATCACTAGCAGGTGTTGTGAAATTTTATTAACAGCAGCTGCAGTTCAATGTAATACATAATATATAATAAATAAATTAATTAATTAATTCCATATACATATATTGAATAATTAAAAATTGTTCAAAAAACAGAAATAATATATGTTAAAAAAGTGAGGTAGTGTTCACGGACTCAATGTCCACTTAGAAATCGGATGGCAGAGGGTAAGAAGCTGTTCCTGAATTGCTGAGTGTGTGCCTTCAGGCTTCTGTATCTCCTGCCTGATGGTAACAGTGAGAAAAGAGCATGCCCTGGGTGCTGGAGGCCCTTAATAATGGACACTGCCTTTCTTTCTGCTCGTAACAGTGAGAGGTTGAAAATGTTCTTGAAGATGTTCTGGGTGCTTTATAGGCTAGTACCTAAGATGGAGCCGACTAAATTTACAACCCACTGCAACTTCTTTCGAAGCTGTGCAGTAGCCCCCTCCCTCCCCACGTACCAGACAGTGATGCAGCCTGTCAGAATGCTCTCCATGGTACATCTATAGAAGTTTTTGAGTGTTTTTGTTGCCATACCAAATCTGTTCAAACCTCTAATGAATATAGTCGCTGTCTTGCCTTCTTTATAGCTGCATGGATGTGTTGGGACCAGGTTAGGTCCTCAGAGATCTTGAGACCCAGGAACTTGAAACTGCTCACTCTCTCCACGTTTGACCCTTCTATGAGGATTGATATGTGCTCCTTCGTCTTACCCTTCCTGAAGTCTACAATCAGCTCTTTCACCTTACTGACATTGAGTGCAAGGTTGTTGCTGCGGCACCACTCCACTAGATGGTATTTCTCGCTCCTGTACACTCCCTCCTCTCCATCTGAGATTCTACCAAGAATGGTTGTATCGCGGCAGTGAAGGAGTAAGTGCGGGGATGGGCTGAGAAGGAGTGGTTGATTTAAAAGCCGGTTGTGAGCAGCCAACAATACAGACCTTCAAGGTCGGCGGAGGCGCGGCAGGTGATACTAATTACTCAAATTATCAGCTTGTAGCGATGTGCTACATACAGAGCTAGAAATAACGACACACAGTCTATAAGTCGCACTCGAGACTCGTTTATTCAAACTTCGTGGCACCGGCTTTTAAGCAGTTCCCTTCCAGCCCTCTCCGGGCGGAAATTACGTCAGAGGTGCATTACAAAAGTCTCTCCCCGCGCTTGGGCTATTTTGTGAGCCGGTTCGCTTGTGTAGAAAGTGGGTCGCCACAAGCTAATAAAAGCAAGGTTTGTTCTAAGGGAGCGGCCTGTCGGGGGAAGTGCCTTGTGAGAAAAGTGCGAGTCTTTGGCGAGGAGGGTGAGAGCGGAGACTACGCCACAGTTGGGGAGGGGGAGAAGTAGTGAAGAAATGACAGCTAGGCTGATTCAGTGTGCTGCGTGCATGATGTGGGAGGTCAGGGACACTGATGGTGCCTCTGGCTCCTACAACTGTGGAAAATGTGTCCAGATTCAGCTTCTGGAGGACCATGTTGCAGCACTGGAGAAGCAACTGGATGACCTCAGGTTCATCTGGGAAAACGAGAGTTTTCTAGACAGGACCTACAGCGAGGTCGTTACACCAAGGATACCGGAAGAGAGAAGAGGGGCGACGATGAGGAAGGAAAGGATGCTTGAAGTACAGGAGACCCCGGGGGATGTACCTCTCATAAACAGGTTCACCCTCTTGGAAGCTGTCAGGACAGAAGACTCTGCCAGCCTGAGAGGCGGTCAGGTCTGTGAGTCGAAAATTGGCTATGAAGCAAAGCCAAGGAGACAGACCTCAGGCAGAGCTGTGGTAGTAGGGGACTCCATAGTGAGAGGTACAGAAAGGGGTTTCTGCGGCAACAGGCGAGATTTAAGGATGGTGTGTTGCCTCCCTGGTGCCAGGATCCAGGACGTCACTGACCGGGTGCAGGGAATCCTCAAGAGTGAGGGTGAGCATCCGGAAGTGGTGGTGCATGTCGGCACAAATGACGTGGGGAAGAAGAGGAAAGACGTTCGACAGAGTGACTTCAGAGAACTCGGAAGAAGGCTGAAAGGCAGGACTTCCAGGGTGGTTATCTCCAGTTTGCTTCCAGTTCCTCGTGCTGGAGAGGGCAGGAACAGGGAGATAATGGATCTGAATGTGTGGCTGAGGAACTGGTGCAGGAAGCAAGGATTTACATTCTTGGACCACAGGGGTATGTTTTGGGGTAAGGATGAATTGTACAAAAGGGATGAGTTGCACCTTTATAGACGGGGACCAGCATTCTGGCAGGCAGGTTTGCCTCTGCAACACGGGTGTGTTTAAACTAAGTAGTGGGGGGGAGGGGATGAACTGGAAATATAAGGATGGAGATAAAGGGAAAGTGAGAATAAGAAAAGTTAAGAAAGACAATCAGAATCAACGGAGCAGAAAGCTCAAGAAGGGATTGTACAGTATGGCCAAGTGAAATAGAAATTGATATGGGAGGGGAGTAATGAATTAAAAGCATTATATATGAATGCACGGAGTATAAGAAATAAAGTGGACGAGCTTGAGGCACAGTTGGAAATTGGTAAGTATGATGTTGTGGGAATAACAGAGACATGGCTTCAAGTGGACAGGGCCTGGGAAATAAATATTCAAGCATATACGTCCTATCAAAAGGACAGACTGATGGGCAGAGGGGGTGGGGTGGCTGTGTTGGTGAGGAATGATATTCAGTCCCTTGCGAGGGGGGGACATAGAATCAGGAGATGTAGAGTCAGTATGGATAGAACTGAGAAATTCTAAGGGTAGAAAGACCTTAATAGGAGTTATCTACAGGACCCCAAACAGTAGTCTGGATGTAGGGTATAAGTTGAATCAAGAGTTAAAATTGGCATATAGCAAAGGTAATGCTACAGTTGTTATGGGGGATTTCAACATGCAGGTAGACTGGAAGAATCAAGTTGGTACTGGACCCCAAGAAAGGGAGTTTGTGGAGTGCCTCCGAGATGGATTCTTAGAACAGCTTGTACTGGAGACTACCAGAGAGAAGGCAATTCTAGATTTAGTGCTGTGCAATGAACCGGATTTGATCAGGGACCTCAAGGTAAAGGAGCTATTAGGACAGAGTGACCATAATATGATAAGTTTTAATCTACAAATTGAGAGAGAGAAGGGAAAATCGGAAGTGTCAGTATTACAGTTGAACAAAGGGAACTATGGACCCATGAGGGAGGAGTTGGCCAAAGTTCACTGGAAAGATACCCTAGCAGGGATGACAGTGGAACAACAATGGCAGGTATTTCTGGGAATAATGCAGAAGGTGCAGGATTAGTTCATTCCAAAGGGAAAGAAAGATCCTAAGAGGAGTAAGGGGAAGCTGTGGCTGAAAAGGGAAGTAAAGGACAGTATAAAAATAAAAGAGAAGTATAACATAGCAAAGATGAGTGGGAAGCCAGAGGATTGGGAAACTTAAAGAGCAGCAGAAGATAACTAAAAAGGCAATACGCGGAGAAAAAAATGAGGTACGAAGGTAAACTAGCGAAGAATATAAAGGAGGATAGTAAAAGCTTCTTTAGGTATGTGAAAAAGAAAAAAATTGTTAAGACCAAAATTGGGCCCTTGAAGACAGAAACAGGTGAAATTATTATGGGAAACAAGGAAATGGCATTCGAGTTGAACAGGTACTTTGGATCTGCCTTCACTAGGGAAGACACAAACAATCTCCCAGATATAATAGTGGCCAAAGGACCTAGGGTAATGGATGAACTGAAGGAAATTTATATCAGACAGGAAATGGTGTTGGATAGACTGTTGGGTCTGAAGGCTGATAGGTCCCCGGGTCCTGATGGTCTGCATCCCAGGGTACTTAAGGAGGTGGCTTTAGAAATCGTGGATGCATTGGTAATCATTTTCCAATGTTCTATAGATTCAGGATCAGTTCCTGTGGATTGGAGGATGGCTAATGTTGTCCCACTTTTCAAGAAAGGAGAGAGAGAGAAAACAGGGAATTATAGACCGGTTAGCCTGACGTCAGTGGTGGGAAAGATGCTGGAGTCAATTATAAAAGATGAAATTATGACACATTTGGATAGCAGTAACAGGATAGGTTGTAGTCAGCATGGATTTACGAAGGGGAAATTGTGCATGACTAATCTTCTGGAATTTTTTGAGGATGTAACTATGAAAATGGACAAGGGAGAGCCAGTGGATGTAGTGTACTTGGACTTTCAGAAAGCCTTTGATAAAGTCCCACATAGGAGATTAGTGGGCAAAATTAGGGCATATGGTATTGGGGGCGGAGTACTGACATGGATTGAAAATTGGCTGGCTGACAGGAAACAAAGAGTAGCGATTAATGGGTCCCTTTCAGAATGGCAGGTGGTGACCAGTAGGGTACCGCAGGGTTCAGTGCTGGGACCGCAGCTGTTTACAATATACATTAATGATTTAGATGAAGGGATTAAAAGTAACATTAGCAAATTTGCAGATGACACAAAGCTAGGTGGCCGTGTGAAATGTGAGGAGGATGTTATGAGAATGCAAGGTGACTAGGACAGGCTGGGTGAGTGGGTGGATGCATGGCAGATGTAGTTTAATGTGGATGAATGTGAGGTTATCCACTTTGGTAAGAACAGGAAGGCAGATTATTAGCTAAATGGAGTCAAGTTAGGAAAAGGGGAAGTACAACGAGATCTAGGTGTTCTTGTACATCAGTCACTGAAAGCGAGCATGCAGGTACAGCAGGCAGTGAAGAAAGCTAATGGCATGCTGGCCTTCATAACAAGGGGAATTGAGTATAGGAGCAAAGAGGTCCTTCTGCAGTCGTACAGGGCCCTGGTGAGACCACACCTGGAGTACTGTGTGCAGTTTTGGTCTCCAAATTTGAGGAAGGACATTCTAATTATGGAGGGAGTGCAGCGCAGGTTCACAAGGTTAATTCCTGGAATGGCGGGACTGTCATATGTTGAATGATTGGAGCGACTGGGCTTGTATACATTGGAATTTAGAAGGATGAGAGGGGATCTGATTGAAACATATAAGATTATTAAGGGATTGGACACGCTGAGGGCAGGAAGCATGTTCCCGCTGATGGGTGAGTCCAGAACCAGAGGCCACAGTTTAAGAATAAGGGGTAGGCCATTTAGAACAGAGTTGAGGAAAAACTTTTTCACCCAGAGAATGGCGGATATGTGGAATGCTCTGCCCCGGAAGGCAGTGGAGGCCAAGTCTCTGGATGCTTTCAAGAAAGAGATGGATAGAGCTGTTAAAGATAGCGGAATCAAAGGTTATGGGGAAAAAGCAGGAACTGGATGCTGATTGTGAATGATCAGCCATGATCACACTGAATGGCGGTGCTGGCTTGAAAGGCTGAATGGCCTACTCCTGCACCTATTGTCTATATCAGCAAATTTAAAGGTGGTATCTGAGCTATGCCTAGCCACACAGTCATGGGTATACAGAGAATAGAGCAGTGGGCTAAACACACACCCCTTTGCTGCGCCAGTGTTGATCATCACCAAGGAGGATATGTTATCACCAGTCCACACAGATTGTGGTCTTCTGGTTAGGAAGTCGAGGATCCAATTGCAAGGGAGGTATGGAGGCTCAAGTTCTGTAACTTATCAATCAGGATTGTGGGTATGATGGTGTTAAATGCTGAACTATAGTCGATGAACAGCATCCTGACATAGGTGTTTGTGTTGTCCCGGTGGTCTAAGGCCATGTGAAGAGCCATTGAGATTGCATCTGCCATTGACCTATTGTGGTGATAGGCAATTAGCAATGAGTCCAGGTCCTTGTTGAGGCAGGAGTTCAGTCTGGTCATGACCAACCTCTCAAAGCGTTTCATCACTGTCGATGTGAGTGCTACCAGGCGATAGTGATTAAGGCAGCTCATATTATTCTTCTTAGGCACTGGTATAATTGTTACCTTTTTGAAACAATTGGGAACTTCTGCCCATAGCAGTGAGAGGTTGAAAATGTCCTTGAATACTCCTGCCAGTTGGTTAGCACAAGTTTTCAGAGCCTTACCAGGTACTTTGTCAGTACCTTCTGACTTGCGAGGGTTCACCCGCTTTAAAGACAGCCTAACATCGGCCTCCGAGACAGAGACCACAGGGTCATCAGGTGCAGCAGGGATCTTCACAGCTGTAGTTGTATTCTCCCTTTCAAAACAGGCATAGAAGGCATTGAGTTCATCTGGTAGTGAAGCATCACTGCCATTCATGGTATTGGGTTTTGCTTTGTAGGAAGTAATGTCTTGCAAACCCTGCCAGAGTTGTCATACATCCAATATTGCCTCCAGCCTCATTCAAAATTGTCTCTTTACCCTCGAAATAGCCCTACACAAGTCATACATGGTTTTCTGGTACAGACCTGTGTTGGAAACGTAAATTTTCCAGATCAAATAACCATAGCACAAAAAGGTCGTTACTTATCTTTTCACCAGTTTAGTTCTTCTCTCTCAGCCGGCGAGTGAACTTGGTCCCGACATCAGGGGAGAAGTGTTCTCATCCATCCAGCGGTTCAACAAGTTCACTGGCTGACGTCAGAATTGTTACAAGTTATAAGGCCACTGATACAAAGAACACTCAGGTTGATACAAAAGAACAATCAGTTCGATAGACATCCCAGCTACTCAAATAGAGCAAAATTTAATAACTTAGAACTTAACAACTTTATCAGTGTTGCCAGCGTTGAATGCCATAGATCTAGCCCTCAGCAGACGATGTACCTCCTTGTTCATCCACGGCATACAACAAAGCAAAAGTTAGTGGGAAGATAGAGGATTGGGAAGCTTTTAAAACCTACAAAGCAACTAAAAGAATCATTAAAAGGTAAAAGCTCTTCTTTCAGTTAGTCCTGACAAAGGGTCTCAGCCCGAAACGTCGACTGTACCTCTTCCTAGAGATGCTGCCTGGCCTGCTGCGTTCACCAGCAACTTTTACGTGTGTGCTTGAAATTCCAGCATCTGCAGATTTCCTGGTGTTTGCGAATATCAAAGTTGATAGTGAAAGTTTTTTCAAGTATATAAAAAATAAGAGAGGGATCTGAGTAGATATAGGCCCAATAGAAAATGAGGCCAGAGAAATATTAACGGGGGAGACGGTTATGACAGATGAACGAAATGAGTATTTTGCACCAGTCTTCACTGTGGAAGACACTAGCAATATGCCAGATAGAAACATAGAAAATCTACAGCTCAATACAGGCTCTTCGGCCCACAAAGCTGTGCCAAACATGTCTTTAACTTCGAAATTATCTAGGGTTACCCACAGTCCTCTATTTTCCTAAGCTCCACGTACCTATACAGGCGTCTCTTAAAAGATTCTATGGTATCTGCCTCCACCACTGTCGCCAGTAGCCCATTCCACGCACTCACCACTCTCTGCGTTTTAAAAAAAAAACTTACCCCTGACATCTCCTCTGTACCTACTTCCAAGCACCTTAAAACTGTGCCCTCTCAAGCTAGCCATTTTAGCCCTGGGAAATGCCTCTCATCATCTTATACACCTAAATGTTGAAGGGTGTGAGGGAAGAGAAGTGAGTGCAGTTACTATTACAAGGGAGAAGGTGCTCAAAATGCTGAAAGACCTAAGGATTCATAAGTCACTCTGACCAGATGAACAGCACCCTAGGTTCTGAAAAAGGCAGCAGTAGAGTTTGGGGAGGCTTTAGTAATTATCTTTCAAAAATCATTGGACTGGAAAGTATAGACCAGTTATCCTGTCCTCAGTGGTTGGGAAGATGTTGGAGTCAATTGTTAAGGGTGAGGTGATTGAGTACTTGATGACACAGGACAAGATAGTAGAAAGTCAGCATGGTTTCCTTAAGGGAAAATCTTGCCTGACAAACCTGTTGGAATTCATTGAGGAGATTACAAGTAGGATAGATAAAGGGGATGCAGTGGATATTGTATATTTGGACTTTCAGAAGGCCTTCAACAAGATGCCACACAAGAGGCTGCTTACTGAGTTAAGAGCCCACAGTATTACTGGAATGGTTAGAGCATTGGCTGATTGGTAGGAGACAGTGAGGGCTCACCTTGAGTATTGTGAACAGTTTTAGGCTCCTCATCTAAGAAAAGATGTGCTGGATTTAGAAAGGATTCAGAGGAGCTTCAGAAGGATGATTCTGAGAATTAAAGGGTTATCATATGAGGAACATTTGATAGCTCTGGGTCTGTATTTGCTGAAATTTGGAAGGATGAGGGGAATGTCATTGAAACCTTTTGAACGTTGAAAGGCCTAGACAGAGTATGTGTGGAAAGGATGTTTCCCATGGTGGGGGATGTTATAAGGCTACTTATACAAAAGAACACTCAGGTTGATACAAAAGAACAGTCAGTTTGATAGACATCCCAGCTACTCAAATAGAGCAAAACTTAATAACTTAGATAAAAGACTCCACCGAAATTTAAATTTTAATTGATAAAGGGTGTTGGCGCGTGGCCAAGTGGTTAAGCCGTTCGTCTAGTGATCTGAAGGTCGCTAGTTCGAGCCTTGGCTGAGGCAGCGTTTTGTGTCCTTGAGCAAGGCACTTAACCATACATTGCTCTGCAACAATACCGGTGCCAAGCTGTATGGGTCATAATGCCCTTCCCTTAGACAAAATCAGTGGTGTGGAGAGGGGAGACTTGTAGCATAGGCAACTGCCGGACTTCCGTACAACCTTGTCCAGGCCTGCACCCTGGAAACCTTCCAAGGCGCAAATCCATGGTCTCACGAGACTAACGGATGCCTAAAAAATTGATAAAGGAATGTCCTGACTTAAGCTCCATCAGCAACCGCCTTTTGTCAAAACCAAAAGGTGTGAAAAGTCAGGAGACGTCTTTTGTGGAGAACTTAAAACTTTATCATTCCCTCCTTTTTATCATTTGATGATAAAATTTAAAGTAATCCATTACGTTTACAACAAGCTATAAGGAGACTAACATATTTTATAAGAATTACTATGGTTATAAATAAAACTATTATCATAGCTACATGCAGAACCATTCCCCAGAAGTCTCCAAAAATGTTAAAAGGCCATGGCCAGGTTCCCTTCCCATCGGTAAACCCATGCATCTTTTCTCCAATTCCCTTAATTTTCTGGATTTCTTGAGTGATATGCTGAGATAGATCTGTAATATTAGAGGCGTCATCTGGAATACAAGTACAGCATTCCTTTCCTATGACAGCACATGTCCCTCCTTTCTCTGCTAGCAATAAACCCAATGCCATCAAATTCTGTAAAACTACCATCCTCAGCACTACTATTTCAGTAGTTAAATCCTTAATCTGAGTCTGGACACCAGTTAAAACCTCAGCAGTACTTTTTGTCATCTCCTCTAGTGCAGCTGCCAACTTGATTACTTCTCGCGAATTTCGGGCTGTCCCATAGGAAGGAAAAGCTATCATCCAAAATCTCTCGCTTTCTGTAATTCCTCTCCTATTCCGTTCTAGCTGATTATGATGAGAAATGTTGGCTAATGAATATATAGACACCCACAATTCTTGGTTGTTTTACATCCTGATATCCACCATTGATCCAAAAATGGGTCTGAGGATTTAGTCAAAGAATTCACAAATCTCACAGATAACATAATGAATACATAGAAACATAGAAAATAGGTGCAGGAGTAGGCCATTCGGCCCTTCGAGCCTGCACCGCCATTCAGTATGATCATGGCTGATCAGCGTTTTGTGTCCTTGAGCAAGGCACTTAACCACACATTGCTCTGCGACAATACCGGTGCCAAGCTGTATGGGTCATAATGCCCTTCCCTTATACATAAGCTAAGTAGCAACATCCTGTCCAATTTCTCACTGTGATAGTTCTCTTGTCATCATAAGGCCCTGAGAGCCATGGATATGCCTTCTTCCCACATACCCAATAAGTTCCATGAAAAGCATTCAGAGGGGGATCAGTCCTAATTTCTGTACAAGAGCTATTTCCCAAAAACATTTCCAGTATGACAATATCAGGTCCCATTTACCTTACTCAGGGTATGGGCAAATTCTGCAGACGGTCTCTCAACCACTTCTGTAGGTATACGCAAATCCATCCTTTAAAACAGAGACACCCACAATTCTTGGTTGTTTTACATCCTGATATCCAGCATTGATCCAAAAATGGGTCTGAGGATTTACTCAAAGAATTCACAAATCTCACAGATAACATCTCACTACTATTCAAAGATACTACTTCCAAGTGTATTGCTGACTCCGCATGCTGGGGTAACCTGATACATACCCAACAAGGTGATTGCCTTATTTGTTCTGCATATGTGTGGCATAGAGAAAGGGAAGTATTCGTTTGGAGACTTGGGGTACATAGTACAAAAAGTAATATTAGTACAGTCATCATAATGTTATTTCCCCTTCGTTTCTTCTACTATCTATCTTCGTTATCTATCATCTAAATAATAATCTGCCCAATTATTTCTTCTTCCAAAATGTACAACCGTACATTTCTCAACATTGTATCTCATCTGCCATTTCTTTGCCCACTCTCCTAAACTTACCAAGTCTCTCTGCAACCTTTCTGTTTCTTCAACACTTCCTGCTCCTCCATCTATCTTGTTGTCATCCGCAAACTTAGCCACAAAACCATTTAATCCATAATCTAAATCATCGATATACATTGTAAAAAGAAGCGGCCCCAACACCGACCCCTGCGGAACACCACTAGTAACCGGCAACCAATCAGAATAGGATCCCTTTATTCCCACCCCTTGCTTTCTGCCTATCAACCAATGCTCCATCCATTCCAATATCTTTCCTGTAATTCCATGGGCTCTCATCTTATTAAGCAGCCTCTTATGTGGCACTTTATTGAAGGCCTTTTGAAAATTCAAATGCACAACATCTATAGCCTCTCCTTTGTCAATCTTATTTGAGATTACCTCAAAAAATTCCAATAGGTTGGTGAGGCAGGATCTTCCCTTCATGAAACCATGCTGGCTTGGGCCTACCTTGTCATGCACCTCGAGGTATTTCATAACCTCGTCCTTGAGGATCGACTCCAATAACTTTCCAACTACCGATGTCAGACTAATAGGTCTGTAATTTTCTTTTTGCTGCCTCCCTCCTTTCTTAAACAGCAGAACTATATTTGCGACCTTCCAGTTCTCCGGAACCATTTTTTGGCACATTAGCTTTCATAAATCAATGTATTGAGTACAGGAGATGGGATGTTATGTTGAAGTTGTATAAGACACTGGTGAGGTCTAATTTGGAGTATTGTGTGCAGTTTTGGTCATCTACCTACAGGAAAGATGTAAATAAGGTTGAGAGACTACAGAGAAAATTTACAAGGATGTTGCTGGGTCAGGAGAGCCTGAGCTTTATTGAAAGATTAAGTAGATTAGGACTTTATTCCCTGGACCACAGAAGACTGAGAGGAGATTTGATAGTAGTATACAAAATAATGCGAGGTATAGACAGGGTAAATGCTTTTTCCACTGAGGTTGGTGGGACTACAACTAGAGGTCATGGGTTAAAGGTAAAAGGTGAAAAGTTGAAGGGGAACATGACAGGATACTTCTTCACTCAGAGTGTTGTTAGAGTGTGGAAATGGTGCATGTGACCCCAGTTTCAGCGTTTGAGAGATGTTTGAATGATAGGCTGTGGTCCATATGCAGGTCAATAGCAGTAGGCAGTTCAAATGGTTAGGCATAGACTAGATGGGCCGAAGCTCCTGTTTCAGTGCTGTATTTTTCTATGATTCTATGTAGATGCATAGTTTGTTAGGATGGTATGCTTGCCTTTATTAGTTGAGGCATTGAGTTCAAGAGTTGGGAAAGAACATTATGTGGCAACTTTATAAACCTCTTGCATTCAATTCTGGTTGCCTTGTTTTAAGAAACATAAAGAATTTTTGGAAATATGTAGAGGTTCAGAAGAGGTTTACCAGGATGCTATCTGGGGTAGATGCCTATAAGGAGATTTTGTTGCTGATTAACTGGATTTTCTCAACTTGTGCTCATTCCTCTATCACACTTTATTTACGTACTTGTTCACAAGGAGAACAGTCTGGCTTCTGTCTTCACACTGCTCTGGTTTGATCAAAGAAATGCCATTTTGATATAGAAATAGACTAGTTGGATACAAATATTGATCCAGAATCTGAATCATATTTATTATCACCAGCATGTGACGTGAAATTTGTTAACTTAGCAGCAGCAGTTAGACACAATACATAATCTAGCAGAGGAAAAAAATAAACAAGTAAATCAATTACATATATTGAATAGATTTAAAAACACGTGCAAAAACAGAAATACTGTATCATCATCATCATCAGGTGCCATGCCCAGTTTGAGCTTTGACTGCCATGGCCCACACACTCCTGGTCAAGTGGATCAATTCATTGCTATTCATTTCCAGTTCTCTGGCTGCTATCTCCATCATCATTTGTCTTTGTCTTCCTCTTGCTTTCTTCCCTTCAATCTTTCCCATAATTACCGTGCATTTTAACTCCTTTTTGGATATCACCATACATTCTGTCTTTTTGCAATTTGTAGATAGACCCATTTTTGCACTTTCTTCAACAATTATATCAATTAAGTTTTGTAGTTCTTCCTCCGTACTTGCAATTAACACAGTGTCATTTGCATATCTAAAATTATTGATGTTTTCACTACCAACTTTGATTCCCGAGTTGACTCTTATTTTTTGTAACACTGTATACTGTACTTAAAAACAAAAAATGAGGTAGTGACCGAAGATTCAAAGTCCATTAAGGAATTGGATGGCGGAGGGGAAGAAGCTGTTCCTGAATCACTTAGTGTGTGCCTTCAGGCTTCTGTACCTCCTACCTGATGGTAACAGTGAGAAAAGGGCATGCCCTGGTTGCTGGAGGTCCTTAATAATGGATGCTGCCTTTCTGAGACACCGCTTCCTAAAGATGTCCTGGATATTTTGTAGGCTAGTACCCAAGATGGAGCTGACCAGATTTACAACCTTCTGCAGCTTCTTTTTGTCCTGTGGAGTGGCCCCTCCATACCAGACAGTGATGCAGCCTGTCAGAATGCTCTCCACAGTACAACTATAGAAGTTTTTAAGTGTATTTTTTGACATGCCAAATCTCTTCAAACTCCTAATGAAGTATAGTCGCTGTCTTGCCTTCTTTATAACTACATGGATATGTTGGGACCAGGTTAGATCGTCAGAGATCTTGAAACCCAGGAACTTGAAGCTGCTCACTCTCTCCACTTCTGATCCCTCTATGAGGATTGGTATGTGTTCCTTCGTCTTACCCTTCCTGAAGTCCACAATCAGCTCTTTTGTCTTACTGATGTTGAGCGCCAGGTTGTTGCTGTGGTACCACTCCACTAGTTGGCATATCTCACTCCTGTACACCCTCTCGTCACCACCTGAAATTCTGCAAACAATGATTGTATAGTCGGCAAATTTATAGATGGTATTCGAACTATGTCTAGCTATACAGTCATATGTAAGTAGAGGGATGAGCAGTGGGCTAAGCACACACCCCTGAGTGCGCCAGTGTTGATTGTCAACGAGGAGGATATGTTATCACTGATCCGCACAGATTGTGGTCTTCTGGTTAGGAAGTCGAGGATCCAATTGCAGAGGGAGGTATGGAGGACCAGGTTCTGCAACTTCTCAATCAGGATTGTGGGAATGATGGTATTAAATGCTGAACTATAGTTGATGAACAGCATCCTGACGTAGGTGTTTGTGTTGTTCAGGTGGTCTAAAGCCGTGTGGAGAGCCATTGAGATTGTGTCCGCCGTTGACCTATTGTGGCGATAGGCAAATTGCAAAGGGTCCAGGTCCTTGCTGAGGCAGGAGTTCAGTCTAGTTATGATCCAACCTCTCAAAGCATTTCATCACTGTAGATGTGAGTGCTCCCGGGCAATAGTCGTTAAGTGTGTGATCACACTGTGATCGAGGAAGGGTCGTAGCAGGAGGAGGAGGGAGAGGCTCGGGAGAGCACCGAGTGCTGGGCAGCAGCTCAGGTGAGTGTGCTTTAAAAAGGAGCGTGGAGGGCAACTGAAGGGTTAAACAGAGTGTTGATAAGTTGATTAGAGGGAGTGAGTACTTGAGACAATTGGCAGGGACAAATAAAAGGAGGGGTAACTGAAGAGGAGCAGCCAGAGTGTGAGTGGCTCAGGGTAAGAGTGGAGCTTTGAGGCTTTGGGTCGAGAGGCTTTGGCGAGCAGAGGCTGAGGACGAGCCTGTTCCCAGTGAGGTAAGGCCGGGTAAGTTCCTTTAATTAATTTAATTAACTTAGGAGTAGGTAATGGAGGCAGCAGTTAGGGCAGTCGAGTGCTCCATTTGCAGTATGTGGAAAGTGAGGGACAGCACAATTGTCCCTGATGACTACACCTGTAAAAGGTGCATCCAGCTGCAGCTCCTGACAAACCGAATTAGGGAACTGGAGCTGGAGCTGGATTTACTTCAGATCATTCGGGAGGCAGAAACAGAAACAGACACGAGTTTTGGGGAGATAGTCATCCCTAAAAGTCAGGAGGCAGGAAGCTGGGTGACTGTCAGGAGAGGGAAGGGGAGTAGATAGAATGAGCAGAGCACCCCTGTGGCCATTCCCATCAACAATAAGTATGCAGTTTTGGATACTGTAAGTTTTGGGTACTGTTGATGGGGACGTCCTACCAGGGACAAGTTGTAGTGGTCACATCTCTGGCACCAAGACTGGACCCTCAGCTCAGAAAGGAAGGAGGGAAAAGAGGGGAGCAGTAGTGATAGGGGATTCGATAGTTAGGGGGACAGATAAGAGATTCTGTGGGAGAGATCGAGAATCCTGGATGGTCTGTTGTCTCCCTGGTGCCAGGGTCTGTGATATCTCGGATCGAGTTCTCGGTATTCTCAGGAGGAAGGGTGAGCAGCCAGATGTCGTGGTCCATGTAGGGACCAATGACATGGATAGGAAGGAGGAGGAGGTCCTGCAAAGCGAGTTTAGTAAGTTAGGTGCAAAGTTGAAGGACAGGACCTCCAGGGTTGCAATCTCAGGATTGCTACCCATGCCACGTGCTAGTGAGGCTAGAAATAGGAAGATAATGCAGCTAAATACGTGGCAAAGGAGATGTTGTGGGAGGGAGGGCTTCATGTTTCTGGACAATTGGGCTTTGTTCTAGGGAAGGTGGGACCTGCTCTGACGGGACGGGCTGCACCTGAACTGGAGGGGGACTAACATCCTTGCGGGTAGGTTTGCTAGTTCTGCTCAGGGGGGTTTAAACTAGATTTGCAGGGGGAGAGGAACCAGAGTGTTAGAACAGATAGTGAGGTGGAGGAGGATAAAGGTCATGTGAGGACAGCATGTATAGACAGTAATCAAAGGTTTGTACGTGATAGAAATGTTCTCAGGTGCATCTATTTCAATACAAAGGAGTATTGTAGGTAAGGCAGATGAGCTCAGGGCAAGGATTGGCATGTGGGATTACAACATTATTGCTATTAGTGAGACTTGGTTGCAGAAGGGGCAGGATTGGCAGCTTAATGTTCTGGGGTTCCATTGTTTCAAACGTGATTGAGGGGGAGGGAAGAAAGGGGGAGGAGTGGCATTACTAGTCAGGGAGAATATCACAGCTGTGCATAGACAAGATAGCTCAGAAGGCTTGTCTCCAGAGGCCACATGGGTGGAGCTGAGGAACGGGAAAGGTGTGACCACACTAATATAGTTGTATTATAGACCGTACAATGGTCAGAGAGAATTGGAGGAGCAAATTTGTAGAGAGATAGCAGACCGATGTAAGAAACAAAGTTTTAATAGTAGGGGATTTTAACTTTCCACATATTGACTGGGACTCCCACACTGTGAAAGGGTTAGATGGCTTGGAGTTTGTCAAATGTGCTCTGGAAAGTTTTCTAAATCAATATATAGAGGTACCAACGAGAGAGGATGCAATACTTGATCTCCTATTAGGGAACCAGACAGGTCAGGTGGCAGAAGTATGTGTAGGCGAACATTTTGGGTCCAGTGACCATAGTTTCATTAGTTTCAAGTTAATTATGGATAAGGATAGTGTCATTAGTTTCAAATTAATTATGGATAAGGATAGGTCTGGTCCTTGAGTTAAGTTTCTAAATTGGAGAAGAGCCAATTTTGAGGAAATGAGAAAGGATCTAGAAAGAGTGAATTGAGATAAGTCATTTTCTGGCAAGGATGTGTTCAGTATGTGGAAGACTTTCAAAGGTGAAATTTTGAGAGTGCAGAGTTTGCATGGTCCTGCCAGGATTAAAGGCAAAGTTAGCAGGCATAGGGAACCTTGGTTTTCAAGGGGTATTGGTGATCTGGTTAAGAAAAAGAGAGAGGTGTATAGCAGGTATAGGCAACAAGGAACAAATGAGGTACTTGAAGAGTATAGAAAATATAAGAAAATACTAAAGAAGGAAATCAGGAAGGCAAAAAGAAGACATGAGGTTGCTTTGGCAGATAATATGAAGGTAAACACGAAGGGTTTCTACAAGTATATTAAGAGTAAAAGGATAGTGAGGGACAAAATTGGTCCCCTAGAAGATCAAAGTGGTCGTCTATGTGTGGAGCCTCATGAGATGGGGGAGATCTTAAACAACTTTTTTGCACCAGTATTTACTCAGGAAACTGGCATAGCATATATAGAAGGAAGGGAAACAAGCAGCGGTGTAATAGAACATATAGAGATTAAAGAGGAGGAGGTGCTTGCTGCCTTACAGCAAATAAAGGTAGATAAATCCCCCGGGCCTGACATGACATTTCCTCGGACCTTGAGAGAGACTAGTGTAGACATTGCAGGGGCCCTGGCAAAAATATTTAAAATTTCCTTAGCCACAGGTATGGTGCTGGAGGGTTGGAGGGTAGCTCATGTTGTTCTGTTGTTTAAAAAAGGCTCCAAAAGTAAACCAGGTAATTATAGGCCGGTGAGTCTGACATCAGTAGTAGGTAAATTACTGGAGGGTTTTCTAAGAGATCGGATATACAAGTATTTAGACAGCCAAGGGCTGATTAAGGATAGTCAGCATGGCTTTGTGAATGGTAGATCATGTTTAACGAATCTTGTAGAGTTTTTCAAGAAGGTTACCAAGAAAGTAGATGAAGGAAAGGCTGTGCATGTTGTCTACATTGACTTTAGTAAGACCTTTGACAAGGTCGCACATGGGAGGTTAGTTTAGAAGGTTCAGACACTAGGTATCCATGGATAGGTTGTAAACTGGATTTGAAATTGGCTGTAAACAAGAGGAATTCTGCAGATGCTGGAAATTCAAGCAACACACATCAAAGTTGCTGATGAACGCAGCAGGCCAGGCTGCATCTCTAGGAAGAGGTACAGTCGTCGTTTCGGGCCGAGACCCTTCGTCAGGACTAACTGAAGGAAGAGCTAGTAAGACTTTCAAATCCCTTACTAGCTCTTCCTTCAGTTAGTCCTGACAAAGGGTCTCGGCCGGAAACGTCGACTGTACCTCTTCCTAGAGATGCTGCCTGGCCTGCTGCGTTCACCAGCAACTTTGATGTGTGTTGCTCGAAATTGGCTGTGTGGGAGAAGACAGAGAGTCGCAGTGGATGATTGCTTATCAGACTGGAGGCCTTTGACTAGTGGTGTGCCTCAAGGATCTGTGCTGGGACCATTGTTGTTTGTTGTCTATATCAATGATCTAGATAATAATATGGTAAATTGGATCAGCAAGTTTGCTGATGACACTAAGATTGGAGGTGTTGTGGACAGCGAGGAAGGCTTTCAATGCTTGCAGAGGGATCGGGACCAGCTGGAAAAATGGGCCAGAAAATGGCAGATGGAATTTAATACAGACAAGTGTGAGGTGTTACATTTTGGAAGGACAAATCAAGGTAGGATATACACAGTAAATGGTAGGGCACTGAGGAGTGCAGAGGAACAAAGAGATCTGGGAGTTCAGATACATAATTCCCTGAAAGTGGCGTCACAGGTAGACAGGGTTGTAAAGAAGGCTTTTAGCATCCTGGCATTCATAAATCAAAGTATTGCGTATAGAAGTTGGGATGTTATGGGAAGGTTGTATAAGATATTGGTGAGGCCAAATTTGGAGTATTGTGTACAGTTCTGGTCACCTAACTATAGGAAGGATATCAATAAGATCGAAAGAGTGCACAGAAGATTTACTAGGATGTTGCCGGGTCTTCAGGAGTTGAGTTATAGTGGAAGATTGAACAGGTTAGGACTTTATTCCTTGGAGCATAGAAGAATGAGGGGAGATTTGATAGAGGTTTACAAAATTATGAGGGGTATAGACAGAGTAAATGTGAATAGGCTCTTTCTACTTAGATTAGGAGAGATAAGTATGAGAGGACATGGCCTTAGGGTGAAAGGGGAAAGGTTTGGGGGAACATTAGGGGGAACTTCTTCACTCAAAGTGGTGGGAGTGTGGAATGAGCTGCCATCTGACATGGTAAATGCGGGCTCACTCTTAAGTTTTAAGAATAAATTGGATAGGTACATGGATGGGAGAGGTGTGTAGGGTTATGGACTGGATGCATGTCAAAGGGACTAGTGGAATAATGTTTCAGCACAGACTAGAAGGGCTGAATGACCTGTTTTCTGTGCTGTAGTGTTCTGTGGTTCTAAGACAGCCCACATTATTCTTCTTAGGCACTGGTACAATTGTTGCCTTTTTGAAACAAGTAGGAACTTCCGCCCATGGGAGTGAGAGGTTGAAAATGTCCTTGAATACTTCCGCTAGTTGGTTGGCACAGGTTTTTAGAGCCTTATCAGGTACTCCATCGGGACCTTCTGCCTTGTGAAGGTTCACTCTCTTTAAAGACAGCCTAACTTCGGCCTCTGCGATGGAGATCACAGGGTCATCAGGTGCAGCAAGGATCTTCGCAGCTGTAGTTGTGTTCTCCCTTTCAAAGCGTGCATAGAGGGTGTTGATGAGTACATCTGGCAGTGAAGCATTGCTGCCATTCATGCTATTGGGTTTCGCTTTTTAGGAAGTAATGTCTTGTAGATGCTGTCAGAGTTGCCATGCATCCGATGTCGCCTCCAACCTCGTTTGAAATTGTCTCTTCACCCTTGAAGTAGCCCTCCGCAAATCATACCTGGTTTTTTGGTACAGGCTTGGGTTGCCAGACCAGAATGCCACAGATCTGGCCTTCAGCAGATGACGTACCTCCTGGTTCATCCACAGCTTTTGGTTTGGGAATGTACAGTAAGACTTTATGGGCACACACACATCCACACAGGTTTTAATGAAGTTGGTAACAACTGCAGCATACTCATCCAGGTTTGAAGTTGAATCCCTGAATACGGTCCAGACCACTGGTT
The DNA here is from genome assembly GCF_030028105.1 of Mobula birostris. NCBI lineage: Eukaryota > Metazoa > Chordata > Chondrichthyes > Myliobatiformes > Myliobatidae > Mobula > Mobula birostris. Next base: position 260,300 of record NC_092373.1, on the reverse strand, counting down.
CAAAGCAGTCCTGTAGACGCTCCTATGCTTCCTTTGTCCAATGGAAACTTTGCACACTTCTGAATCCCATCATTTTCGTATTTAAGTGCTAATCACAATACATATTTCAGGTATTATTTCAGGTATTAATAACTATTTAAATAATATTTGAGAACCAAAAAAGGCCAATAATATTTGAGAACTAGTGAAATAACTATCCAATAGTTAATGCTGCCCTAGAATCCTTTGTTTGCATCTTTATCTTGTTGTGGTATGCTCGGTGACCTTGGTTTTCAGGCTTGAACAGAAAAGCTGTACAAGAGCTGGGCTTTCGAAGGTCATGTTTAGCCTGGGTGATTGTACTATGTCCGCACACTGTGTCTGACAGCTTATCGTTTTGACTTGTACTTTCTCGTCCCTCCTCCACTTTCTTAATCTGATTTCTCTTCTTTCTTTACAGTCCTGATGAAGGGTCTCAGCCCGAAACATCAACTGCTTACTCTTTTCCAAAGATGCTGCCTGCCCTGTTGAGTTCCTCCAGCATTTTGTGTGTGTTGCTTTGGATTTCCAGCACCTGCAGATTTTCTCATGTTTATCAACTTGATTATTGTCTGAGTGAAGTTTAACGTAGAGAAAGGCTAGACAAAATCTCTACACACTGTTCGGTTCAAAGGTTCATTTATTATCAAAGTATACAACTCTGAAATTCTTCTCCTGATAGCCACAAAACCAAGAAAGAAAAGAATGACAGCATGATCATCAATTCCCAAATCTCATCTCCCCACACAAAAGCATGAACAGAAACAGATCAGGCACCTCGACCTCCCCAAATCTCCCTCCCTGTCCCCAAAAATGAGAAAGATTGGGCAAAAAGTACAGAATATAAAAAATAAGACTGAAATAGTCCACAGTCCAAGTCCATATCCAAAGTGTAGAAAATCTGTGTGACATTCTCCAGGCACAGCAGCTGCCTCTCCTGTCCCCGGCAGCAGATTGATCAAAAGGCAGTCTCCCGTCTCCAGCAGCAGAGTGATCCCACCAGTGATCAAATGGCAGTCTCCCCTCCCCTGCAGCAGAGCGACGCCACCAGTGATCAAAAGGCAGGCAGCCCAACACTCACCTTCCACATTGGCCTGAATGTTCAGTCTCCCTTATCATTTTAATTGGTGAACCATGGAAGCTTTAATCAGTGAAATGAAGTCGAACATTGGCTAGCGCCCATCCTGCAGTCCTCTCGCCAGGAGGATCGCGTTCACTGCCTCTGCCTCCCAGAATCATCTAGGATACTGCAGAGTGCTGGAATACCCAAATGATTTCCAAACTGCAAATCACAGGTGCCAACAGTTCCAGAATCACATTCAAAATGAAAAACAAACATAAAAGACATAAAAGAAGTGAAATAATGCTTTCGTGGTCTTTCCAGAAGATGTCGACTATGGAAACATTGTAAGCAATCACCATCTTGACAGATTAGCACATATTTTAACCCTGCAATTTTGACAGAGAAGTTGGGCAAGCTGGTGTTACTTTTTGTGGAGTGACAGAAACATAAACATAGAAAATAGGTGCAGGAGTAGGCCATTCGGCCCTTTGAGCCTGCACCGCCATTCAGTATGATCATGGCTGATCATCCAACTCAGAACCCTGTACCAGCTTCCCTCCATACCCCCGATCCTTTTAGCCACAAGGGCCATATCTAACTCCCTCTTAAATATAGCCAATGAACTGGCCTCAACTGTTTCCTGTGGCAGAGAATTCCACAGATTCACCACTCTGTGTGAAAAAGTTTTTCCTAATCTCAGTCCTAAAAGGCTTCCCCTTTATCCTCAAACTGTGACCCCTCGTTCTGGACTTCCCCAACATCGGGAACAATCTTCCTGCATCTAGCCTGTCCAATCCCTTTAGAAACGGAGGGGAGACCTGATAGGAAAGAAGTGAGGGGATTGGAGTAACCAATATTGAAGCTATCCAGATGGAATAGGAGGTGTTGCTCCTTCAACCTGAGTTTGACCTTATCATGGCAGAAGAGGAGGTCATAGACAGAAATATCAGATTGGGAGTGGGAATTTGAATTTAAATGGGTGGCCACCAAATCCCATTTGTTCGCATTTGGTCCATATCCCTCTAAATGTTGCCTATCCATGTACATCTTCAGGTATCTCTTAAATGCTGTTAATGTACCTGCCTCAGCTACTTCCTCTGTCATTTTGTGGACCATCCATTTAATTTTTTTCACCAAAAAAATTAATTTTAAGACAAGGCAACACTCACAACACGCTGGAGGAACTCAGCAGGTCGGGCAGCATCCGTGGAAAAGATCGGTCGACGTTTCGGGCCGGAACCCTTCGTCAGGACCCTAACCCTAACCCTAATTTTAAGACAATACTGTAGTTTCAGGCAAGTTTCATTACCCACACACTGAAATCGAAATTCTACTAGAACCTTCAGGGTTCCTTTATACTCTATGATTGTTAAATAATCCTGCTTCATTACATAAAACCAGGACTAAAATAGCCTCCTCCTTGGTTGATTCTTCAAGAATTTTCTTTAAGAAACCATTCTAAAAACATTCTATAAATAAATCCTAGCCAGTGTAATTTGTTGACATTACATGATGTCTGTAATCATTAATCTTTATAAGCACAATTATTTCCCGATTTATATTCTGTTCTGAAGTATTAATACTGTTCTATATAACTACCTCTGGTAACTTCCAATTTGTTAACCTGACCCTGACCCTGACCCTGGCCCTTTCCAGCTGAGTTACTTCCATGTTCAATTTAATACAGAACATAAAATCAGAATCAGGTTTAATATCACTGACATATGTTGTGAAATTTGTTATCTTGTGGCAGCAGTACAATGCAATACATGAATTACAGTGAGTCTACATTAAATAGTTAAGTAAGTAGTACATAAAATAGAAATAAAAAAGTAGTGAGGTAGTGTTCGTAAGTTCAATGTCCTTTCTAAAAACAGATGGCAGAGGGGAAGAAGCTGTTCCTGAATTGTTGTGTGTGTGCCTTCAGTCTTCTCTACCCACCAGCCCATGGTAGCAATCAGAAGAAAGCATGGCCTGGGTGATGGTGGTCCTTTATGATGAACACCACATTATTGAAGCATCGCTCCTCTGACCATAAGACATAAAACCAGAATTAGGCCATTCAGCCCATCGAGTCTTCTCCACCATTCCCTCATAGCTGATCCCGGATCCCACACAACCCCATACACATGCCTTCTTGCCATAATCTTTGATGCCCTGACAGATCAGGAATCTATCAATTTTCACTTTAATTATATACCCATGGCATTGGCTTCCACAGCAGTCTGTTGCAGAGCATTCTACAGATTCACTATTCCCTGGTTGAAAAAATTCTGATTTAATTCTGTTCTAAAGAGTTGACCCTCAATTTTGAGGCTGTGCTCTCTAGTTCTCGACACCCCCACCACAGGAAACATCCTCTCCACATCCACACTATCTTGTCCTTTCATCATTCAGTAGGTTTAAATGAGATCCCCCCACCATATTCTTCTAAATTCCAGTGAGCACAGGCCCAAAGCTGCCAAATGTTCCTCATATGTTAACCACTTCATTCTCAGATTCATCCTCGTGAACCTCCTCTGAATTCTTTCCAATGACAACATGTCCTTTCTAAGCTTTGGGGTCCAAAAGTATTGACAATACTCCAAGTGCGGCCTGACTCGTGTCTTATAAAGCCTCAGCATTATCTCCTTGCTTTTATATTCTATTCCCCTTGAAATAAATGCCAAACATACTTCCATGGACTCAACCTGGGAATTAACCTTCTGGGAGTCTTGCATGAGGACTCCTAAGTCCCCTTGCACATTTAATGGTTGAATTTTCTCTCCATTTAGATAATAGTCCACACTAACATTCCTTTTACCAAAATGAATTATCATACATTCCCAACACTGTATTCCATCTGTCACTTTTTTGTCCATTCTTTCAATTTGTCTAAGTCCTGCTGCAATTGCATTGCTACCTCAGCACTACCTACTCCTCCACCTATCTTCATATCATCCACAAACTTTGCCACAGAGTCATCAATTCCATTATCCAAGTCATTGACAAATAATGTGAAAAATAGCGGTCCCAATACTGACTCCTGAAGAATACCACTAGTCACTGGCAGCCAACCAGAAAACGCCCCCTTTTTTCCCACTCGGTGCTCTTGCCGATAGACATTCCTCTATCGATGTCAGTATCTTTCCTGTAATGCCATGGGATTTTATCTTGTGAAGCAGCCTCATGTGTGGCGCCGTATCAAAAGCCTTCTGAAAATCCAAGTAAATGACATCCACTGTCTCTCCTTTGTCCACCCTACTTGTTACTTCATCAAAGAGCGCTTAACTGATTTGTCAAGCAAGATTTCCCTTCAAAGAAACCATGCTGACCTTGACTTACTTTATCATTAGTCTCCATGTACCTCGAAACCTCATCCTTGATAATGGACTCCGACATTTTCCCAACCACTGAGGTTAGGCTAACTGGCCTATAATTTCCTTTCTTTTGCCTTCTTCTTTTCTTAAAGAGTAGTGTGACATTTGCAATTTTCCAGTCCTCTGGAACCATGCCAGAATAGAGTGATTCTTGAAAGACCATTGCCAATGCACCTGCTATCTCTTCAGCAACATCTTTCAGAACTCTGGAATGTTGTCCATCTTAAGGCGACTTTCAGTTTTCCTCGCACTTTTTCCTTTGTAAGGTCAATAGCACTCACTCCAGCTCCCTGACACTCACAGACCTCTGGCAATGCTGCTAATGTCTTTCACAGTAAAGACAGATGCAAAGTACCCATTAGATTCATCAGCCATGTCTTTGTTCCCCATTACTACCTCACCGATATCATTTTCCAGTGGTTCAATATCAGCTCTCACCTCCCTTTTATTCTTTATATAATCGAAAAAAACTTTTAGTATCCTGCTTCATATCATTGGCTAATTTGCCCTATTTCATCTCTTCTTGTAGTTCTATTAGTTGCGTTTTGCTGGATTGTAAAAACATTCCAATCATCCAACTTCCCACTTTCTTTTGCTATATGCCCTTTCCTTGGCTTTTATGATATCCTTAACTTCCCTTGTCAGCCACAGTTGCCTACCCCTTCCAGTTGAGAACAACTTCCTCTGTGGGACATTGAAGTCCCCCATTACAATTGTGACATTACCTTTATTACATGCTGATGCACCATCAATAACTCCAAAAGACTGGAAGTAGAGTAAATACTGAAAGGCTTTTATTAGCAGTAAAATGTGACCTCCATCGTGCTGGGTATCTGCCCCTGGACTGAGGAGGAGGAGCAATGGCGCAATCGCCTTTATTCGGGAGTCTGTGGGAGGAGCCACAGGAGCAGTCAGCAGAGGGGCGTGTCCAGACAGGTAACCCAGTTACAACACATATATATGGTTTACCACACATGCCTTTTCCAGCTTCCTTTGCAATCTCAACCCCACATCTTGGCTACTATTTGGAGGCCTATATATGATTCCCATAATTTTTTTTTTATTCTTGCAGTTTCTTAACTCCTGCCACAAAAATTCAAAATTCTCTAACCCTATGTCACCTCTTTCTAAAGATGTAATTCCATCTCTTACCAACAGAGCCACACCAATGCCTATGCCTTCCTGCCTGTCCTTTCGATAAAATTTACATCTTTTGACGTTGAGCTTCCAACTGTGGTCTTCTTTCAGTACATTGCAATTACTATAAGTTACAGTTTACGGGGTGGCGTAATGGTTAGCACAACACTTTACAGTACCAGTGACTCAGGTTCAATTCTTGCCGCTGCCTGTAACAAGATTATACATTCTCCCACTGATTTGCACTGGGTGCTCTGCTTTCCTCCCATAATCCAAAGACGAAGTGGTTGGTAGGTGCATTGGTCATTACATATTGTCCTGTGATTAGGCTAAAGTTAAATCAGGAAGTTAGAAACATAGAAAAGCTACAGCACAATACAGGCCTTTCAGCCCACAATACCATGTCGTACATGTACTTGCTTTAGAAATTACCTAGGGTTACCCATTGCTCTCTATTTTTCTAAGCTCTTTGTACCTATCCAGGAGTCTCTTAAAAGACCATATCGCATCCGCCTCCACCACCGTTACCGGCAGCCCATTCCACGCACTCACCACTCTCTGCATAAAAAAACTTACCTCTGGCATCTTCTCTGTACCTACTCCCAAGCACTTTAAAATTGTGCCCTCTCATGCTAGCCATTCCAGCCCTGGGGAAAAGCTTCTGACTATCCACACAATCAGAGCCTCTCATCATCTTGTATACCTCTATCAGGTCACCTCTCATCCTCTGTCGCTCCAAGGAGAAAAGGCCAACTTCACTCAACCTGTTCGCATAAAGCATGCTCCCCAATCCAGGCAACATCCTTGTAAATCACCTCTGCACCCTTTCTGTATTTTCCACATCCTTCCTGTACTGAGGTGACCAGAGCTGAGCACAGTACTCCAAGTGGGGTCTGACTAGGGTCCTATATAGCTGTAACATTACCTCCCGGCTCTTGAACTCAATCCCACGGATTGATGAAGGCCAATACACCATAAGTCTTATGCACGCAGTCAACCTCCACAGCAGCTTTGAGAGTCCTATGGACTCGGACCCAAAGATCCCTCTAATCCTCCACACTGCCAAGAGTCTTACCACTAATACTATATTCTGCCATCATACTTGACCTACTATTTGAACTCCATCTGCCACTTCTCAGCCCAGTTTTGCAATCTATCAATGTTCTGCTGTAACCTCTGACAACCCTCCACACTATCCACAACTCTCCCAAACTTTGTGACATCAGCAAATATACTAACCCATCCCTCCACTTCCTCATCCACATCATTTATAAAAATCACAAACAGCCGGGGTCCCAGAACAGATCCCTGAGGCACACCACTGGCTTCCGACCTCCATGCAGAATAGGACCTGTCTACAACCACTCTTTGCCTTCTGTGGGCAAGCCAATCCTGGGTCCACAAAGCAAAGTCCCCTTGCCTCCTTACTTTCTCAATAAGCCTGGCATGGAGTACCTTATCAAATGCCTTGCTGAAATCCATATACACTACATCTACTGTTCTACCTTCATCAATGTAATTAGTAACATCCTCAAAAAATTCAATCAGGCTCAGAAGGCATAACCTGCCTTTGACAAAGCCATTGCTGACTATTCCTAATCATATTCTGCCTCTCCAGATGTTCATAAATCCTGCCTCTCAGGATCTTTTCCATCAACTTACCAACCACTGAGGTAAGACTCACTGGTCTATAATTTCCTGGGCTATCTCTACTCCCTTTCTTGAATAGGGGAACAACATCTGCAACCCTCTAACCCTCTGAAACCTCTCCCGTCCCCATTGATGATGCAAAGATCATCGCCACATGGTCAACAATATTCTCCCTTGCTTCCCACAGCAGCCTGGGGTATATTTTGTCCAGTCAAATAAGGTGGACGAACTTGTGATGCAATTAGAGATTGGTCACTATGATGTTGTGGCCATCATTGAGTCATGGCTCAAAGAAGGTCACAGTTGGGAGTTTAATATCAAAGGATATACTTTGTATCAAGAGGGCAGGCAGGAAGGCATAGGCAGTGGTGTGTCTCTGTTGGTAAGAGATGGAATTACACTTTTAGAAAGAGGTGACATTGGGTCAATAATGTTGAATCTTTGCGGGTGGATTTCAGAAACTGCAAAGGTAAAATTATGTACATTGGCCTCCAAATAGTATCCAAGATGTGAGACTGAGATTGCAGAAAGAACTGGAAAGGGCATGTAATAGGGGCAATGTCACAATTGTAATGGGGGACTTCAATATGCAAGGGGATTGGGAAAATCAGGCTGGTGTCGGATTACAAAAGAGAGAATTTGTTGAATGCCTACGAGATTTTTTTTAGAGCAGCTTGTGCTTGAATTTATTTTAGATTGAGTGTTGTGAAATAATCCAGATTTTATTAGGGAGCTTAATGTAAAGAAACCCTTAAGAGGCAGTGATCATAATATGAATTCATTCTGCAATTTGAGAGGGAGAAGCATAAGTCAGATGTATTAGTATCACAATAGATTTACAGAGGCAAGGGATATAGGGAGAAGGCAGGAACGGGGTACTGATTGCAGATGATCAGCCATGATCACAGTGAATAGTGGTGCCGGCTCAAAGGGCCGAATGGCCTACTCCTGCACCTATTGTCTATTGTCTATTGTCTATTGAGAGAGGAGCTTTCCCAGGCGGATTGGAGGAGGATACTGGCAGAGATGACGACAGAACAGAGGTGGCTGAAAAGTCTGGGTATAGTTCACAAGGCTTAGGATAGATACATCCCACAGCAGAAGTTGTTTTCAGATGGCAGGGGTAGGCACCTGTGGCTGACAAGGGAAGTTAAGGACTGCATAAAAACCAAAGTAAGGGCATATTAGGTAGCAAAACTGTAGGAATTTGGATGACTGGGAAGTTTTTAAAATCCAACAAAAGGCAACTAAAAAAGCCATAAGAAAAGTTAAAATATGAGGACAATCAAGCCAATAATATGAAGTAAGATACTAAAAGTTTTTTTTCAGTTATATCAAGAGTAAAAGAGAGATGAGAGTTGATATTAGACCACTGGAAAATGATGCTGGTGAATTTAATGACTCTTCACTGTGAAAGACACTAGTAGTGTGCCAGAGGGCAGGAGTGTCAGGGAGCAGGAGCGAGTGCCATTGCTATTGGAAAGGAAAAGGTCTTAAGGTGGATAAGTCACCTGGACCAGTTGGACTACATCTCAGGGACCTGAGAGAAGTTGCTGAAGAGAAAACGGATGCACTGATTATGATCTTTCAAGAATGACTTGAATCTGGCATGGTCCTGGAGGACTGGAAGTGTGCAATTGTCACTCCACTTTTTAAGAAAGGAGGAAGGCAAAAGAAAGGAAATTATAGACCAATTAGTCTAATCTCAGTGGTTGGGAAAATGTCGGAGTCCATTATTAAGGATGAGGTTTTGAGGTACTTGGAGATTAATGGTAAAATAAGTGAAGGTCAGCATGGTTTCTGTAAAGGGAAATCTTCCCTGACAAATCTATTAAGAGATCTTCAAAGGAGTAACAAGCCGGGTGGACAAAGGAGAGGCAGTGGATGTCATTTACTTGGATTTTTTGAAGGCCTGAACAGATCAGATATGGCAAAGTTACTTCCCATGGTAGGGGATTCTGGGACAAGAGGGCGTGACTTCAGGTTTGAAGGACGTCCATTTAGAACTGAGATGTGGAGAAATTACTTTAGTCAGAGGGTGGTAAATCTGTGGAACTTGTTGCCACGAGCGGCTGTGGAGGCCAGGTCATTGAATGTACTTAAGGCAGAGATAGATAGGTTCTTGATTAGCCAGGGCATCAAAGGGTATGGGGTGAAGGCAGGGGAGTGGGGATGACTGGAAGAATTGGATTAACCCATGACTGGATGGTGGAGCAGACTTGATGGGCCAAATTGTCTACATCTGCTCCTATATCTTATGGTCTTATGGTCTAAGGCCTTTGATAAGGTGCCACATGTGGCTGCATAACAAAATAAAATCCTATGGTGTTACAGGAAAGATACTGGCATGCATAGAGGAATAGCTGACAGGCAAAATGAAGTGAGTGGGAATAAAAGGGGCCTTTTCTGGTGCTGTTCCTCAGGGGTCAGTATTAGGACCGCTACTTTTCACGTTGTTTGTCAATGATTTAGATGATGGAATTATAGCTTTGTGGCAAAATTTGCGGATGATACGAAGATAGGTGTATGGGTAGGTAGTGCTGAGGAAGCAATGCAATTGCAGCAGGACTTAGAAAAATTGGAAGATTGGGCAGAAAACAGGCAGATGGAATACAGTGTTGAGAAATGTATGATAATGCATTTTGGTAAAAGGAATAATAGTGCGGACTATTAACTGAAGGGGGAGAAAATTCAAACATTAGAGATGCAGAGGGACATTGTGCAAGACTCCCAGAAGGTTAATTTACAGGTTGAGTCTGTGGTAAAGAAGGCAAATGCAATGTTGGCATTTATTTCAAGGGGAATAGAATATAAAAGCAAGGAGATAATGCTGAGGCTTTATAAGACACGAGTCAGGCCGCACTTGGAGTATTGTCAATACTTTTGGACCCCAAAGCTTAGAAAGGACATGTTGTCATTGGAAAGAATTCAGAGGAGGTTCACGAGGATGAATCTGAGAATGAAGTGGTTAAGATAGAGGACTGTTTGGCAGCTTTGTGTGTGTACTCATTGGAATTTAGAAAAATGTGGGACAATCTCATTGAAAACTCCCAAATGTTGAAAGGACTAGATCAGGTGGATGCGGAGAGGATGTATCCTATGGTGGAGGTATCTAGGACTAGTGGGCACAGCCTCAGAATTGAGGGGTGACCTTTTAGAGTAGAGGTAAGGAGGAACTTTTGTAGCCAAAGAGTAATGAATCTGTAGAATGATGCCACAGACTGCAGTGGGGCCATGTCTGCGGGTATATTTAAAGCGGAAGTTGATCATTTCCTGATCAGTCAGGGCATTAATGGATGTGGTGATAAGGCAGGTGTATGGGGTTGATTGGGGTCCAGGATCAATCAGCCATGATAGAATGGCAGAACAGACTCGATGGGCTGAACAGCCCACTTCTGCTCCTGTGTCTTATGATCTGCTGCTGGTGCAAAACAACAAATTTCATGCCATGCGTCCATAATATTAAACCTATTTCTGAGTCACAGTACAGAGCTCGGAACAGCTTAACAAATGATAGGACCCAATAGAGAGCAATGGAGGCCTTGAAAATTCAGCGCAGCTAACATGAATGTTTTATAGTGCTTAAACTTGTTGTGTTCCCACAGGATTACGGAAGCTTCTACTGAACTGTAATCGCATATCTCATCTCCCAGCGAATTTAGATCATTTGCAAAATCTGGAAATTCTATCCCTGGAGAGAAACCCATTGGAGAAGCCTTTGGATGAAATTTGCTTGCACGGAGTTTCTGCCATATTCCAATACCTACAGACAAAGAGGATCCAAAAGATCAGTGCAACCGAGGTGCTGAGAATTATATTGTAAAGGTTTAAAAGTAGAGGTAGAAAGCATTCAGTTTGTTAGGTGGCACATCCTATTTGGAATAATTGCTAAAATCCTCAGACCCAGGGCTAATTACTGCACAGGGACTTATGGAATCAAAGGAAGAACAATCACTCTGAATTCCTTTATTTGAGTCTGTATCTAGCCTAGAGGTCAAGCATGGGCCCAAGGCCAATCCCTTACACAATGATATACTGCCAAGTCCTATAGGGATATAGGGTAAAGGAAACTTACAGATCAGAATTTCAGTGAGTGGGTGTGGTGAAATGAACTGTGTTGAAGTGGGAAAATAGAAAGTGGAACGGTTGGTCCAGGAGTTGGGAAGTCATTGACCTGTCACCTAGGACATGCGCTCTTCTCATTTCTACACAGAGGGAGGAAGCACAGTTCAAAGTTCAAAGTAAATCCATTATCAACATATATGTAAACCTCAGGTTTGGCCGGGGGGGTGGGTGGGGGGGATGTGGTGGAGGTGCGTTAGTCCAGGGAAGACAGTCTCTGGCCCTGCCAAACATGTGAAATTTGAGGTGAAAAACCTCTTGTTTGTGTGGATGCTGCGTGATCTGTTCCCGTTACTAATCAGCACCATGAAATAACGGACAGTACACCATATGCAAGTAAATGATTTATCTTTATAATTCTTAATTTGGCTAAAGGGTTAATAATGAAAAGAAGGGCCTATTTTAATGAAACAGTCTAATGTGCCCAAGTTGGAGCTCACGTTTTCCCTTCCGTTGACCCTCCATCGATTTCCCCGGGCTTCATTGGCTCCCAGCCCCTCTCCAAGTCCATTCCGTCCTGCTGTCTACAACCTCTCCTTTCTGGTGTCTTCTCTCTTCATCTCTCGCTGAACAAAAGACCCAGATTACCTCGTTCTCAGGCACACAACAAGAAATAACACTCCCTTCATTGGACGGCGCACATTCCAAAGCTCCCGTTATCTCCAGCCATAACCCAAACACTGCTGCTACAGAAAAACCATTACATTAGCAGTGAAACTTTTCCCAGGGTGTTACATTTGCAGTCTGTCACCATATACTATACAACTTTGGCATTCATTTTCTTTTGGATATACACAGTAAGTCCAAGAAAGACATAGAATGTGCAATAAGACAGGTAAAATTAGTGATCTTGTAGTTAGGGTTCCTCTTGGAAAGAGTGATCACAGTATGATTGAATGGAGGGTGCAATAATTTTATCTAAAACCAGTATATTATGCCTAAACAATTGAGACTACAATAGGATGAGGGAGGGTTTGGCAAGTGTAGACTGGGAACACAGGCTCTATGGTGGGACAGCTGAGGAACAGTGGACGATTTTCAATGAGATTTTTCACGGTGCTCAACAAAAGTATATTCCAGTTAAAAGCAAGGACGGTAAGAGTGGGGAGAGCCAGTCTTGGACTAAGGGAATAAAAGAAGGCGTCAAACTAAAGGCTTGCGCATACAAAATCGCCAAGAGTAGTGGGAAACTGGAAGATTGGGAAAACTTTAAAAAGCAACAAAGAATCATTAAGCAAGCAATAAAGAAAGGGAACCTAAATTATGAAAATAAACTAGCACAAAATATAAAAACTGATAGTAAAAGTTGTTATAATTCTATGAAGCGGAAAAGGGTGGCTAAAGTGAATGTAGGTCCCTTGGGGGACAAGAAGGAGAATTGATATTGGGTAGTGAGGAAATGGCTGAGGCTTTGAATGACTATTTTGTGGTGGCCTTCATGGTGGAGGATGCATCAAACATGCCAAAGAGAGATGTTACGGATGCGATGGGAGATGAGGACCTGGATACGATCGCTATCACTAGAGGTACTGCTGAGCAAACATGTCAGCATGAAGATAGGTAAATCTCCTGGTTCTGATGGAATGCATCCCAGGGTACTGAAAGAAATAGCAGGTTATAGTAGAGGCTTTGCTGGTGATTTACCAAAATTCTCTGGACTCTGGGCAGGTCCCAGTGGATGGAAGATGGCGAATGTCAGCTATTGTTCAAAAAAAGATGTAGGCAAAAGGCAGGTAACTATAGGCCAGTTAGTTTAACAACTGTAGTTGGGAAAATGCTTGAAGCTATCATTAAAGAAGAAATAGCGAGGCATCTGAAAATAGATCCGTCAGGCAGATGTAGCATGGATTCAGCAAAGGCAGGTCTGTTTGACAAACTGACTGGACTCCTTTGAGTATATAACAATTGTAGTGGATAGAGGGGAACAGATGTACATTATTTACTTGGTTTTCCAGAAGGCGTTCGATAAAGTGCCATATAAAAGATGTCCCTAAGGTAAGGATGCATAGAGTTGGGGGTGATGTATTAGCATGAATAGAGGATTTGGTTAATTAATAGAAAACAGAGAGTTGGGATACATGGGTGTTACGCTGGTTTGCAGTTATTTACGAGATACATCAACGATCTGGAAGATAGGCCGAGTGTGGTGTATCTAAGTTTGCAGATTATACTAAATTGAGTGAAAAAGCAAATTGTGTAGGAGATACGGAGAGTCTGCAGAGAGATATAGATAGGTTAAGTGAGTGGGCAAGTGCCTGGCGGATGGGAGTACAATGCTGGTAAATGGGAGGTCATCCACTTTGGAAAGAAAAATGAATGAGCAGATTATTACTTTAATGGTAAAAAATTGCAGCATGCTGCTATGCAGAGGGACTTGGGAGTGCTTGTGCATGAATCACAAGAGGTTGGTTTGCAGGTGCAGCAGGCTGTCAAGAAGGCAAATGGGATGTTGGCCTTCATTGCTAGAGGGATTGAATTTAAGAGCAGGGAGGTTATGCTACAATACAGGGTACTAGTGAGGCTGCACCTGGAGTACTGCATTCAGTTCTGGTCTCCTTACTTGAAGGATATACTGGCTTTGGAGATGAGGAGGTTAGATTACGAGGAGAGATTGAACGCCTGGGACTGTACTCGCTGGAATTCAGAAGGATGAGAAGAGATCTTATAGAAACATATAAAATTATGAAAGGGATAGATAAGATAGAGGCAGGAAAGTTGTTTCCACTGGTAGGTGAGAGTAGAGCTAGGGGACATAGCCTCAAGATTTGGGGGAGTAGATTTAGGACACAGTTGAGGAAGAACTACTTTTTTCAGAGAATTGTGTATCTGTGGAATTCTCTGCCCAATGAAGCAGTGGAGGCTACCTCAGTAAATATATTTAAGACAAGGTGTGATAGATTTTTGCATAGTAGGGGAATTAAGGGTTATTGGGGGAAAGGCAAGATAAGTGGAGGTGAGTTTATGGCCAGATCAACCATGATCTTATTGAATGGCGAAGCAGGCTCGACAGGCCAGATGGTCTACCCCTGCTCCTATTTCTTATGTTCTTATGTAATTTTAAAACTCATTTAAAAAAACAAAGTTTTTCTCTGCCATTACCAACTATTTTGCTGGTAATATAATCGTACGATCTCCGATAAATAAAATCAATGATCTCAGAGCTAGGGTGCTGCTTCAGAGAGACAGTAGAACAGCATGTGTCCTCTGCTTTATGGAATCTTGGTTAACCCCTTCCGTACCGGACACAGCAATTCAGATTGATAGGTTCACTATGCACCATCGAGACAGGACTGTCAAATCTCTCAAAAGCAGAGGTGGTGGTATATGCCTCATGATCAGCTCGCCATGGTCTACTAATGGGTCGGTGATGTGCCAATTTTGCTTACCAGACCTGGAATATCTCACAATTAAGTGCCATCCATTTTAACTGCAGCTGCATACTTCTGCTATCATTTTGGTAGCAGTGTACATTGCACCTCAGGCCAATGTCAAACAGGCTTTAGATGATCTGAGCAATAGGATCAACGTGCATGAAACAGCACACCCTGACGCCTTCACCTTCATTTTTTGGGAATTTTAACCAGGCCAACCTGAAAAAGTTACTAAATAATTGCAATCAACAGATCACTTGTAGTACCAGAGGAAACAACACACTGGACCACTGTTACACCACCATCAAGAATGCCTACCATGCTGTTCCACGCCCTCACTTCGTAAAGTCTGATCACCTGCTTGTATTCAGAGATTCATCTTTGGATCTGGATGAGTATGCTGCAGTTGTTACCAACTTCATTAAAACCTGTGTGGATGAGTGTGTGCCCACAAAGACTTGCTGTACATTCCCAAACCAAAAGCTGTGGATGAACCAGGGGGTTCATCGTCTGCTGAGGACTAGATCTGTGGCATTTAAGTCTGGTGACCCAGGTCTATACAAGAAAATCAGGTATGATTTGTGGAGGGGTGTTTCAAGAGCTAAGAAACAATTCTGACCGAGGTTGGAGGCGACATTGGATGCACGTTTACTCTGGCAGGGTTTGCTTCTTAAAAGGCGAAACCCAACGACACGTATGACAGCAATGCTTCACTACGAGATCAGCTCATTCTATGCACGCTTTGAAAGGGAGAATATAACTACCGCTGTGAAGATCCCTGCTGCACCTGATAACCCTGTGATCTCTGTCTTGGAGGCTGATGTCAGGCTCTCCTTAAGGAGGGTGAACCCTTGTAAGGTGGTAGGCCCCGTAGGAGTACCTGGTAAGGCTCTGAAAATCTGTGCCAACCAACTGGCGAGTGTATTCAAGGGCATTTTCAACCTCTCATTGCTTCACTGCTTCAAAAGGGCAACAATTATACCAGTGCCTAAGAAAAGTAGTGTGAGCTGCCTTAATAACTATCGTCCAGTAGCACACACACCTACAGTGATGGTCATGGCCAGAATCAGCAAGGACCTGGGCCCATTGCAGTTTCCCTATTGTCACAATAGGTCTATGGCGGGCGCAATCTCAGTGACTCTTCACACGGCCTAGGTCACCTGGACAATATAAACATATGTCAGGATGCTGTTTGTTGACTGTAGCTAAGCATTTAACACCATCATTCCCACAGTACTGATCGAAAAGCTATGGAACCTGGACCTCTGTAATTGGATCCCTGACTTCCTAACTGTCTGTGTGGATTGGTATTAATAACTCTTCCTCACTGATAATCAACAATGGCACACCTCAGGGGTGTGTGCTTAGCCCTCTGCTGTACTCTCTCTATACCCATGATGTGTGGGTAGACATAACTCAAATACCATTGATAAATTTGCTGAGGATACAACCATTGTTGTTAGAGTCACAGATGGAGACGAGAGGGTAAACAAGAGCAAGATATACCAGCTCGTGGAGTGGTGTTGCAGCAACAACCTTGCACTAAATATCAGTAACACCAAAGCACTGATTGTGAACTTCAGGAAGGGCAGGACGAGGGAACATGCACCAGTCCTCATAGAATGATCACAAGTGGAGAGTGTGAGCAATTTCAAGTTCCTGGGTGTAAAGATCTCTGAGGATCTAACCTGCTCCCAACATATCGATGCAGCTATAAAGAAGGTGAGACTGCAGCTATATTTCATTAGGAGTTTGAAGCGATTTATCACCTAAGACGTTTGAAAACTTCTACAGATGTACTGTGGAGAGAATTCTAACAGGCTGCATTACTGCCTGGAATGGAGGTGGGGGCTACTACACAGGATCAAAAGAAGCTACAGTAAGTTGTCAAATTAGTCAGCTCCATCTTGGGTACTAGCCTCAGGAAGGAGGTACAGAAGCCTGAAAGCATACACTCAGAGATTCAGCAGCAGTTTCTTCCCCTCTGCCATCTGATTCCTAAATGGACATTGGACCCATAAACACTGTTGCATTTTCATTATTTCTGTTTTTGCACAATTTTTAATTTAACTATCTAATATACTTATATATGCTTACTGTAATCGATTTATTTATTTCCTATATTATTATGTATTGCAATGTACTGCTGCCACTGTTAACAAATTTTATGACATATACCAGTGATATTAAACTTGATTCTGATTCTGAATTAATGAAAGACAAACCTAAAAGGACAGACAGGCAACCAGTGTGCTAAAGACAACAAGCTGCCGATACAAAACAATAATAAGAAGACTCATTTGGAGTACTGTGTCAGTTCTGGTCACCCCATTACAGTTAGGATATAGAGGCTTGGAGGGGGTTTAGAAAAGGTTCACGGGGTCGCTGCCTAGATGAGAGAGTTATAAGGAGAAACTGGACAAACTTAAGATTGTTTTCTCTTGAATGCCAGAAGTTGCGGGACAGTTTGACAGAAGTTTACTGACAGCTACTGACAAAAGTGGAAATTGAGTGCAATAAAGTTGGACCTCACCTAAACGCTAAAAAGTCAGAGTACTGTGACGAAGGTACTCTCAAGACCATAAAGAATGATACCATTAAGAAAGTCTTTGGCTACAAGTACCTCGGGTCAAGAATGATGAATTCGGAGAAGGACATAAAAATACGGAAGGCGCTGGCGTGGAGGGCTATGAACGACATGAAGGAAATCTAGAAGTTGAACCTGACCAGAGGGCTTAAAAAGAGGATTTTCATAGCAGTCATAGAGTCCATTCTCACGTACAAATGCGAGACATGGACACTCACCAAGACTATGCGAAAGTCTCTAGATGGTTGCTATACACGAATGCTCCGGATGGCTCTTGACGTGAGTTGGCAACAGCACATGACGAACATCGAGCTCTATAACGACCTACAGATGCTCACCACTAAAATCGAGGCGAGAAGACTGCAACTAGCGGGGCACTGTCTATGCCACCCCGAGCTACCTGCCAGCTTAGTCATCATATGGGAGCCCAAGCATGGGAGGATGAACCCTGGGCGCCCTCCCAAGACTATGGTCAACACGCTCCTAGAAGACAGTGGCGCAGCTAATGTAGATGAACTGAACACATTGATGAGGGAGAGGGAGAAGTGGAGAGTCCATCATCGAGCCCGACGCCGGCCCACTGGGCCTGAGGCGACGTAGTAGTAGTAGTTATAAAATTATGATAGGCACAGTCCCTTTCCCAGAGTAGAAATGTCAAATATTTGATAGCGAGGGTGAGGGATAGGAGATTCTGTGGCTGCAGAGAGATGCCAGAATACGGTGTTGCCTCCTGATGCCAAGGTGAGGAACGTCTCTGAGCGGATGCAGAAAATTCTCGAGGAGGAGGTGATCAGCCAGAGGTCATTGTACACACTGTTATGAACGGCACAGGTAGAACAAGGGATGAGGATCTGCAGGAAGACTATGAACAGTTAAGTCTGAAATTAAAATGCAGGACCTCAAGTGCAGTGATCTTGCATTAAAGCCTGTCACACCTCGCTGTCAAGTGTGCCCGACGAGGGTCACCAGTTGGGAAAAAAACAGATGATAAGCCACAACAGCACATAAGAGCAAGGCGTTTTATTAAGTGCCAGGTGAAAAAAAGAGCAAAGGCTGCCCAAAAGTTGTGACAGAAGAAGTATTTTCTGTGGCTCAGAAGGGTAGGGAAAGGAAGAAGGCAGCAGTAAAAGGGGACCCTATAGTTAGGCGGTCAGACAGGCAATTCTGTGGACGCAGGAAAGAAGCACGGATGGTAGTTTCCCTCCCAGGTGCAGAGTCTGGGATGTTTCCCCTGAAGTGGGAAAGGTGAACAGCCAGAGGTTGTGGTACATACTGGTACCAACAAAATAGGTAGGAAAAGGGAAGTGGTCCTGAAAACAGACTACAGGGAGTTAGGAAAGAAGTTGAGAAGCAGGATCTCAAAGGTAGTAATCTCGGGTTTACTGCCTGTGCCACGCAATTGTGAATATAGGAATAGAGTGAGGCAGAGGATAAATGCGTGGTTGAGGGATTGGAGCAGAGGGCAAGGATTCAGATTTCTGGATCTTTGGGACCGATTTTGGGACAGGCGTGACCTGTACAATAAGTACGGGTTGCACTTGAATCCCAGGGAAACTGATATCCTGCCAGGGAGATTTACTAAGGCTATTGGGGAGAGTTTAAACTAGAATTTCTGGGAGGTGAGAATCGAACTGAAGAGACGGAGGAAGGGGCGGTTGGCTCACAAATAAAGAAAGCTTGGAGACTGTGAGAGGGAAGAAAGGCAGGTGATAGGGAAGGGATACGCTCAGACCAATGGTTTGAGATGTGTCTATTTTAATGTAAGAAGCATCAAGAACAAAGTGGATGAGCTTGGAGCATGGATCAATACTTGGAGCTATGATGTTGTGGCCATTACAGAGATTTGGACAGCTTAAGGGGCAGGAATGGTTACTTAAGAGTGCCAGGCCTTAGATGTTTCAGAAAGGACAGGGAGGGAGGCAAAAGAGGTGGGGGCATGGCACTGCTGATCAGAGATAGTGTCACGGCTGCAGAAAAGGGGGAAGTCATGCAGGGATTGTCTACGGAGTCTCTGTGGGTGGAAGTTAGGAACAGGAAGGGGTGAATAACTCTACCGGGTGTTTTTTATAGACCACCCAATAGTAACAGGGACATTGAGGAGCAGATAGGGAGACAGATTCTAGAAAGGTGTAATAATAGCAGGGTTGTCGTGGTGGGAGACTTTAATTTCCCAAATATTGATTGGCATCTCCCTAGAGCGGGGGGTTTAGATGGGGTGGAGTTTGTTAGGAGTGGATCATTGGGATCTCTTTTGGGGCAGGCGTAACCTGTATAAAAAGGACAGGTTGCACTTGAATCCGAGGGGGACCAATATCCTGACAGGGAAAATTACTCATGCTATTGGGGAGAGTTTAAACTAGAATCGCTGAGGAGTGGGAACCAAACTGAAGAGACTGGGGAAGAGGCGGTTGGCTCACAAATAGAGAAAGCTTGGAGACAGTGTGTGAGGGAGGATAGGCAGGTGATAGAGAAGGGACGCGCTCAGTTGGACGGTTTGAGATATGTCTATTTTAATGCAAGGAGTATTGTGAACGAAGGGGATGAGCTTAGAGCATGAATCAGTACTTGGAGCTATGATGTGGTGGCCATTACAGAGACTTGGGTGGCTCAGGGACAGGAATGGTTACTTCAAATGCTGTGATTTAGATGTTTCAGAAAGGACAGGGAGGGAGGCAAAAGAGGTGGGGCGTGTGGCACTGTTGATCAGAGATAGTGTCACGGCTGCAGAAAAGGTGGATGTCATGGAGAGATTGTCCATGGAGCCTCTGTGGGAGTAGGTTAGGAACAAGAAGGGGTCAATAACTTTACTGTTTTTTTTATAGGCTGCCCAATAGCAACAGGAATATCAAGGAGCAGATAGGGAAACAGATCCTGGAAAGGTGTAGTAATAACAAAGTTGTTGTGATGGGAGATTTTAATTCCCCAAATATTGATTGGCATCTCCCTAGAGCAAGGGGTTTAGATGGGGTGGAGTTTGTTAGGTGTGTTCAGGAAGGTTTCTTGACACAATATGTAGATAAGCCTACAAGAGAAGAGACTGTACTTGATCTGGTATTGGGAGATGAACCTGGTCAGGTGTCAGATATCTCAGTGGGAGAGCATTTTGGAGATAGTGATCATAATTCTATCTCCTTTACAATAGAATTGGAGAGAGATAGGAACAGACAAGTTAGAAAAGCGTTTAATTGGAGTAAGGGGAATTATGAGGCTATCAGGCAGGAAATTGGAAGCATAAACTGGGAACAGATGTTCTCAGGGAAAATTACAGAAGAAATGTGGCAAATTTTCAGGGGATATTTGTGTGGAGTTCTGCATAGCTACGTTCCAATGAGACAGGGAAGTTATGATAGGGTACAGGAACCGTGGTGTTGTTGTTGTTGTTGTTGTTCGTCCTTCGTAGTCGAAGATGACCATGGCTTCAAAGTCAAATGGGAGATTGGTGGCTGTGGGTCCAGAGGTGACTGATGAGGCCAATCCGGGCCCTGAAGGCTCGCCCACATGTGGGACACAAGTGAGTGGGTGCTGCTCGGGCCTTGCGCACAGCACGCTTTCGTTGCGCCTCGATGATGCGCCTGACTTCAGCTGCACGGGCTCCTGTGGTGATCTTGCTGCGCCAAGCTGGACGGTTGAGGGCAAGCATCTCCCACGTGTTGATGTCGACACCCAGGCCTTTGAGGGACGCTTTGAGGCAGTCTTTATAACGTTTCTTCTGCCCCCCGACTGAGTGCTTGCCCTGACACAGTTCTCCGTACAGCAGCTGCTTAGGCAATCGGCTATCTGGCATTCTGACCACGTGTCCAGCCCACCTGGCTTGGGCTTTCAGCAGGAGGGTGTAGACGCTGCAGAGCCCAGCTTGTTCCAGGATTTCCGTGTTGGGGACTTTGTCCTGTCACCTGATGTGGAGGAGTCTGTGGAGACAGCTCAAGTGAAAGTGGTTGAGCTGTTTGGCGTGTCTGCTGTAGACAGTCCAGGTCTCGCTGGCGTAAAGGAGGGTGGTAAGGACCACTGCACAGTAGACCTTCAGCTTGGTGGTAAGGCTGAGTCCTCTCCGCTCCCAGATGTTCTCACGGAATCTCCCAAAGGCGGCGCTGGCTTTGGCAATCCTGTTGTTGACCTCAACGTCTATATTCACTGCGCAAGAGAGTATGCTGACCAGGTAGGTGAAGTTGTCGACTGCCTGGAGGTTCTGGCCCTTCACTGTGATGCACGGCTCCTGGTATGGCTTTCCTGGGGCAGGCTGGTACATAACTTCGGTCTTTTTGGTGCTGATAGTGAGTCCGAAGTTGTCGCAGGCTTGTGAGAAGCAGTCCATTTCACGTTGCATCTCCTGCTCTGTGCTGGCGTTGAGTGCGCAGTCATCAGCAATCAAGAAGTCTCTGATGACAGTCTCTTGCACCTTTGTAACTGCCTGCAGGCGCCTAAGGTTGAGCAAGGTCCCTCACAGGTGGATAGGGTAGTGAAGAAAGCTTATGGGGTGTTAGCTTTCATAAGTCGAGGGATAGAGTTTAAGAGTCGGGATGTAATGATGCAGCTCTATAAAACTCTGGTTAGGCCACACTTGGAGTACTGTGTCCAGTTCTGGTCACCTCACTATAGGAAGGATGTGGAAGCATTGGAAAGGGTACAGAGGAGATTTACCAGGATGCTGCCTGGTTTAGAGAGTATGGATTATGATCAGAGATTAAGGGAGCTAGGGCTTTACTCTTTGGAGAGAAGGAGGATGAGAGGAGACATGATAGAGGTGTACAAGATAATAAGAGGAATAGATAGAGTGGATAACCAGCGCTTCTTCCCCAGGGCACCACTGCTCATTACAAGTGGACATGGCTTTAAGGTAAGGGGTGGAAGTTCAAGGGGGATATTAGAGGAAAGTTTTTTACTCAGAGAGTGGTTAGTGCGTGGAATGCACTGCCTGAGTCAGTGGTGGAGGCAGATACACTAGTGAAGTTTAAGAGACTAACTACTAGACAGGTATATGGAGGAATCTAAGGTGGGGGCTTATATGGGAGGCAGGGTTTGAGGGTCGGCACAACATTGTGGGCTGAAGGGCCTGTACTGTGCTGTACTATTCTATTTTCTATGTTCTAAGGTTGAACAACCTGCCATCAGTCCTGTACCTGACATGGATTCCTTCTTCGTAGTTACGGAAGGCATCTGTCAGCACGACAGAGAATACCATACTGAACAGAGTCGGGGCAAGAACGCAGCCTTGTTTGACGCCACTTGTCACTGGGAAGGCCTCCGACTCGTCGCCGTCATCCAGAACTTTCACCATCATACCGTCGTGGAACTGCCGGACGATTGTGATGAACTTGCTGGGGCAGCCAAACTTCTCCATGATCTTCCACAAGCCTTCACTGCTGACTATATCGAAAGCCTTGGTTAGATCGACAAAGGTCATGAAGAGGTCACTGTGTTGCTCCTGGCATTTTTCCAGGAGTTGGCGCGCAGCAAAAATCATGTCCATGGTCCCACGTTCAGCACGGAAGCTGCACTGGCTTTCTGGAAGCAGACCTTGCTCAAGATGTTGGAGAAGGCGGTTGAGCAGGACGTGGGCCAGAATTTTCCCCGCAATGGACAAGAGGGAGATGCCTCGGTGGTTGTCGCAAGACTGGCAGTTGCCTTTCCTCTTGTAGATGTGGACTATGCTGGCATCTTTCAGCTGTTGCGGGACCTGTTCCTTTTTCCACATGGACTGGAAGAGAACAGTCAGCATTTGCATCATGACAGGGCCTCCTGCTTTGTATACCTCAGCAGGGATTGCATCAGGTCCTGGTGCTTTGCCACAGGAGAGTTGCTTCACTCCCTTCCTGACTTCATCTACTGTGGGGAGGGTGTCGAGGTTCTTGTTGATCTTTACCTGGGGCAGGCGGGCAATGGCCTCGTCGTTGATGTCGGCAGGGCGGTTAAGGACGTTGTTAAAGTGCTCAGCCCACCGATCCAGAATCTGCTTCTTCTCTGTCAGCAGCTGCGTCTCATCTGCGTTGAGGAGAGGTGAGGAGCCGGAGGACTGGGGTCCGTATACAGCCTTAAGCGCATCGTAGAAGCGCTTTATGTTGTGGCTGTTTGCATAGCCCTGGATTTCATCGGCCTTCTTGCTGAACCAGCTGTCCTGCATCTCGCGAAGCTTTTTCCTGTACCTTTCTTCTTGAGTTGGTAAAGACATCTTTCTTGGCTAGCGACGTGGGGTCGTTCTGATGCGCTCTGTAATGTTGATGTTTCTCCGTTAGTAGTGCCTGTATTTCTTCATCATTCTCATCGAACCAGTCTTGGTTTCTTCGGGTTGCTGGTCCGAGATGTTCGAGGGCGGTAGTGTAGACAGCGTCTCTGAAGGCCGTCCACTGTTCCTCAACGCTGGTCCCGTCTTCCTGTGGTGTGCCTGGCAGTCTGCCTTCAAGGTCATCGATGAATTCTTCTGCAACCCTGCTGCTTTTCAGCTTGGAGATATTCAGCCTTTTTGCAGTCTTCTGCCCTTGGGGTCTTCTCATGGGCAGAATGCGAAACCTGAACTTGGACACAATGAGGCGGTGATCGGTCCAGCAGTCAGCACCACGCATGGCTCTCGTCACTCTGACATCCATCCTGTCCCTCTTCCTGGTGATGATGTAGTCAATCTGGTTTGATGTACAAAGGCTGTAATAAACCTAGTCAAGGAGAAAAGAAAAGCTTACAAAAGGTTCAGAGAGCTAGTTAATGTTAGAGATCTAGAAGATTATAAGGCTAACAGGAAGGAGTTTAAAAAAGAAATTAGGAGAGCCAAAAGGGGCCATGAGAAGGCCTTGGTGGGCAGGATTAAGGAAAACCCCAAGGCATTCTACAAGTATGTGAAGAGCAAGAGGATAAGACGTGAAAGAATAGGACCAATCAAGTGTGACAGTTGGAAAGTGTGTATGGAACCGGAGGAAATAGCAGAGGTACTTAATGAATACTTTACTTCAGTATTCACTATGGAAAAGGATCTTGGTGAGTGTAGTGCTGACTTGCAGCAAACTGAAAAGCTTGAGCATGTAGATATTAAGAAAGAGGATGTGCTAGAGCTTTTGGAAAGCAGCAAGTTGGATAAGTCGCCGGGACCAGATGAGATGTACCCCAGGCTACTGTGGGGGGCAAGGGAGATTGCTGAGCCTCTGGCGATGATCTTTGAATCATCAATGGTGACGGGAGAGGTTCCGGAGGATTGGGGGATTGCGGATGTTGTTCCTTTATTCAAGAAAAGGAGTAGAGATAACCCAGGAAATTATAAACCAGTGAGTCTTACTTCAGTGGTTGGTAAGTTGATGGAGAATATCCTGAGAGGTAGGACTTGATTAGGAATAGTCAGCATGGTTTTGTCAAGGACAGGTTGTGCCTTACGAGCCTGATTGAACTTTTTGAGGATGTGACTAAACACATTGATGAAGGAAGAGCAGTAGATGTAGTGTATATGGATTTCAGCAAGGCATTTGATAACATACCCTGTGGAAGGTTTATTGAGAAAGTAAGGAGGCATGGGATCCAAAGGGACATTGATTTGTGGATCCAGAACTGGCTTGCCCACAGAAGGGAAAGAGTGGTTTTAGACAGGTCATATTCTGCATGGAGGTCGGTGACTAGTGGTGTGCCTCAGGGATCTGTTCTGGGACTCTTACTCTTCGCCATTTTTACAAATGACCTGGATGAGGAAGTGGAGGGATGGGTCAGTAAATTTGCTGATGATACAAAGGTTGGGGGTGTTGTGGATAGTGTGGAGGGCTATCAGAGGTTACAGTGGGACATCGATAGGATGCAAAACTGGGCTGAGAAAGGGCAGATGGAGTTCAACCCAGATAAGTGTGAAGTGGTTCATTTTGATAGGTCAAATATGGTGGCAGAATATAGTATTAATGGTAAGACTCTTGGCAGTGTGGAGGATCAGAGGGATCATGGGGTCCAAGTCCATAGGACGCTCAAAGGAGCTGCGCAGGTTGACTTTGTGGTTAAGAAGGCATATGGTGTATTGGCATTCATCAATCGTAGAATTGAATTTAGGTGCCGAGAGGTAATGTTGCAGCTATATAGGACCTTGGTCAGACCCCACTTTGAGTACTGTGCTCAGTTCTGGTTGTCTCACTACTGGAAAGATGTGGAAGTCATTGAAAGGGTGCAGAGGAGATTTATAAGGATGTTGCCTGGATTGGGGAGCATGCCTTATGAAAACAGGTTAAGTGAACGCGGCATTTTCTCCTTGGAGCAATGGAGGATAAGAGGTGACCTGTTAGAGGTGTATAAGATGATGAGAGGCATTGATCGTGTGATAGTCAAAGGCGTTTCTCAGGGCTGAAATGGTTGCCACAAGAGGACACAGGTTTAAGGTGCTGGGGAGTAGGTACAGAGGAGATGTCAGGGGTAAGTTTTTTATGCATAGAGTGGTGAGTGCGTGGAATGGGCTGCCAGCAATGGTGATGGAGGTGGATACGATAGGGTCTTTTAAGAGACTTTTGGATAGGTACATGGAGCTTAGAAAAATAGAGGGCTATGGGTAAACTTAATAATTTTTAAGGTAGGGACATGTTTGGCACAAGTTTGTGGGCTGAAGGGCCTGTATTGTGCTGTAGGTTTTCTATGTTTCTCTGCAGGCTCTCTGTTTCCTCAACACTACCCGCTCCTCTACCTGCCTTTGTACCATCGGCAGATTTAGCCACAAATCCATTGTTTCCGTAGTCCAAATCATTGACGCACATCGAAAAAAGCAGCAGTCCCAACACCAATCCCTGTGGAACTCTACTGGTAACCGGCAGCCAGCCAGAATAGGATCCCTTTATTCCCACTCTGTTTTCTGCCAACGCTCCACCCACGGTAGTAACTTCCCTATAATTCCATGGGCTCTTATCTTGCTAAGCAGTCTCTTGTGCAGCACCTTGTCAAAGGCCTTCTGAAAATCTAAGTATACCACGTCTACTGTATGTCCTTTGTCTACCTTGCTTGTAATTTTCTCAAAGAATTTCATTGGGTTGTCAGGCAAGGTTTTCCTTTCAGGAAACCATGCTGGCTTTGGCATATCTTGTCCTCTGTAATCTCATACTTCACAATCGATTCCAACACCTGAATACTTTGCTTCAGTATTCACTAAGGAAAAGGATCTTGGCAATTGTAGGGATGATTTACAGTGGATTGAAAAGCTTGAGCATGAAGAAAGGCATTAAGAAAGAGGATGTGCTGGAGCTTTTGGAAAGCATCAAGTTGGATAAGTCTCCGGGACCGGACGAGATGTACCCAGGCTACTGTGGGAGTTGAGGGAAGAGCTTGCATCATCAATGGGGACGGGAGAGGTTCTGGAGGATTGGAGGGTTGCAGATGTTGTTCCCTTATTCAAGAGATGGAATAGAGATAGCCCAATTGAATTTTTTTGAGGATGTGACTGCACACGTTAATGTAGAGCAGTAAGTGTAGTGTATATGGATTTCAGCAAGGCGTTTGGTAAGGTACCCCATGCAGGGCTTGTTCAGAAAGTAAGGAGGCATGGGATCCAAGGGAGCTTTGCTTTGTGGATCAAGAATTGGCTTGCCCACAGAAGACAAACAGTGGTTGTAGATGGGTCTGCATGGAGGTCAGTGACCAGTGGTGTGCCTCAGGGATCTGTTCTGGGACCCCCTTCTCTTTTCTCGAGGCTTGGAGACAGGCTTGGGGTCTTGAGGCTTGAGGCTTGGAGACAGGCTTGGGGTCTTGAGGCTCGAGGCTTGGAAACAGGCTTGAGGTCTTGAGGCTCGAGGCTTGGAGACAGGCTTGGGGTCTTGAGGCTCAAAGCTTGGAGACAAGCTTGGGGTCTTGAGGCTCGAGGCTTGGAGACAGGCTGGGAACCCACGGAGGCGAGGACAGGAAGAGACAAACACTGAAGAATGACAGACAAATCCATCTCTGCATTGGCGATTGAACTTGACAGTGGTGCCGACGAGGTATCCAGGCAGAGTCAGGCAAGGGGGAAAAAGACAGGGAGGGGAACAGGACAGTCCAGTAGTGAATCCCTGGTTTGCAGAGGTATTTATGTCTCAGCCCCAAAACGAGGATCATGTGCCCACAACAGAAACTGAGGAAAACCAGAAATCCTGGAGTAAGGAACTACAGACCAAACCATGAACTGAAACACGGACTTCACAGACCGGACCATGACATATTCAACCTTTCTCTGTAATTGAGTTTCTCAAGTCCCGGCAACATCCTTGTAAAACTTCTCTGCACTCTTTCAACCTTATTAATGTCCTTCCTGTAATTTGGTGACCAAAACTGTACACAATACTCCAAATTTGGCCTCACCAATGCCTTATACAACCTCACCATAACATTTCAACTCCTATACTCAATACTTTGATTTATAAAGGCCAATGAACCAAAAGCTCTCTTTATGACCTTATCTACCTGTGATGCCACTTTTAGGGAACTTTGTATCTGTATTCCCAGATCCCTTTGTCCTACTGCACTCCTCAGTGCCCTACCGTTTACCTTGTACGTTCTACCTTGGTTTGTCCTTCCAAAGTGCAATACCTCATACTCGTCTGTATTAAACTCTACCTGCCATTAGCATCACCAACCCTTTCTGTCACACTGTCAATGCCACTTGCTGGTGTGTTAAGTCACATTCAGACTTACAGCCCAAAAACAGGCCCTTCACTCCATCTGGTCCATTAATCTGCCTTGTCCCATCGATCTGCACCCAGACCAGAGCCCTTCATTACCCTTCCATCCATGTATCTTTCCAAATTTCTCATAAATGTTCAAATCAAACCTCCATCCACCACTTGCATTGGCATCTTGTTCCACACTCTCACCATGAGTGAAGAAATGTTCCCCTTAAATATGTTCCCCTTAAATATTTCAAGTTTCACCCTTAACCCATGTAGTGTCAGTGGAAAAAGCCTGCTTGCATACACCCTATCTATACTCCTCATAATTTGGTGTACCTCTATCAAATCTTCCCTCATTTTCCTATGCTTCAGAGAATAAAGTACCAACTTATTCTACCTTTCTTTATAATTCAGGTCCTTAAGTTCCGGCAACATCCTAGTAAATGTTCTCTCTACTCTATCAATCTTACCTTTTATGTACATAGGTGATCAGAACTGCATATGATACTCAACTAGGCCTCACCAACATCTTATACAGCTTCAACATAACATCCCAACTCTTGTATTCAATATTTAAGTCCAGGAAGAGAGATAAAGACCAGATGGCTCCATGGCTGATCAGCAGGTATAGTGGGCACGGACTCAGGTTCTGAAATTATTTGGCTTTCTTCTGGGGTAGAGGTGATCTGTACAAGAAGGGGACCAATACCCTTGCAGGGAAAATTGTTTTGCCACTAGGGAGGGATTAAAACTAGATAGGCAGGGGTTTGGGACTTGAGAGTGCAAAACCACTGAGAAGGCCAAATTTGAAGAAATGAGAAAGGATCTAAAAAGCGTGGATTGGGACAGATTGTTCTCTGGCAAAGATGTGATTGGTAGGTGGGAAGTCTTCAAAGGGGAAATTTTGAGAGTGCAGAGTTTGTATGTTCCTGTCAAGATTAAAGGCAAATTGAATAGGAATAAGGAACCTTGATTCTCAAGGGATATTGCAACTCTGATAAGAAGAGGGAGTTGTATGAAATGTATAGGAAACGGGGTAAATCAGGTGCTTGAGGAGTATAAGAAGTGCAAGAAAATACTTAAGAAAGAAATCAAGAGGGCAAAAAGAAGACATGAGGTTGCCTTGGCAGTCAAAGTGAAGGATAATCCAAAGAGCTTTTACAAGTATATTAATAGCAAAAGGATTGTAAGGGATAAAATTGGTCCTCTTGAAGATCAGAGTGGTCGGCTTTGTGCGGAACCAAAGGAAATAGGGGAGATCTTAAATAGGTTTTTTGCATCTGTATTTACTAAGGAAGCTGGCATGAAATCTATGGAATTGAGGGAATCAAGTAGTGACACTATGGAAACTGTACAGATTAAAAAGGAGGAGGTGCTTGCTGTCTTGAGGAAAATTAAAGTGGATAAATCCCCGGGACCTGACAGAGTGTTCCCTTGGACCTTGAAGGAGACTAATGTTGAAATTGCGGGGGCCCTGGCAGAAATATTAAAAATGTCGCTGTCTACGGGTGAAGTGCCGGAGGATTGGAGAGTGGCTCATGTTGTTCCATTGTTTAAAAAAGGATCGAAAAGTAATCCGGGAAATTATAGGCCGGTGAGTTTAACGTCAGTAGTAGGTAAGTTATTGGAGGGAGTACTAAGAGACAGAATCTACAAGCATTTGGATAGACAGGGGCTTATTAGGGAGAGTCAACATGGCTTTGTGCATGCTAGGTCATGTTTGACCAATCTGTTGGAGTTTTTCGAGGAGGTTACCAGGAAAGTGGATGAAGGGAAGGCAGTGGATATTGTCTACGTGGACTTCAGTAAGGCCTTTGACAAGGTCCCGCATGGGAGGTTAGTTAGGAAAATTCAGTCGCTAGGTATACACGGAGAGGTGGTAAATTGGATTAGACATTGGCTCGATGGAAGAAGCCAGAGAGTGGTGGTAGAGAATTGCTTCTCTGAGTGGAGGCCTGTGACTAGTGGTGTGCCACAGGGATCAGTGCTGGGTCCATTGTTATTTGTCATCTATATCAATGATCTGGATGATAATGTGGTAAATTGGATCAGCAAGTTTGCTGATGATACAAAGATTGAAGGTGTAGTACACAGTGAGGAAGGTTTTCAGAGCCTGCAGAGGGACTTGGACCAGCTGGAAAAATGGGCTGAAAAATGGCAGATGGAGTTTAATACTGACAAGTGTGAGGTATTGCACGTTGGAAGGACAAACCAACGTAGAACATACAGGGTTAATGGTAAGGCACTGAGGAGTGCAGTGGAACAGAGGGATCTGGGAATACAGATACAAAATTCCCTAAAAGTGTTGTCACAGGTAGATAGGGTCGTAAAGAGAGCTTTTGGTACATTGGCCTTTAGTAATCGAAGTATTGAGTATAAGAGCTGGAATGTTATGATGAGGTTGTATAAGGCATTGGTGAGGCCGAATCTGGAGTATTGTGTCCAGTTTTGGTCACCAAATTACAGGAAGGATATAAATAAGGTTGAAAGAGTGCAGAGAAGGTTTACAAGGATGTTGCCGGGACTTGAGAAACTCAGTTACAGAGAAAGGTTGAATAGGTTAGGACTTTATTCCCTGGAGCGTAGAAGAATGAGGGGAGATTTGATAGGGGTATATAAAATTATGATGGGTATAGATAGAGTGAATGCAACCAGGCTTTTTCCACTGAGGCAAGGGGAGAAAAAAACCAGAGGACATGGGTTAAGGGTGAGGGGGGAAAAGTTTAAAGGGAACATTAGCGGGGGCTTCTTCACACAGAGAGTGGTGGGAGTATGGAATGAGCTGCCAGACGAGGTGGTAAATGCGGGTTCTTCTTTAACATTTAAGAATAAATTGGACAGATACATGGATGGGAGGTGTATAGAGGGATATGGTCCGTGTGCAGGTCAATGGGACTAGGCAGAAAATGGTTCGGCACAGCCAAGAAGGGCCAAAGGGCCTGTTTCTGTGCTGTAGTTTCTATGGTTTCTATGGTTTAAGACAGGAGTACATGCAACAACCAAAGAGCCTTGCAATCGGGATAACCGTGTTCACAGTTAAAGGGCAGATTGGACCACTGTTTTAGATTGCATTGATTTCATTGCACATACTGTAGCCTAAAAGGTAAGGTAGATGAACTGAGGACCTGGATTTCCTCTAGGAATAGAATATTGCTGCCATATGGAATGTGGCTGGGAGAAGGGTAGGACTGGTAGCTCATTGTTCTGTGTTATCAGTTTAAGATGATGCTGCTGAGAGTGAGGGACAACTTACTGGTGGTTAAAAAAACAAGAAATAGAACTATTTTATTAATAATACTTTTTCTGTAAAAACACGGTAAACAATCACTGTAAACAATGAAGAGACGAGCGAAGGCAAAGCTGAGTTGAGAGTCAAAGCATGCTGGTGCGAAGTGAAATTGGGATGAGGTCGAGGCATGTTCAAGACAAAGTTGGGGTGGAGGCAGATTCGGGACCCATCCACCTAGACCGAGAGCAAAGTTTGATCGATCTAAGCACCAGGCTGATTTGAAAAGGCTGGATACGGGCTGAAACATGGCGACAGAGTCTAGGCCCAGAGCATATCGATGTGACAGGGCTCAGGCCTTAGTGCAATTTAAATGCCAGGCCAGATGGATTGAAAAGGCAGGGTGTTGGGACCAGAGGCGAGGGTCAGGCCAGTTCTGTTCACTGCCCTGTGATGTTTACTCTGCTCTTCGCTGCACTGGGGCTGAGACTATGGACGTGCTCCAGGATTTGTGCCTGAGGACTCGCTTTTGTTCTGACTGCTACTTGCTTACTTTTATCGTTTGCACAGTCTTTCTTGTTCTCTCTGCACATTGGGTGTTAGTTTTTTATGGGATCTTTTGGGTTTCTTGTTTTGTGGCTTCCTGTGAGGAGATGAATCTCAAAGTTGAATAATGCATACATACTTTGATATTAAATGTACTTTGAACTTTATGTGGGACAGAGGAACAAGAAGAATGAAGGGGTTTTTTTGATAGAGGAGGTCATAACCATAAGACCTATGAGCAGAATTAGACCATTTGGCCCATTGAGTGCTTCGCCATTCCATCATAGCAGCAGTGCTTAGAGAGGGCATTCTCGGGGATCACCTAATGAGTCCATTTGGGTAGAACTTAGAAATAAGGAGGAGAGCTTCACCTTGCTAGGTTATATTACCATTCTATGTTCTATTATAACTCCCCTCCCAACCTAGTAGTCAGCAGAAATGAGCAGATGTGTCAAGAAATTGTACTTAGCTGTGAGAATAGTGGGGTAGTACGAGTAGATTTCAATTTTTGTGGTTTCAACTGGGCCACCCAGAGTTCGCAGGGCCTGGATGGGGCAGAATTTGGGAAGTAGATCAAGGACAGTTCTGTGATACAGTATATAGAGGAAGGAGCAATACTCAATGAAGAGGAGTCAAGTAACTGAAATGGCAGTTGGGCAGCAGTTTGGGTCCAGTGGCCATGATTCTAATAGTTTTGAAATAGTTATGGAAAAAGAGAGAACAGGTCCGATAGTAGAGCAGGCCAAACTTTGAGGGCATTAGGCAGGATCAGCTGGGGTTGATTGGGTGACTCTAAAGGCAAAGGGGCAGCTGGCAAGTGGGAGATTTTTAAAAGAGTCCAGCGCAGCATGATCCTTTTAGGTTGAAGGGTAGATATACCAAGTTTAGGGAACACCAGCTGCCGGGAGATATTGAGGAGGTAGAATTAATTTTTAGGCAGCTGGATATGAATGAATTAATCACTCAATGAATATAAAAATGTTAAGAGCAGGCTTAAGGAGGAAATGAGGAGAGCAAAAAGAAGGCATGAGATGGATTTGGCTGAAAGGGTTAAAGATAATCACAAGAGATTCTTCAGTTATATTAACAGTAAAAGGGTAACTAGGGGAGAGACTAGGTCCTCTTAAAGACCATCACCTGTGTGTGGAGATGCAAGAGATGGCTGTGATTTTAATGACTATTTATCCTCAATGTTTACAAAGGAAAATATGGATGTGAAAGAAATTAGGGTAATAAGTAGGCAAAAGACGGGCAACTATAGGCCAATTAGCTTAACATCTGTAGTTGGGAAAATGCTTGAAGCTGTCATTAAGGAAGAAATAGCGAAACATTTAGAAACGAGTGGTTCCATAAGACAAACACAGCATGGATTCAGAAAGAGCAGGTCCTGTTTGACAAACTTACTGGAGTTCTTTGAGGATATAATGAGTGCAGTGGATAGAGAGGAACAGGTGGATGTCGTATACTTGGATTTCCAGAAGGCATTCAATAAGGTGGCGCACAAGAGACACATAAATAAGATACGGATGCATAGAGTCGGAGGAAGTATATTGGCATAGATAGTTGATTGGTTAACTGATAGAAAGCAGACAGTTGGTATAAATGTGTATTTCTCTGGTTGGCAGTCAGTGGTGAGTGGGGTGCCACAGGGGTTGGTGCTGGGCCCGCAGCTGTTTACCATGTACATTGATGATTTGGAAGAGGGGACTGAGTGCAGTGTAGCAAAATTTGCTGATGATACTAAACTGAGTAGAAAAGCAAATTGTACAGAGGATGTGGAGAGTCTGCAGAGAGATTTAGATAGGTTAAGTGAGTGGGCCAAGGTCTAGCAGACGGAATACAACGGTGGCAAATGCAAGATCATCCACTTTGGAAGGAATAATAGAAGAGCAGATTATTATTTAAATGGTGAAAGATTGCAGCATGCTGTTGTGCAGAGAGACTTGGGAGTGCTTGTTCACGAATCGCAAAAAGTTGGCTTGCAGGTACAACGGGTTATTAAGAAGGCAAACGGAATGTTGGCCTTCATTGCTAGAGGGATTGAATTCAAGAGCAGAGAGGTCATGCTGCAACTATACAGAGCACTGGTGAGGCTGCACCTGGAGTACTGTGTGCATTTCTGGTATCCATACTTGAGGAAGGATATACTGGCTTTGGAGGCAGTGCAGAGGAGGTTCCCCAGCTTGATTCCAGGGATGAAGGGGTTAACCTATGAGGAGAGATTGAGTCATCTGGGACCATACTCTCTGGAATTCAGAAGAATGAGAGGGGATCTTATAGAAACATACAAAATTTTGAAAGGGTTAGATAAGATAGAAGTAGGAAAGTTGTTTCCATTGGTAGGTAGGGCATGGTAAATGGTAGGGCATTAAAAATGCTTTAGAACAGAGGGATATAAGAATAATGGTGCAAAGTTCCCTGAAGATGGAATCTCATGTGGATAGGGTGGTGAAGAAATCTTTTGTTTTGCTGGCCTTTATTAATCAGAGCATTGAGTACAGGAGTTGGGATGTAATGTTGAATTTGTATAAGGCATTGGTAAGGTCAAATCTGGAGTATTGTGTACAGTTCTGGTCACCGAATTATAGGAAAGATGTCAATAAAATTGAGAGAGTACAGAGGAGGTTTACTAAAATGTTGCCTGGGTTTCATCTCCTAAGTTACAGAGAAAGGTTGAACAAGTTAGGTCTTTATTCTTTGGAGCGTAGAAGGTTGAGGGGAGACTTGATAGAGGTGTTTAAAATTATGAGGGGGATTGATAGAGTTGATGTGGTTAGCCTTTTTCCATTGAGAGTGGGGAAGATTCAAACAAGAGGGCATGGGTCGAGAATTAGAGGACAAAAGTTTAGGGGTAACATGGCGGGGAACTTCTTTACTCAGAGAGTGGTAGCTCTGTGGAACGAGCTTCCAGCAGAAGTGGTTGAGGCAGGTTCTATGTTGTCATTTAAAGTTAAATTGGATAGATATATGGACAGGAAAGGAATGGAGGGTTATGGGCTGAGTGCAGGTCGGTGGGAATAGGATAGGGTAAGAGTTCGGCACGGACTGGAAGGGCCGAGATGGCCTGTTTCCGTGCTGTAATTGTTATATGGTTATAGATAGGTGAGACTAGAACTAGGGGACATTGCCTCAAGATGTGGAAAGAGATAGATTATGAGGTCAAGAGTCCACCTTATCGTACAAGAGGTCTGTTCAAGAGTCTGATAACAGCATAGGAGTTGTCCTTGAACCTGATGGTATGTTTTTTTCAGGCTAGTGGTATGTATCTTCTGTCTGATGACTCATACTTGTGTAACTTTATAACATGCCTCTTTGGTTCTTAAGGTTTCTGATAGAGCCAATGATTTGAATCATTAACTTTTTATTTCCATGGACCCGTTCTGGTCCAGTGATTGCTTCCTGTGTATTCTAGTTTGTTATTTGCTATATATGGCAAAGTTACAAGTCTGTACCAAGAGTATGACACTGTCCTGAATAAGAACCATGCATTGTAAGCTCAGAATTCATGCCTAACAAGAGACTCACCGTTAATTCCATTTTCATTCCTTTCTCCAACAGATCCAGGCCTGGTGGCGTGGGTTAATGGTGCGGAAGGAACTGGGTCCTTTTCAGAATTTGTTTCCAAATAAGAACAAAAAAGGGAAAAAGAACAAGAAAAATAATATAAAGAAAGGAAAGAAAAAGTAAAATAAATACTGGAAACTGAGAATAAATCATTTAAAATAGTAGAGCTTTTGATATCAGTTTTCTAATTTACAGACTTGGGGCAAGAAATTACCGATGAGGCTCAAGGCTCAAGTTGCTGGGTTTTACCTCATTACTTTACAGTGATATTTCTAACTTGTACCAATTCTGACAATGCAAGTTGTTAACAACAGAGAAAACTTGGCATTGGAGGTTCCCTTCCTCCTTCCCTTTCTTCCATGGTCCACTGTCTGTTTCTAATCGAGCCCTTCTTTGGCCCTGTACTCTCTCATGTATCACCTCCACTGTTCCCTCTAAGCTGTACTGCGCAGTAAATGAAATGCTCCCGTGCATGTAGCCTTTGTTGCAGCGCAGATGGAATTTTTTTGGTAAAAAAAATAAATAAATTAGAGGGAATGTTGATCTCCTCCTGACTGCTTACTTCATCCCTCTTTCCACCCAGCTTCCCCTTCATCTAATCTCACCTATCACCTGCCAGTTGGTGCTCTTCCCCCTCACTCTACATTCTTATTCTGGCTTCTGCCCCCTTTCTTTCCAGTTGTGATGTCATAGTCATAGTCATACTTTATTGATCCCGGAGGGAATTGGTTTTTGTTACAGTTGCACCATAAATAATAAATAGTAATAAAACCATAAATAGTTAAATAGTAATATGTAAATTATGCCAGGAAATAAGTCCAGGACCAGCCTATTGGCTCAGGGTGTCTGACCCTCCAAGGGAGGAGTTGTAAAGTTTGATGGCCACAGGCAGGAATGACTTCCTATGACGCTCTGTGTTGCATCTCGGTGGAATGAGTCTCTGGCTGAATGTACTGCTGTGCGCAACCAGTACATTATGTAGTGGATGGGAGACATTGTCCAAGATGGCATGCAACTTGGACAGCATCCTCTTTTCAGACACCACCGTCAGAGAGTCCAGTTCCATCCCCACAACATCACTGGCCTTACGAATGAGTTTGTTGATTCTGTTGGTGTCTGCTACCCTCAGCCTGCTGCCCCAGCACACAACAGCAAACATGAGAGCACTGGCCACCACAGACTCGTAGAACATCCTCAGCATCGTCCGGCAGATGTTAAAAGACCTCAGTCTCCTCAGGAAATAGAGATGGCTCTTGTAGACAGCCTCAGTGTTCTTTGACCAGTCCAGTTTATTGTCAATTCGTATCCCCAGGTATTTGTAATCTTCCACCATGTCCACACTGACCCCCTGGATGAAAACAGGGGTCACCGGTACCTTCGCGCTCCTCAGGTCTACCACCAGCTCCTTAGTCTTTTTCACATTAAGCTGCAGATAATTCTGCTCACACCATGTGACAAAGTTTCCTACTGTAGCCCTGTACTCAGCCTCATCTCCCTTGCTGATGCATCCAACTATAGCAGAGTCATCAGAAAACTTCTGAAGATGACAAGACTCTGTGCAGTAGTTGAAGTCCGAGGTGTAAATGGTGAAGAGAAAGGGAGACAAGACAGTCCCCTGTGGAGCCCCAGTGCTGCTGATCACTCTGTCAGAGACACAGTGTTGCAGGCACACGTACTGTGGTCTGCCAGTCAGGTAATCAAGAATCCATGACATCAGGGAAGCATCCACCTGCATTGCTGTCAGCTTCTCCCCTAGCAGAGCAGGGCTGATGGTGTTGAACGCACTGGAGAAGTCATAGAACGTGACCCTCACAGTGCTCGCTGGCTTGTCCAGGTGGGCGTAGACACAGTTCAGCAGGTGAACGATGGCATCCTTAACTCTTAGTCGGGGCTGGTAGGCGAACTGGAGGGGATCTAAGTGTGGCCTGACCATAGGCTGGAGCAGCTCCAGAACAAGTCTCTCCAGGGTCTTCATGATGTGGGAGGTCAATGCCACCGGTCTGTAGTCATTGAGGCCGCTGGGGCGTGGCGTCTTCGGCACAGGGACGAGGCAGGACGCCTTCCACAGCACAGGAACCCTCCAGAGCCTCAGGCTCAGGTTGAAGACATGGCGAAGTACTCCACATAGCTGAGGGGCACAGGCTTTGAGCACCCTGGTATTGACACCATCCGGTCCTGCAGCCTTACTTGGGTTGAGACGTTTCAGCTGTCTTCTCACCTGTTCAGCTGTGAAGCCCACTGTGGTGGTTTCGTGTAGGGAAGGGGAGAGTGGAATATGTGTTGGTTGGGGGCCGACAACAGATGGCTCATGTGGGGGATGGGCAGGGTCCACAATGTCAAATCTGTTACAGAACAGGTTAAGTTCGTTGGCCCTGTCCCCACTGCCTTCAGCTCTTCTGTTGCTAGTTTGCCGGAACCCAGTGATGGTCCTCATCCTCCTCCAGACCTCTCTCATGTTGTTCTGCTGGAGTTTAAACTCAAGCTTCCTCCTGTACCTGTCTTTAGCCTCCCTGATCCTGGCTTTCAGG
Source organism: Mobula birostris (assembly GCF_030028105.1). Lineage (NCBI taxonomy): Eukaryota > Metazoa > Chordata > Chondrichthyes > Myliobatiformes > Myliobatidae > Mobula > Mobula birostris. The sequence continues at coordinate 222,552 of NC_092373.1, read as the reverse complement.
TCCCTCTGTATTGCCCTCTGCTCCTCCCTATTTCCATCTCTAAACGCCTTCTTTTTAGCGTTCAGGATGTCCTTGATGTCCTTTGTCACGCATGGCTTATTTGAATAACAAAGGACAGTTTTTGTCGGAACATTGTAGTCCACACAGAAGTTGATGTAATCAGTGATGCACTCTGTGAGCCCATCAATATCCTCTCCATGTGGCTCACAGAGTGCCTGCCAGTCTGTCACCTCAAAACAACCCTGGAGCGCCTAAGCCTCCTCCAACCATTTTCTCACTGTCCTCGAGGTTGCAGGTTTACTCTTCACCAGAGGCACATAGCAGGGTTTTAGATGCACCAGGTTGTGATCTGACCTTCCCAGTGGTGGGGTGGGGGGGCGGGGAGAGGGAGCTGTATGCATCCTTAACATTAGCGTACATCAAATCCAGAGTCCTCTCCCCTCTGGTTGTACAGCTCACATACTGCATGAAGTTGGGCAGTGTTCTAGCCATGGTAACCTGGTTGAAGTCACCCAAGATGGTAATGAGGGCACTCAGGTGCTGGGTTCGTAATCTGGCTATGACAGTGTAAATGATGTTACATGCTGACGTCGGGTTGGCAGAGGGAGGGATGTACACAACAACCACAATTACATGCAAGATTTCCCTTGGCAAATAATATGGCGAAGAGTCTTGCCCAAAAATGCCGACTGTTTATCCCCTTCCATAGGTGCTGACTTTCTCCAGCATTTTGTATGTGTTGCTCAAGACTTGGAATATTTGTTGAAGTGACCAAGTTTAAATAAGACTTTTCAGTTATATAAAGATTAAAAGGGAGATGAGAGTTCATATTAGACCACTGGAAAATGATGCTGGTGAGTTAGTAATGGAGGGACAAAGAAATGGCAGATCACCTTAATGCATACTTTGCATTTGTCTTCACTGTGGAAGACACTAGTGGTGTGCCAGAGGTCCGTGAGTGTCAGGGACAGGAGTAAGTGCCATTGCTATTACAAAGGTAAAAGTGCTAGGTAAACTGAAAGGTCTTAAGGTAGATACGTCACTTGGATCAGATGGACTACATCCCAGAGTCCTGAGAGAGGTTGCTGAAGAGATAACGGTCATGATCTTTCAAGAATGACTTGATTCTGGCATGATCCTGGAGCACTGGAAGACTGCAGATTTCAATCTACTCTTTCAGAAGGAAGAAAGGCAAAAGGAAGAAAATTACAGGCCACTTACCTCACCTCAGTGGTCGGGGAAGTACATAGAAAACATACATAGAAAATAGGTGCAGGAGTAGGCCATTCGGCCCTTCCAGCCTGCACCGCCATTTATTATGATCATGGCTGATCATCCAACTCAGAACCCCGCCCCAGCCTTCCCTCCATACCCCCTGACCCCCATAGCCACAAGGGCCATATCTAACTCCCTCTTAAATATAGCCAATGAACTGGCCTCAACTGTTTCCTGTGGCAGAGAATTCCACAGATTCACCACTCTCTGTGTGAAGAAGTTTTTCCTAATCTCGGTCCTAAAAGGCTTCCCCTCTATCCTCAAACTGTGGCCCCTTGTTCTGGACTTCCCCAACATCGGGAACAATCTTCCTGCATCTAGCCTGTCCAATCCCTTTAGGATCTTATACGTTTCAATCAGATCCCCCCTCAATCTTCTAAATTCCAACGAGTACAAGCCCAGTTCATCCAGTCTTTCTTCATATGAAAGTCCTGCCATCCCAGGAATCAATCTGGTGAACCTTCTTTGTACTCCCTCTATGGCAAGGATGTCTTTCCTCAGATTAGGGGACCAAAACTGCACACAATACTCCAGGTGTGGTCTCACCAAGGCCTTGTACAACTGCAGTAGTACCTCCCTGCTCCTGTACTCGAATCCTCTTGCTATAAATGCCAGCATACCATTCGCCTTTTTCACCGCCTGCTGTACCTGCATGCCCACTTTCAATGACTGGTGTATAATGACACCCAGGTCTCGTTGCACCTCCCCTTTTCCTAATCGGCCACCATTCAGATAATAATCTGTTTTCCTATTTTTGCCACCAAAGTGGATAACTTCACATTTATCCACATTAAATTGCATCTGCCATGAATTTGCCCACTCACCCAACCTATCCAAGTCACGCTGCATCCTCTTAGCATCCTCCTCACAGCTAACACTGCCACCCAGCTTCGTGTCATCCGCAAAGTGTTGTAGTCTATTATTAAGGATGAGGTCTCGAGGTACTTGGAGACTAATAAAATAAATCAAAGTCAGCATGGTTTCTGCAAATGGAAATCATGCCTGACAAATCAGGTACAGTCCTTTGAGGAAGTAACAAGCAGGGTGAACAAAGAAGAGGCAGTGGATGTCATTTACTTGGATTTTCACAATGTATTTGATAAGGTGCCACACATGAGGCTGCTTAACAAGATAAAATCCTATGGTGTTTTGGGAAAGATATTGGCATGAATAGGGGAATGGTTGACAGGCAGGAGGTGAGTGGGAATAAAAGTGGCAGACTGAATACAGTGTTGGGAAATGAATGATAATGCATTTTGGTAAAAGGAACAATATTGCGGACAATTATCTAAATGGGGAGTAAGTCAAACTTCAGAGGTGCAGAGGGACTTAGGATCTTCATCCAAGACTCCCGGAAGGTGAATTTACGGGTTGAGTCTGTGGTAAAGAAGGTAAAGAAGGCATTTATTTCAAGAGAAATAGAATATAAAAGCAAGGAGTTAATGTTGAGGCTTTACAAGACACTAATCAGGCTGCACGGAGTATTGTCAACAGTTTTGGGCTCCATATCTCAGAAAGAATGTGTTGTAATTGGAAAGAGTCCAAAGGAGGTTCACGAGGATGGGGTCCGGGAAAATGAAGGGGTTAACATACGAAGAGCATCTGACCACTTTGTGACATAGTCACTGGAATTTAGAAGAATGTGGGGGGGGGCAGGATTTCATTGCAACCTACCAAATATTGAAAGGATTAGATAAGTTGGATGTGTGGAGAGGATGTTTCCTCTGGTGGGGATATCCAGAACTAGAGGGCACAGCCTTTGAATTGAATGGCGATCTTCTAGAACAAGAGGTGAGGAGGAACTTTTTTAGCCAGAGAGTAGTGAATCTGTCGAATGCTCTGTCACAGACTATGGTGGAGGCCAAGTCCGTGAGTGTACTTAAGGCGGAGTTGATTACTTCCTGATTGGTCAGGGCATCAAAGGATATGGCGAGAAGACAGATGTATGTGGTTGAGTGGGATTCAGGATCAGTCATGATGGAATGGTGGAGCAGACTCGATGGACTGAATGACCCAATTCTTATACATACTAAAGTGATTAATATATGAATACACTCAAGGAGTTGATGGCCTCAGATGTAATGTTTAGACGGGTACACTGTAAATGCCACTTGCTAGCACCAGTTCTCTTCCTTGCTGATTTGCTTTGATAGCCTAAAACATTGGCACAGACCTGCTGGGCCAGTGAGACTATCTGTACTGCACAACTCTTTGACTAATATTAACTGGGATGCAGAGAGCACAGATTTCTTACATTGCATTCTACAGAATCTGTTTAGAACATTAGGTATAGGTATGCAACAAGATGGACTGGGGAGTGGAATCTCATTCTGGATATATTGGCCAAGTGGGTGGAAGGAGGCTTATTGGGAATTTTTTTCTGGAAATAACCATAATTCACCCAAAATAATAATTGAACCAAAACAATTGAGATACATTTTAATGGAAGTAATAATCAGCTATCTTTACAATGAGAAACCCTGCATAGTCCAGCTTTAGAAACTGTTCCAGAGCGGCCATATCAAGTACTTCGAACCTCATTTACCCCAGCATTTGCATCCTGCAGTTATTCTTTAACTGAAGTGTGACCGTGACATATCATTCAGCAGCAGCTTCATTACCACAGTGCATTGATGCATTTGAGTCATAGGCAATATCAGCAGTGAATGGTACGGAATCATGTCTGAAGCTGAATTGCTTTAACTTTTATATTACCTGTGATTTGTATTTTTGAATATTTATTTCAATAAAAGCTGACAATCTAATAGGTGAAGTGGATATTCCGCTGATGTTGGTGGTTGAATGTGTCCAGAAGTTCACACTGAGAAGCAGAGATAACCCAGTGGTGCATACCCAATTCCAGGAGTGAGGGGAGCCGAGGCAGACAGCTCAGTAGTACAGCCAACCAGGGGCTGCATTCTCGATGACTTAAAGGCATTAGGCCAATATCCAGTTCAGAGAGTGCCTTCAGGCCATCAATTTCTTTGAAGAACATCACCCAAGATTGGTCATCAACTGTGTTGTTATATGTTAAATGCAGCGTTTCGAGGCTTGATAAAAATCCAGCACACGAGAGGGACACTAAAGAGAAAACAAAGGCTGCAGTGAGTTTGGTCATATTTGTCCTACATTTCATGAAATCCCAACTTCTCTATTCAATGCCCCGACTGATCAAACACATTTTCTCCCCTGAGATGCATTATAGTCTCTGTAAACCTGGTTGGACAGTATATGAAAGAAAAAGCCTCACTGTTTTTATGATACTGACTCCCAATCCTCCTCTATCAGTAAATCACCATCCGTTACATGTACCAGTGGCTAAAGCTCACCAGTGATGATAATCCACTCTTCTGTACACGTACCAGTGGTGCCACAGTAGCACAGCAGATAGCACAGTGCTATTACAGCTCAGAGCATTCTGGAGTTTGGGGGTTCAATTCCGGTGCCGTTCTGTAAGGAAACTGTATGTCCTTCCCATGGAATGTATTGGGTTTCTCTGGGTCCTCCTGTTTCCTCAACAGTCCAAAGATCTACCAGATAGGTTGACTGGTCATTGTAAATCACCCTATGAGGTTAGAGTTAATTGGGTTTGTTGGAGGTTGCCAGGGCAGTGAGCCTTGAAAGGCTGGAAGGGCCGCCTCGGCACTGTATTGACAAATAGATAACTAAAACTCAGCAGTGATAATAATTCCCTGTACAGTACATGTACTAGTGGCTAAGACAGATCCTAAATGACCATCAGGAGGAACAGTGAGAATAAAGCAAAGGGTTATTTAGGAATAAGATGATTCCTTCAGTGGTTTGAACGGGGCACGACTGCGCAAGCACGTGGAGGTCGGCCAATGAGAACAGCGAGAAGAATTTAAAAGCAAGCAGAGTTGAAAAGGTGACTGTTATTTCTTCAGCAGTTTGAACGGGGCATGACTGCGCAAGCGTGTGGAGGTCAGCCAGTGAGAACAGCGGGAAGAGTCTAAAAAGAAGACAGGTTTACTGAGCGGGCAACAGAGTAGAGGGAGACAGAGTAGGGAGTCTTTGGCTCAACGGGGCTTAGGCGATAAAGGGTCGAGGCCAGGTAGGTTATCTGTTTAGAATACAAAGTATGTATGTGAGGCCGGTTTTCTGTGCTCGGTGTCAGATGTGGGAGGTCCTGGAGACTCCCAGCCTCCCGGATGGCCACAACTGAACCAGGTGTGTCAAGCTGCAGCTCCTTAGGGATCGCGTTAGCAAACTGGAGCTGCAGCTCCTTAGGGACCGCGTTAGCGAAGTGGAGCTGCAGCTCGATGACCTTCGTCTGGTCAGGGGCAGGAGCTATAGGAAGGTAGTCACCCTGGGAACACAGGAAACAGTGAAATAGGTAACAGTCAGGAGAGGGAAGAGCAAGAAGCAGGTACTAGAGAGTACCCAGGTGGCTGTCCCCCTTAACAATAAGTATTCCTACTTGAGTACTGTTGGAGGTGACAGCCTACCCAGCGGAAGAAACAGTGGTCGCGCCTCTGGCACAGAGTCTGGCCCTGTGGCTCAGAAAGGTAGGGAAAGGAAGAGGATGGCAGCAGTGATAGGGGACTCTATAGTTAGGGGGTCAGATAGGCGATTCTGTGGACGCAAGAAAGAAACGCGGATGGTAATTTGCCTCCCAGGTGCCAGGGTCCGGGATGTTTCTGATCAAGTCCACGATATCCTGAAGTGGGCAGGTGAACAGCCAGAGGTCGTGGTACATGTTGGTACCAAGGACATAGGTAGGAAAAGGGAGGTAGTCCTGAAAACAGATTACAGGGAGTTAGGAAAGAAGTTGAGAAGCAGGACCTCAAAGGTAGTAATCTCCGGATTACTCCTGTGCCACGTGACAGTGAGTATAGGAATAGAATGAGGTGGAGGATAAATGTGTGGCTGAGGGATTGGAGCAGGGGGCAGGGATTCAGATTTCTGGATCACTGGGACCTCTTCTGGAGCAGGTGTGACCTGTTCAAAAAGAACAGGTTGCACTTGAATCCGAGGGGGACCAATATCCTGGCGGGAAGTTTGCTAAGGCTATTGGGGAGAGTTTAAACTAGAATTGATGGGGGGTGGGAACCGAACTGAAGTGACGGAGGAGAGGGAGGCTGGCTCACAAATAGAGAAAGCAGTGCGAAAGGGAGGATAGGCAGGTGATAGAGAAGGGATGTACTCAGACCGATGGTTTGAGATGTGTCTATTTTAATGCAAGCAGTATTATGAATAAAGCGGATGAGCTGACAGCGTGGATCAGCACTTGGAGCTATGATGTTGTGGCCATTACAGAGACTTGGATGGTGCAGGGGCAGGAATGGCTACTTCAAGTGCCAGGCTTTAGATGTTTCAGAAAGGATAGGGAGGGAGGCAAAAGGGATAGGGAGGTGCCAACCATGTAACCTACTCTAGAAAGTGCCTAGAATTTCCCAACCGCAGAGCCCTCTATTTCTCTAAGCTCCATGTACCTATCTAAGAGTCTCTTAAAGACCCTATTGTATCCGCCTCTACCACCATCATTAGCAGTGCATTCCACACACCCCCACTCCCTGTGTGAAAAACTTACCTCTGACATCCCCCTTGTACCTACTTCCAACCACCTTAAAGCTAAGCCCCCTCATGTTGGACACTTCAGCTCTGGGAAAAGCCTCTGACTATCCACACAATCAATGCCTCTCATCAGCTTATACACCTCTATCAGGACATCTCTCATCCTCTATCGCTCCAAGGAGAAAACGCCAAGTTCACTCAACTTATTTCTCATAAGGCATACTCTTCAATCCAGTCAACATCCTTGTAAATCTCCTCTGCACTCTCTCTATAATATGCACATCCTCCCTGTAGTGAGGCAACCAGAACTGAGCACAGTATTCCAAATGGGGTCTGACCAGGGTCCTATATAGCTGTAACATTACCTCTTGGTTATTGAACTCAATCCCACGGTTGATGAAGGCCAACACACTATATGCCTTCTTAACAACACCGTCAACCTCAGAATCAGAATCAGGTTTATTATCACCGACATGTGTCATGAAATTTGTTAACTTAACAGCAGCAGTTCAATAGAAGAAAAATAAATAAATAAATAAATTACAGTATATGTATATTGGATAGATTAAAAATCATGCAAAAACAGAAATATATATTAAAAAATGAGGTAGAGTTCACGGGTTCAATGTCCATTTAGGACTCGGATGACAGAGGGGAAGAGGCTGTTCCTGAATTGCTGAGTGTGTGCCTTCAGGCTTCTGTACCTCCAGGCAACTATAGGCCAGTTAGCTTAACATCTGTAGTTGGGAAAATATTTGAAGCTGTCATTAAAGAAGAAATAGTGAAACATTTAGAAAGGAGTGGTTCCATTAGACAGATACAGCACGGATTCAGAAAGGGCAGGTCCTGATTGACAAACTTACTGGAGTTCTTTGAGGACATAATGAGTGCAGTGGATAGGAAGGAACAGGTGGATGTCGTATACTTGAATTTCCAGAAGGCGTTCAATAAGGTGGCGCACAAGGGACTTATAAGTAAGATACGGATGCATGGAGTCGGAGGAAGTGTATTGCCATAGATAGTGGATTGGTTAACTGATAGAAAGCAGACAGTTGGTATAAATGGGTGTTTCTCCGGTTGGCAGTCAGTAGTGAGTGGGGTGCCGCAGGGGTCGGTGCTGGGCCTGCAGCTGTTTACCATTTATATTGATGATTTGGAAGAGGGGATTGAGTGTAGTGTAGCAAAATTTGCTGATGACGCTAAACTGAGTGGAAAAGCAAATTGTACAGAGGATGTGGAGAGTCTGCAGAGGAATATAGATAGGTTAAGTGAGTGGGCCAAGATCTGGCAGACGGAATACAACGGTGGCAAATGCAAGATCATCCACTTTGGAAGGAATAATAGAAGAGCAGATTATTATTTAAATGGTGAAAGATTGCAGCATGCTGTTGTGCAGAGAGACTTGGGAGTGCTTGTGCATGAATTGCAAAAAGTTGGCTTGCAGGTACAACGGGTTATTAAGAAGGCAAACGGAATGTTGGTCTTCATTGCTAGAGGGATTGAATTCAAGAGCAGGGAGGTCATGCTGCAACTATACAGGGTACTGGTGAGGCCGCACCTGGAGTACTGTGTGCAGTTCTGGTCTCCATACTTGAGGAAGGATATACTGGCTTTGGAGGCAGTGCAGAGGAGGTTCACCAGCTTGATTCCAGGGATGAAGCGGTTAACCTGAGGAGAGGTTGAGTCACCTGGGACTACACTCTCTGGAATTCAGAAGAATGAGAGGGGATCTTATAGAAACATACAAAATTTTGAAAGGAATAGATAAGATAGAAGTAGGAAAGTTGTTTCCATTGGTAGGTGAGACTAGAACTAGGGGACATTGCCTCAGGATTCAGGGGAGAAGATTTAGGACGGAGATGAGGAGAAATTGTTTTTCCCAGAGAGTGGTGAATCTGTGGAATTCTTGGCCCAGGGAAGCAGTTGAGGCTTCTTCACTAAATATATTTAAGATACAGTTAGATAGATTTTTACATAGTACGGGAATTAAGGGTTATGGGGAAAAGGTAGGTAGATGGAGCTGAGTTTACGGACAGATCAGCCATGATCTTATTGAATGGCAGGGCAGGCTCAATGGGCCGGACGGCCTACTCCTGCTCCTATTTCTTATGTTCTCCTACCTGATGATAGCAGTGAGAAAAGGCCATGCCCTGGGTGCGAGCTCCTTAACAATGGATGCCGCCTTTCTGAGACACCACTCCTTGAAGATGTCCTGGGTACTTTGTCAGACATCTCACCCTGCAAAAACTCATTTCAGGGAGGTAGCACCATCAATCTGTGGGAGACTCCCAGAACTTCCAGGAGAGGTGGGATGTCTGCAATAGAGTAGCTCCTTAGCAGCTAGCCAGCTAGTTTAAATAACATTAGCTATGCTAATGAACGAATGACACCTGTTAAACTCACCTCAACATATCTTTTACAGTCTTAACCCACCATGAGAAATAGAAAAGTCACTGTTGCAAACAGTGCAGCGAGCAACACTGTCATTATTTTTTACCCCTATTAGGTAGGGGTACACTTTAGTATGGTCTGGGGTGATGTATGTTTTAGATTTTTTTTTGGAACATATCTCTCTCTCTCTCCCTCCCTCTCTCTCTCTCTCCCTCCCTCTCTCCCTAAGGTGTATTAAGAAGGATAAGTCCCCTGAGCCTCATGGGATTTACCCCAGGTTATTGAAGGAGGAGAGAGACAAGATTGCCAGACCTTTGACCAGTGTCCTCTCTAGCCACAGGCGATGTCCCGGAGGACTGGCAGGTAGCTAATGTTGTAATCTCTCTTTAAGAAGGGAACATGGGAAAATCCTGGGAACTATAGACCAGTGAGTCTCACATCAGTTGTAGGGAAGTTGCTGGAGAAAATTCTTAGGGATAGGATATATGTGAGCATTTGAAAACCTATGGCCTAATTAGGGAGAGGCAGCATGACTTTGATTGTGGCTGGTTGTGCCTTTCTAACTTGACTGAGTTTTTTGGCAAGTTGATGAGAGAGATTGATGAGGGTAGGGCAGTGGATGCTGTCGACATTGATTTTAGTAAGTCATTTAACAAAGTCCCTCATGGGAGGCTAATCCAGAAGATTAAGATGCATGGGATCTGTGACAAATTAGCTGTTTGGATTTAGAACTAGTTTGCACATTGAAAACAGAATATAGTAGTTGAAGGAACTTATTTGACCTGGAGGTCTGTAATTGGTGGAGTTCCACAGGGATCTGTGCTGGGATCTGTAAATACTTGCTAGACTAGAGTCTGAGGCTATGTCCACATTTGACCGGACAATTTTGAAAATGCCAGTTTTGCGTATAAACGATAGGTGTCCACACCAGGCGTTTTTGAAAATACCTCCGTCCACATTAAAACGGGTATTTGGGCGAATCTTCTCCTACTGGGCATGCGCAGGATACACAGAAAACAAGCGAAGAGGAAACGGTATATTTGGTACGCGTTTGTCTAGTTACAGACTAGAAAAACTTAAAAGGAAATTGCCAAAAGAAAGACCTGGTGCATGTTTGTCCAGAAACATTTTCTACAGCCATTGTCTCTTCACCAGTGAAAGGAACAACAGCTACAACTAAGTGCAATAAGGCTTGTTACTGGGCAAAAGTGAAATTTGCTGTTAACTCATTTGTTTGCCTTTACTCTTGCCTACATGTGCAATAAAACGAGTTAAAGGGCAAAAGTGACAATTGCATCTATTGAATGTTTGCACAAGCAATACATTAATAAAGCATCTTGTTAAATGTATAAAACATGTCTGCATCAGTGTTATCTTGTATTTCCATACACTGTTACATTCAGCTGTTACGTATCTACTGTCAGATATTGTTGTTGTGGTGTTGGAGGTTGCGTTCAAGAAAACAATGAAACGCCGCGCTGCCGTCACCATTTGTTCTGGCACATCATGACAGCGTTTTTAAAATTAGCCGGTTACCCCGTACACACTATAACGGCCAACCAGCGTTTTCAGATTTAAACGCTCTGGAGAGTGTTTTTGAAAAGCTCCATTTTCGGGGGAGGAAAACGCCGTTTCAGTGTGGACGGAAGGTCAAAACAAAGAGAAAAAGCTTCGGTTATGGATTTATCCGGTCTAGTGTGGACATAGCCTGAGAACTTTATACAGTCTCTGTATACTATTTTCACCACTTTATAGGTAAGGTACACTTGCACTGGAGAAGAGATATACCAGGATGTTAGACCATAAGACAAAGGAGCAGAAGCAGGCCATTCAGCCCATCGAGTCTGCTCCGCCATTTTATCATGAGCTGATCCATTCTCTCACTTAGTCCCACTCCCCCGCCTTCTCATCATAACCTTTGATGCTCTGGCTACTCAGATACCTATCAATCTCTGCCTTAAATACACCCAATGACTTGGCCTCCACTGCTGCCCGTGACAACAAATTCCATAGATTCACCACCCTCTGGCTAAAAAAATTTCTTCACATCTCTGTTCTGAATGGGTGTCCTTCAATCCTTAAGTCATGCCCTCTCGTACTAGACTCCCCCATCATGGAAAACAATTTTGCTACATCCACTCTGTCCATGCCTTTCAACATTCGAAATGTTTCCATAAGGTTTCCCCTCAGTCTTCTAAACTTCAAGGAATACAGTCCAAGAGTGGACAAACGTTCCTCATATGTTAACCCTCTCATTCCTGGAATCATTCTAGTGAATCTTCTCTGAACCCTCTCCAACGTCAGCACATCCTTTCTTAAATAAGGAGCCCAAAACTGCCCACAGTACTCCAAGTGAGGTCTTACAGAGCCTCAACATCACATCCCTGCTCCTATACTCTATTCCTCTAGAAATGAATGCCAGCATTGCATTCGCCTTCTTTACCACCGACTCAACTTGGAGGTTAACCTTAAGGGTATCCTGCACAAGGACTCCCAAGTTCCGTTGCATCTCAGAACTTTGAATTCTCTCCCCATTTAAATAATAGTCTGCCTGTTAATTTCTTCTGCCAAAGTGCATAACATTTTCCAACATTATATTTCATTTGCCACTTCTTTGCCCATTCTTCCAATCTATTCAAGTCTCTCTGCAGACTTTCTGTTTCCTCAGCACTACCGGCTCCTCCACCTATCTTCGTATCATCAGCAAACTTAGCCACAAAGCCATCTATTCCATAATCCAAATCGTTGATGTACAACGTAAAAAGAAGCGGCCCCAACACAGATCCCTGTGTTGAATGACAACAAAATTTCAATGAGGAGATAATGTATTAAACTTAAAACACTTGACTAATATCTGTGAAATTATAAAGGGCTAACATGGAATAAACATTATTTAAATGATACAAAGTCCCTTTCAGAGGTTGGTAGAAATGTAGTACTCACTGCTTGTACAGGCTGTTGGGGGCAGAAATCCTTATCAGATGTACTTAAATTGCTATGAATTACAAGGCAACGGACCAAGCAATTGAAGGGAATGATGACATTGATCCACTCCAGGAATTTGAGGGAGGTATGGCAGGAAATCACAGGGCATTGACCATAACATGTCAATTCCCCTGGAATATGGAGGATGGTGACACAGGACACTTGTTCAACAGGGCAAATACACTCAGTAACTGCAGACTAATCTGTTGAACAACAATGGTAGGAAGGAATGTAGTCATTGATCTGTAAGTATTAACAGTCATTTGGAGAAAAGTGGCAATGTTAAACCAGTCCAATAAGAGTTCAGATTCAGAATCAGGTTTTGATGAGCTGAGGTAACACAGCTATTGTGGTGTACATAGAATTAAATTTACTCTGTGGTACACAGTGTATTGTACAGGGATTTACATGCACTCTGGTACAGAGTGGTGTATAGGGATTTACATGCACTGGTACACAGTGTGATGTACAGGGATTTACATGCACTGGTACACAGTGTGGTGTACAGGGATTTACATGCACTCTGTGATTCATAGTGTGGTGTACAGGGATTTAAGACTATAAGACCATAAGACATAGGAGCAGAATTAGGCTATCTGGCCAATCGAGTCTGCTCCACCATTCAATCATGGCTGATCCTTTTTTTTCATCTCTTCCTCAATTCCAGTTCCCAACATTCTCCCCATAACCTTTGATACCATGTCCAATCAGCAACCCTTCAATCTCTGCACCAAATACACCCAACGACTTAGCCTCCATAGATGCATGTGCCAACAAATTCACCATTCTCTGACTAAATAAACTTCTCCGCATCTGTTTTGAAAGGGCGCCCCTCTATCCTGAGGCTGTGCCCCCCTTCCCAGACTCTCCCACTATGAGAAACATCCTTCCCACATCTACTCTGTCTAGACTTTTCAACATTCAAAAGGTTTCAATGAGATTCCTCTCATCCTTCTAAATTCCAGCGAGCTCAGACCCAGAGCCATCAAACTTTCCTCACATGATAACCCTTTCATTCCTGGAATCATCCTTGTGAAGCTCCTCTGGACCCTCTCCAATGCCAGCACGTCTTTTCTAAAATGAGGAGCCCAAAATTGTTCACAACACCCAAGGTGAGGCCTCACCAGTGCCTTATAAAGACTCAGTATCACATCATCGTTCTTGTATTCCAGACCTCTTGAAATGAATGCTAACATGGCATGCCTTCCTCACCACCAACCCAACCCACAAGCCAATCCCCAGGGTGCTCTGCATAAGGACTCCCAAGTTCCTCTGCATCTCAGACCCCTGGACCCTCTCCCAGTTCAGTCATAGTCTGCACACTTACCTCCACCACCAAAGTGCGTGACTACGCATCCTCCAACATTGCACTTCACCTGCCACCCTCTTGCTCACTCTCCCAATCTATTCAAGTCCCTCCGCACCCCACCTGCCTCAACACCACCCAACCCTCCACCAACCTTTGCACCATCTGAAAACTCGGCAATAAAACCATCCATTCCATCTTCCAAATCACTGACAGACAGCACAAAAAGAAGTGGTCCCAACACCAACTCCTGTGGAACACCACCAGCCACTGGCAGCCAACCAGAAAAGTATCTTCCCATTCCCACTCACTGCCTCCCACCAAACAGCCAATGCTCCAACCATGCTAGTAACCTTCCAGTAACACAATGGGGTCCCAACTCGGCAAGCAGCCTCATGTGTGACACCCCTTGTCAAAGGCCTTCTGAAGGTCCAAATATACAACATCCACTGCATCCCCTTTATCTATCCTATTTGTAATCTCCTCAAAGAATTCCAACAGGTTAGTCAGGCAGAATTTTCCCTCAAGGAAACCATGCTGACTTTGTCATGTCTTGTCCTGTGTCACCAAGTACTCCATCACTTCATCCCTTACAATTGACTCTAACATCTTCTCAACTACTGTGGACAGGTTAACTGGTCTATAATTTCCTTTCTGCTGCCTTCCCCCTTTCTTAAAGAGTGGAGTAACATTCTCACAATATGCAGATGAATTGGAAAAATCAATTTGTTGCGGGATCCCACAAATTCCTTGAAGATGGAATTCCTTGAAGATGGCTTTCTGAAGCAGCTTATTGTTGTGCTAACTACGGGTTCAGCAATTTTGGTTTGGGTGTTGTGTAATGAACCAGATATGATCAGAATCAGAATCAGGATCAGGTTTATTATCACTGGCATGTGTCGTGAAATTTGTTACCTTAGCATCAGCAGTTCAATGCAATGCATAATATAGAAGAAAAAAATAATAAGTAAGTAAATCAATTGCAGTATATGTACATTGAACAGACAAAGAATAGTGCAAAAACAGAAATAATATATATTTAAAAAGTGAGGTAGTATTCAATGGTTCAATGTCCATTTAGGAATCGGATGACAGAGGGTAAGAAGCTGTTCCTGAACTGCTGAGTGTGTACCTCCTGTCTGATGGTAACAGTGAGAAAAGGGCATGCCCTTGGTGCTGGAGGTCCTTAATAATGGACGCTGCCTTTCTGAGACACCGCTTCTTGAAGATGTCCTGGGTGCTTTGTAGGCTAGTACTCAAGATGGAGCCAACCATATTTACAACGATGATTCAGGTACATAAAGTAATGTAGCCCTTAGTGATCACAATATGATAGAATTCACCCTGTAGTATGAGAGGCAGAAGCTAAAGTCAGATGTATCAGCATTAAAGTGGAGAAAAGGGAATTACAGAGGCATGAGAGAGGAGCTGACCAAAGCTGATTGGAAGGGGACACCGTAGACACGATGGCAGAGCAGCAATGGCTGGAGTTTCTGGACGCAGTTATTTAAATCTCAAAGAAGAGGAAGTATTCTAAAGGCATCATGATGCAACCATGGCTGACAAAGTAAGTCAAACCAACATTATATCAAAAAGGAGGGCATATTTACTGGCATAATCTACATATTACTATTTAACTATTTATGGTTCTATTACTATTTATTATTTATGGAGCAACTGTAACGAAAACCAATTTCCCCCAGGATTAATAAAGTATGACTATGACTATGACTATGACTATGACTATATGATGGAGCAAAAGTTAGACAAAGTTAGAGGATTGGGAAATTTTTAAACGCCAACGGAATGAACTAAAAAAAAAACATGCAGGGTGTGGGGAGAAGAGAATGTATGAAGGTTAGCTAGCCAATAATATCAAAAATGATACCAGAAGGTTTTTCCAGATATTAAAGAGTACAGAAGAGGTGAGAACAGATATTGTACTGCTGGAAAACGATGCTGGAGATATGATAATGGGGGACAAGGAAATGGCAGATGAACTGAATAAGTATTTTGCATCAGTCTACACTGTGGAAGACAGTAGCAGTATAGTGGAAGTTTGAGAGTACCGGGGGCAGAGGTGTGTGAAATTGCCACTACTAGGAAGAAGGTTCTTAGGAAACCTACAGACAGAAACAGGTGAATTGATTATGGGGAGCAAGGACATGGCAGACCAATTGAATAACTACTTTGGTTCTGTCTTCACTAAGGAGGACATAAATAATCTTCCAGAAATAGTAGGGGACAGAGGGTCCAGTGAGATGGAAGAACTGAGCGAAATACATGTTAGTAGGGAAGTGGTGTTAGGTAAATTGAAGGGATTAAAGGCAGATAAATCCCAGGGCCAGATGGTCTGCATCCCAGAGTGCTTAAGGAAGTAGCCCAAGAAATAGTGGATGCATTAGTGATAATTTTTCAAAACTCGTTAGATTCTGGACTAGTTCCTGAGGATTGGAAGCTGGCTAATGTAACCCCACTTTTTAAAAAAGGAGGGAGAGAGAAACTGGGGAATTATAGACCGGTTAGCCTAACGTCGGTGGTGGGGAAACTGCTGGAGTCAGTTATCAAAGATGTGATAACAGCACATTTGGAAAGCGGTGAAATCATCGGACAAAGTCAGCATGAATTTGTGAAAGGAAAATCATGTCTGACGAATCTCATAGAATTTTTTGAGGATGTAACTAGTAGAGTGGATAGGGGAGAACCAGTGGATGTGGTATATTTGGATTTTCAAAAGGCTTTTGACATGGTCCCACACAGGAGATTAGTGTGCAAACTTAAAGCACACGGTATTGGGGGTAAGGTATTGATGCGGATAGAGAATTGGTTAGCAGACAGGAAGCAAAGAGTGGGAATAAACGGGACCTTTTCAGAATGGCAGGCAGTGACTAGTGGGGTACCGCAAGGCTCAGTGCTGGGACCCCAGTTGTTTACAATATATATTAATGACTTGGATGATGGAATTAAATGCAGCATCTCCAAGTTTGCGGATGACACGAAGCTGGGCGGCAGTGTTAGCTGTGAGGAGGATACTAAGAGGATGCAGAGTGACTTGGATAGGTTGGGTGAGTGGGCAAATTCATGGCAGATGCAATTTAATGTGGATAAATGTGAAGTTATCCACTTTGGTGGCAAAAATAGGAAAACAGATTATTATCTGAATGGTGGCCGATTAGGAAAAGGGGAGGTGCAACGAGACCTGGGTGTCATTATACACCAGTCATTGAAAGTGGGCATGCAGGTACAGCAGGCGGTGAAAAAGGCAAATGGTATGCTGGCATTTATAGCAAGAGGATTCGAGTACAGGAGCAGGGAGGTACTACTGCAGTTGTACAAGGCCTTGGTGAGACCACACCTGGAGTATTGTGTGCAGTTTTGGTCCCCTAATCTGAGGAAAGACATCCTTGCCATAGAGGGAGTACAAAGAAGGTTCACCAGATTGATTCCTGGGATGGCAGGACTTTCATATGAAGAAAGACTGGATGAACTGGGCTTGTACTTGTTGGAATTTAGAAGATTGAGGGGGGATCTGATTGAAACGTATAAGATCCTAAAGGGATTGGACAGGCTAGTTGCAGGAAGATTGTTCCCGATGTTGGGGAAGTCCAGAACGAGGGGTCACAGTTTGAGGATAAAGGGGAAGCCTTTTAGGACCGAGATTAGGAAAAACTTCTTCACACAGAGAGTGGTGAATCTGTGGAATTCTCTGCCACAGGAAACAGTTGAGGCCAGTTCATTGGCTATATTTAAGAGGGAGTTAGATATGGCCCTTGTGGCTACGAGGATCAGGGGGTATGGAGGAAAGGCTGGTGCAGGGTTCTGAGTTGGATGATCAGACATCATAATAAATGGCGGTGCAGGCTCGAAGGGCCGAATGGCCTACTCCTGCACCTATTTTCTATGTTTCTATGAAACTGATAGGTCTGAAGGAAGATAAGTCTCCTGGACTGGATGGTCTACACTCAGGGTTCTGAAATATGTGGCTGAAGAAATTGTAATAATCTTTCAAGAATCAATTGATTCTACATGGATCCTTAGGAATGGAAAATTGCAAATGTCACTCCACTCTTTCAAGAAGGCAGAGAAGTAGAAGAAAGGAAATTATAGGTTGGGAAGACATTGGAGATGATTGTTAAGGATGTGGTTTCAGTATACCTGGATGCACATGATAGTCATAGTCAGCTTGGTTTCTTTAAGGGAAAATCTTGCCTGACAAATCTGTTGGAATTCATTGAAGAAATAACAAGCAGGATAGACAAAGGAGAATCAGTGGATGTTGTGTAGTTGGATTTTCAGAAGGCCTTTGACAAGGTGCCACACATGAGGCTACTTAACGAGATAAGAAACAAAGAAACATAGAAAAGCTACAATGTACCATATGCCTTCTTAACCAGAGAGTCAACCTGTGCAGCAGTTTTGCGTGTCCTATGGATTCGGACTCCAAGATCCCTCTGATCGTCCACACTGCCAAGAGTCTTATCATTAATACTATATTCTGCCATCATATTTGACCTACCGAAATGAAGCACCTCACACTTATCTGGGTTGAATTCCATCTGCCACTGCTCAGCCCAGTTTTGCATCCTATCGATATCCTGCTGTAACCTCTGACAGCCCTCCACACTATCCACAACACCCCCAACCCTTGTGTCATCAGCAAATCAGCAAATTTACTAACCCATCCCCCCACTTCCTCATCCAGATCATTTATAAAAATCACAAAGAGTAAGGGTCCCAGAACAGATCCCTGAGGCACACCACTGGTCAATGGCCTCCATGCAGAATATGACCCAACTACAACCACCCTTTGCTTTCTGTGGGCAAGCCAATTCTGGATCCACAAAATAAGGTCCCCTTGGATCCCATGCCTCCTTACTTTCTCAATAAGCCTTGCATGGGGTACCTTACCAAATGCCTTGATGAAATCCATATACACTACATCTACTGCTCTACCTTCATCAATGTGTTTAATCACATCCTCAAAAATTTCAGTCAGGCTTGTAAGGCATGACCTGCCTTTGACAAAGCCATGCTGGCTATTCCTAATCATATTACACCTCTCCAATTGTTCATAAATCCTGCTCTCAGGATTTTTTCCATCAACTTATCAACCACTGAAGTAAGACTCACTGGTCTATAATTTCTTGGGCTGTCTCTACTCCCTGTGTTGAATATGGGAACAACATCTGCAACCCTGCAGTCCTCCGGAACCTCACCCATCCCCATTGATGATGCAAAGATCATCGCCAGAGGCTCAGCAATCTCCTCCCTCGCCTCCCAGAGCAGCCTGGGGTACATCTCATCCGGTCCCGGAGACTTATCCAACTTGATGCTTTCCAAAAGCTGCAGTACATCCTCTTTTTTAATGCTCCAGTTTTTCAATCCACCGTAAATCATCCTTACAATTGCCAAGATCCTTTACCGTAGTGAATACTGAAGCAAAATATTCATTAAGTACCTCAGCTCCAGTTCCATACACACTTTTCCACCGTTTCACTTGATTGGTCCTATTCTCTCATGTCTTATCCTCTTGTTCTTCATATACTTGTTGAACCCATGGTATTACATAATAGAACCCATAAGAGGCTATGGTATTACAGGAAAGATTCTAGCATGGATAGAGCATTGGCTAATTATCAGGAGGTAAAGAGAGGCAACAAAAGGAGTCTCTCCTGGTTGGCAGCCGGGTCTGTGTTGAAACCTATTTTTTAAAAATTGTATGTCAATGATTTGGATAATGGAATTGATGGCCTTGTGGCCTAGTTTATCGACAACAGGAAGACAGGTGGAAGGGCAGGTAGTTTTGAGGAAGTAAAGAAGCTACTTAGACAGATTAGGAAAATAGGCCAAGATGTGGCAAATGGAATACAGTGTCAGAAGTGTATAGTCATGTACTTTGGTAGAAGAAATAAAAGGGTAGATCATTTTCTAAACAGAGAAAAAAATTCAAAAATCTGAGGTGCAAAGGAATTTGGGAATCCTCATGCAGGATTCCCTAAAGGTTAATTTGCAGGTTGATGCAGTGGTAACGAAGGCAAATGCGATGCTAGCATTCATTTTGAGAGGACTAGAACATAAAAGCAAGGATGTAATATTGAGACTTAATAAGCACAGGTGAGGCCTCACTTGGGTTTTGTGAGCAGTTTTGGGCCCCTTATCTATGAAAGGATGTGCTGACATTGGAGATGGTTCAAAGGTTTACGAAACTGATTCCGGGATTGAAAGGCTTGTTATATAAGGAGCGTTTGATGGCTTTATGCCTTTATTCACTAGAATTCAGAAGAATGAGGGGGGATTGTATCGAATGTTGAAAGGCTTCGATAGAGTGGATGTGGAGAGGATGTTTCCTATGGTGGGAGAGTGTAAGACTGGAGGACACAACCTCAGAATAAAGGAGTGTCCCTTTAGAACGGAAATGAGGAGGAATTTCTTTAGCCAGAGAGTGGTGAATCTGTGGAATTTGTTGCCACAGGCAGCTGTGGAGGCCGAGTCATTGGGTATATTTAAGGCAGAGGTTGATAGATTCTTGATTGGTCAGGGCATGAAGGGATACGTGGAGAAGCCCGCAGATTGGGGCTGAGAAAGAAAGTGGATCAGCTGTGATGAAATGGTGAGTAGACTTGATGGGGCAAATGGCCTAATTCTGCTCTTACATTTTATGGTCTAACTTTGTGGTACACTTTGTGGAGTTTCTAGACTTCCGGAGAAAAACTTTTAATAAGGACTAAAATTAAAGCACATGGTAATAAAAGAAGAACCGGTATCAAGGATTAAGTACGCTAGTTCTATTCCACTCGAAAAAATTACTTATAATTTAAGAGATAAATATGTAACATTTTTGAATATTTGGCGCCCTTATTTACAAAAGATAGGATGGCATATTTAAGTGCTCCGATAAAGACTTTGGTCACTTGGGGAAAGTAACGAATAATTATACCAATTTATTTTGAATCCCATGGAGCATGTGGAAGCCTTCCAATACCCAGGCAGTTCTTTTTTTTTTATTTTTCTTTCTTTTTAGGTAGGACTATATATGGGGGAGGAGGGTAGATTCTATCTTTTCATGTATTCTTTTTGAAAATTCTATAAAAATTATATTATAAAAAAAAGGATTAAGTAACAATCAACAAAGGTGGCAATGTCCCAGAAGATTCAGATACATGGGGATACCCAAAAAACACAATACGATGAGGCACAATATGCCCTTTCAATTTGGTTAATTTGGTGATTACCGAGAGATGCTAAATCCTGGCCTGTCAGATTGCAGCTGCACAGTTTCACCACACGGAGGCGAGTCTCACTTTGCAACATCTGGACAAGCAGTCCCACATTTCCACCAAGGCACTTATTCCAAGACAAGTCCAACGTTTCAAGTTCCGTCAAGTTTGGAAGGGTGTCGGCTGTAGGAATACAACATTTTAAACAGATTTGTAAACATTTTGTTAATCTAACAGTCTACAGAAACCAGCTGGCAAACACTGAGTCAGATTACAGTGCCTCAGACTTGCCCTTTTATGATGTTCGTCAATACTTTACAACTGAGAAGCACCTGGAAGCAGATGAGGGTGGTAGGAACAGCAGGTTAGAAACATGGAAAACCTACAGCACAATACAGGCCCACAATGCTGTGCCAAGCATATACTTACTTTAGAAATTACCTAGGGTTACCCATAGCCCCCTGTTTTTCTAAGCTCCATGTACCTATCTTAGAGTCTCTTGAAAGACCCTATCGTATCCGCCTCCACCACCGTCAACAGCCGCCCATTCCATGCACTCACTGCTCTCTGCGTAAAAAACTTACCCCTGGCATCTCCTCTGTACCCACTTCCAAGCACCTTAACACTGTGCCCTCTCGTGTTAGCCATTTCAGCCCTGGGAAAAAGCTTCTGACTATCCACACGATCAATGCCTCTCATCAAATTATACCCCTCTATCAGGTCACCTCTCATCCTCTGCCGTTCCGAGGAGAAAAAGCCAAGTTCATTGAACATGTTCTCAGAAGGCATGCTCCCCAATCCAGGCAACATCCTTGTAAATCTCCTCTGCACCCTTTCTATAGTTTCCACATCCTTCCTGTAGTGAGGCAACCAGAAATGAGCATGTACTCCAAGTGGGGTCTGACCAGGTCCTATACAGCTGTCACATTACCTCTCAACTCTTGAACTCAATCCCACGGTTGATGAAGGCCAATACATCATATGCCTTCTTAACCACAGAGTCAACCTGCACAGCAGCTTTGAGCGTCCTATGGACACGGACTCCAAGATCCCTCTGATCCTCCACACTGCCAACAGTCTTACCATTAATACTATGTTCTGCCATCATATTTGACCTACCAAAATGAACCACCTCATACTTATCTGGGTTGAACTGCATCTGCCACTTTTCAGCCTAGTTTTGCATCCTATAAATGTCCCGCTATAACCTCTGACAGCCCTCCATACTAACCACAACACCCCCAACCTTTGTGTCATCAGCAAATCAGCAAATTTACTAACCCATCCCCCCACTTCCTCATTCAGGTCATTTATAAAAATCACAAAGAGAAGGGGTCTCAGAACAGATCCCTGAAGTACACAACTGGTCATCAACCTCCGTGCAGAATATGACCCATCTACAACCTCTCTTTGCTTTCTGTGGGTTGAAGGTGCAAATGGACTTGATGCAGCATTGCTGATGCCCTGTCCCAAGATCACACACAAGAAAATAAGGCAACCACTTGGCCCTCAAAGCCTGCCTCACCACTCAGTGTGATCTAGGCTCAACTCCTCTTCTGCACCAGTTCTCCATAAATGAATATTTATCTTATTTTAAATACAGTTGCAAGAAAAAATTTGTGAGCCCTTTGCAATTACCTGGTTTTCTGCATTAATTAGTCATCATATGTGGTCTGATCTTCATCTAAATTACAATAACAGACAAACACAATCTGCCAAAACAAATAACTCACAAACAATTGTTCTTATATTTTTTTACTGAAAAAAGTATGTGAACCCTTGTATTTAATAACTGCTAGAACCTCCTTCAGCAGCAATAACCTCCACCAAACGTTTCCTGAAGCTGCTGATCAGATTTGCACAGCAGTGAGGAGGAATTTTAGACCATTCATCTGTACACCACTGTTTCAGTTTATCAATATTTCTGGGATACCTTGCACGAACAGCAATCTTCAAGTCATGCCACAGCATCTCAATCGGGTTAGGGTCTAGAATCTGTCTTGGCCATTCCAGAATATAAATTTTCTTCTTTTTAAACCATTCTATTGTTGATTTACTCTTGTGTTTTGGATCATTGACTTGTTCAATCAACCAACTTCTATTAAACTTCAGGTGACGACCGCTACACTGACATTCTCCTGTAAAATGTCATGATACAATTTTGAATTCATTGTTCCTTCTATGATTGCAAGCTGCCAAGGCCCTGAAGAAGCAAAGCAGCCCCAAACCATAATTCTCCTTCCACCATACTTCACAGTTGGGATGAGGTTTTGATGCTGGTGTGCAGTGCCCATTTTCCTCCAAACTTAGCCGTGTACGTTTCTGCCAAGAAGTTCAATATTTGTCTCATTTGTCCACAGAACATTGTGGAACATCCAGGTGGTCTTTTACAAACTTGAGATATGCAGCAATGTTTTTTTGGAGAGTAGTGATTTCCTCCTTGGTGTCCTTCCATGAATACCATTCTTGTTCAGTGTTTTTCTTATAGTGGAAACATGAACAGAGACTTCAGCAAGTTCTAGACATTTCTGCAGGTCTTTTGCTGTTACACTTAGGTTCTTCAAAAGTTCATTTATTATCAAAGTATACAAGTTTGAAATTCTTCTTCTCCAGATAGCCATGTAACCAAGAAAGAAAAAAAACAGCAGTATGATCATCCACCCCCAAATCCCTCCTCTCCACACAAAAAAAGACAAAAATTGGAACCCCCACATACCCACCCCTGCACACAAAAAAAAAACAAGAAAGATCAGGTGAAAAACACAAAATATAAAAACTATAACACTGAAAAAAGTATATCCAAAACACAGAAAACCTGGGTAGCATTCCCCAAACACTGTGACAGCCTTTCCTTCTCAGGTAGCAGAGCAATCCCACCAACGGTCAAAAGGCAGTATCCCCTCTCCGGTAGCAGAGCGATCCCCCAGTAATAAAAAAGCAGGCAGCCGGCATTCACCTTCCACATTTGCCTCAATGTTCAATCTCCCTTGTCGCTTTAATCGCCAAACAATGGAAACTTTAATCGGCAAAATGAAGTCGAACATGGACTCACACCCCCGCAGCCTTCTGGCCACAAGGTTCCTACACGCTGCCTCTGCCTCCTGGAATACTCTTAGACTGCAGAGTGCTGAAACAACCAAACGATCTCCAAACCGCCTCCAACAATTCCAGAATCACATTCAAGACAAAAAACGAATATAAAAGACATAAAAGAAGTGAAATATATGGTTTCATGATCTAAATAGAAGATGTCGATCAAAGGAGCATTGTACGTAGGCGCCATCTTGACCTTTTTCACCTCCTTTAGCATCGTACACTGAGCCTTTGGTGTGATCTTTGTACGATTCCCACTCCTAGGGACAGCAGCAACAGTACTGAATTTCCTCTATTTGTAGGCAATTTCTCTTTCTGTGGACTGATGAACCCTCAGGTCTTTAGAAATGCTTTTGTAGCCTTTTCCAGCTTTATGTATCTCTACAATTCTTCTTCTAAGGCCCTCCAAAAGTAGCTTTGATTGAAGCATGGTGCACATAAACAGATCTTTCTTGAGAAGAGCAGGCTTTCAGTAAACTGACTTCATTTGTCTTTTTTTTTTATATACAGGGCAGGGTACCTCTACAACCCAACCTCCAATCTCATCTCATTGATTGGAGCACCTGACTCCAAATAGCTTTTGTAGAAAGCATTACCCTCGAGGTCCACATATATTTTTTGAACCTAGACCATGACTGTTTAAATGGTGTACTCTGTTTTGACGAGAAGTAGTCCAATTGTTTGCGTGTTGTTACAGACATCCCACCTCTCCTGGAAGCTCCGGGAGTCTCCCGCATATCGATAGTGGCTCCCTGATGCCCGGAAATTATATACAATATCCCGGAAATAGATTTTTTTGAGAGGGAGAGCGAGCATCTTGATTGGTCTCTCTTCGTGCTAGAATGGTTCCCAACCACCAGGCCACGAGGAAACGATATGATTTGGCGATATGAAATGATATGAGTCAGCTGCACCTTTCCTCATTCCCTGTCACACACTGTTGAATTTTAATGCACACGAGGTCATCAGTGACCCGAGACGTGCAAAGGAGTGGGTCCGTGACCCATTTGTGAATGTCCCCGGTGAATCATCCATGTCAGCGCGGGAAAAAGATCAACTCGTTGAGCTTGCAAATGACGGTGGGCTGAAGAGCATGTTTGACATAATATCTCTGCCGGCATGCTGGATCAAAGACAAGGCTGAATATCCTGAGATAGCCACGAAAGCACTGAAAATGTTGCTTCCATTTCCAACATATCTCTGTGAAGCGGAGTTTTCTGCAATGAATGCAACGAAAACTAAATTGCGGAATAGACTGGACATAAGGAAACCCCTTCGAGTATCACTGTCTCCCATCACCCCTTGATAGGACCGTGTTGTTGCAAGAAAACAAGCCCAGGGCTCCCACTGATTCAGCGATATTGGTGTGTTGCAATGATTTTATATGTTCATACGGGGAAAATATGCGCTGTGTGTTTAATATCCAAATGTTACTTAAAATGTTATGATGCTATTGACTTATCACCTATATTCCGGTTGTGATTAACACCTCCGCCCCCGGTCAGCTGGTCCGCAAGAATATTGTCAATATTATCGGGAGTCTCGGATGGTATGTTGCCTCTCTGGTGCCGGGGTCCAGGACATCTCAGATCGGGTGCAGGTTATTCTCGAGAGGGAGGGCAAGAATCCAGATGTTGTAGTCCATGTAGGGACCAACAACGTGGGTAGGAAGACTGAGGGGGTCCTGCGTAGTGAGTTCAGGGGGTTAGGTGCGAAGCTGAAGGGCAGGACCTCCGGGGTAACAATCTCAGGATTGCTACCTGTGCCACGTGCAAGTGAGGCGAGGAACAGAAGGATTATACAGATCAATAGGTGGCTGAGAGGATGGTGCAGGAGGGAGGGCTTCAGGTTTTTAGACAATTGGGCTTTGTTCCAGGGAAGGTGGGATCTGTTCCGACGGGACGGTTTACACCCGAACTGGAGGGGTACTAACATTCTTGCAGGAAAGTTTGCTAGTGCTGCTTGGGGGGGGGGGGGGGGGTTTAAACTAAATTTGCAGGGGGCAGGGATCCAGAATGTGAGAGAGGATAGCGAGATGACGTATAAAGGACAGGTGGGGACTACACGGTTCCGGAATATTAAATGTGAAGTAGAGAAAGGTGAGGCGGAACGAGTGATAAGGAGGATACATGTGCAGAGGGATGGTCTGACAGAGCATGGAGTTAAATGTGCAGAAAGAGTAAGTAAATTTAAGAAGGACAACAAAATTCAAGGGGCGTATAGCCCGGTGAGAGTTCGGGGAGCTGGGTTATGCACAATAGGCAGCGATTTAAACAGAGAGAGGAGAAATGGGTTAAAAATTCTATATCTGAATGCGCGAAGTGTCAGAAATAAGGCGGATGAGCTTGAAGCTCAGGTGCGAATGGGTAACTATGATGTTGTTGGGATAACGGAGACATGGCTGCAGGGGGATCAGACCTGGGAATTGAATGTACAAGGGTATACATGCTATCGAAGGGACAGAAAGGTGGGCAGAGGGGGTGGGGTGGCCCTGTTAGTGAGGAATGAGATTCACATAGAATCAGGAGAAGTAGAGTCAGTGTGGATAGAACTGAGGAACAGTAAGGGCAAAAAGACCCTAATAGGTGTTATCAACAGGCCCCCAAACAATAGCATGGATATTGGGTGCAAGTTGAATAGGGAGTTAACGATGGCATGTGGCAAAGGAAATGTTGCAGTAGTTATGGGGGATTTCAACATGCAGGTGAACTGGGAAAATCAGGTTGGTACTGGACCCCAGGATAGGGAGTTTGTAGAGTGCCTACGGGATGCATTTTTGGAGCAGCTTGTACAAGAGCCGACCAGGGATAAGGCTATTCTGGATTTAGTGTTGTGCAATGAACAGGATTTGATAAGTGATCTTGAAGTAAAGGAGCCATTAGGAGGTAGTGACCATAATATGGTAAGTTTTTATCTGCAAGTTGAGAGGGATAAGGGCAGATCAGAAGTGTCAGTATTGCAGTTGAACAAAGGAGACTATGAAGCCATGAGGGAGGAGCTGGCCAAAGTTGACTGGTCGGATATCCTAGCAGAAAAGACAGTGGAACAGCAATGGCAGGTATTCTTGGGAATAATGCACAAGGTGCAAAATCAGTTCATTCCCCAGAGAAGGAAGGATTCAAAGGGGGGAAAGTGGCCACAGTGGTTGACAAAGGAAGTCAGAGATAGCATAGCATTAAAAAAGTATAACAGAGCTAAGGTGAGTGGGAAGACTGATGATTGGGAAATTTTTAAGGAGCAACAGAACTTAACTAGAAAGGCAATACGGGGAGAAAAAATGAGGTATGAATGCAAGCTAGCTAGGAATATAAAGGAGGATAGCAAATTTTTTTTAGGTATGTGAAGAGAAGGAAGATAATTAAGAACAATGTTGGGCCCTTGAAGAATGAATTGGGAGAAATTGTTATGGGAAACAGAGAAATGGCAGACAAATTTAATAAGTACTTTGGATCTGTCTTCACTAGGGAAGACACAAGCAATCTCCCAGATGTATGGATGGGCCAAGGACATAGGGTAACTGAAACAGATTGACATTAGGAAGGAAATGGTGATGAGTACATTGATGGGACTGAAGGCTAACAAATCCCCAGGTCCAGATGGTCTGCATCCTAGGGTACTAAAGGGGGTGGCTCTGGAAATTGCGGATGCATTGGTGATCATTTTCCAATGTTCCTTAGATTCAGGATCAGTTCCTGAGGATTGGCGAATGGCTAATGTTATCCCACTTTTTAAGAAAGGAGGGAGGGAGAAAACAGAGAACTATCGCCCTGTTAGCCTAACATCAGTAGTGGGGAAGATGCTAGAGTCCATTATTAAAGATGAAATAGCGGCATATCTTGATAGCAGTGATAGGACCGGGCAGAGCCAGCGTGGATTTACCAAGGGCAAATCATGCTTGACTAATCTATTGGAGTTTTTCGAGGATGTAACCAGGAAGATAGACGCGGGAGATCCAGTGGATGTGGTGTACCTTGACTTTCAGAAGGCATTCGATAAGGTACCACATAGGAGATTGGTGGGTAAAATCAGAGCTCATGGCATTGGGGGGAGGATATTGACATGGATAGAAAACTGGTTGGCAGATAGAAAGCAAAGGGTAGCAGTGAATGGGTGTTTCTCGGAATGGCAGCTGGTGACTAGTGGGGTGCCACAGGGCTCGGTATTGGGACCACAGCTGTTTACGATTTACGTCAATGATTTAGAGGAAGGCATTGTGAATAACATCAGCAAGTTTGCTGATGGTACTAAGCTGGGTGGCAGTGTGACATGTGATGAGGATGTTAGGAGAATTCAAAGTGACTTGGATAGGCTGGGTGAGTGGGCAGAAATTTGGCAGATGGCATTTAATGTGAATAAGTGTGAGGTTATTCACTTTGGGAGCAAGAACAGGAAGGCAGATTATTATCTGAACGGTGTGGAGTTAGGTAAGGGAGAAATACAAAGCGATCTAGGAGTACTTGTTCATCAGTCTCTGAAGGTGAATGAGCAAGTGCAGCAGGCAGTGAAGAAGGCTAATGGAATGTTGGCCTTTATTACAAAGGGAATTGAGTACAAGAGCAAGGAAATCCTTTTGCATTTGTACAGGGCCCTGGTGAGACCATACCTGGAGTATGTGTGCAGTTTTGGTCTCCAGGGTTAAGGAAGGACATCCTGGTTGTGAAGGAGGTGCAGCGTATGTTCACTAGGTTAATTCCTGGGATGTCCGGACTGTCTTACACAGGGAGGTTAGAGAGACTGGGCTTGTACACGCTGGAATTAAGGAGATTGAGGGGGGATCTGATTGAGACATATAAGATTATTAAGGGATTGGACAAGATAGAGGCAGGAAATATGTTCCAGATGCTGGGAGAGTCCAGTACCAGAGGGCATGGTTTAAGAATAAGGGGTCGGTCATTTAGGACAGAGTTGAGGAGGAACTTCTTCTCCCAGAGAGTTGTGGAGGTGTGGAACGTGCGGCCTCAGAAGGCAGTGGAGGCCAATTCTCTGGATGCTTTCAAGAAGGAGCTAGATAGGTATCTTATGGATAGGGGAATCAAGGGTTATGGGGACAAGGCAGGAACCGGGTATTGATAGTAGATGATCAGCCATGATCTCAGAATGGCGGTGCAGGCTCGAGGGGCCGAATGGTCTATTTCTGCACCTATTGTTTATTAAACCGGTCTGCAGTGCAAAAATGATTGCGGACCCCTGCTAAGTAGACCTATCAGTTTTTTCTGTGGGTGGGCTTTACAGTCGACCTCAAAAATAATGACAGTGTTGCTCGCTGCACTGTTTGCAACAGTGACTTTTCTATTGCCTATGGTGGGTTAAAATGTAAAAGACATGTTGAGGTGAATTTAAAAGGTGTCATTCGTTCACTAGTATAGCTAACGTTATTTAAACTAGCTGGCTAGCTGCTAAGGAGCTACTCTATTGATGTCCTACGTGATGAGGCCAAACTCCCTGTAGGCTTGCTTAAAGTTGTAATAGAATAAACATGATAATATAATATAAGTACATATTTTATGTCACATTTTCTGCAGATACCCAACTTGGTTTACAGATTAGACAAAATCACTAAACAAAGTATTACATACACCCTTGGGGGTCGACCGTGTGGGGAGGGGGAATATGGGGTTGTGGGGGGCGTGGGTGCTACCTCCCTGAAATGAGTTTTTGCAGGGTGGGATGTCTGGTTGTTAGTTTAGGCAGATTGTGTTTGTCTACTATTGTGACTTGGATGAAGATCAGAACCAATTTTATGAGTAATTAATGCAGAAAACCAGGTAATTGCAAAGGGTTCACAAACTTTTTCGTGCAACTGTATCTCATTGAATTGATTTTATTACTTACATCCTTCACATACATGAGGAGTAAAAATCTTTAAGTTATGTCTCCATCTAAATGTGCAATTTATAGTAATTTGTAATAAATAGTATGTACAACAGGACAGTCAATATAACATAGAAATACAATTGTATCAGTGTGAATTAATCAGTCTGATGGCCTGGTGGAAGAAACCGTCCCAGGGCCTGTTGGTCCTGGCTTTTATGCTGCAGTATTGTTTCCCGGATGGTAGCAACTGGAACAGTTTGTGGTTAGGGTGACTCAGGTCCCTAATGATCTTTCAGGCCTTTTTTACACACCGTCTCTGTAAATGTCCTGAATAGTGGGAAGTTCACATCTGCAGATGCATTGGGCTATCCGCACCACTCTCTGCAGAGTCCTGCGATTGAGGGAGGTACAGTTCCCATACCAGCCAGTGATGTAGCCAGTCAGGATGCTCTCAATTGTGCCCCTGTAGAAATTTCTTAGGATTTGGGGACCTATACCAAACTTCTTCAACTGTCTAAGGTGAAAGAGGAGCTGTTGTGTTTTTTTCACCACACAGCCAGTATATACAGACCATGTGAGATCCTCGGTGTTGAGTATGCCAAGGAACTTAAAGCTGTTCACCCTCTCAACCCAGATCCATTGACATCAAATGGAGTTAGCCTGTCTCCATTCCTCCTGTAATCCAGCTCCTTTGTTTCTGCAGCATTGGGGGAGAGGTTGTTTTCTTGACACCAATGTGTCAGGGTGATGACTTCCTCTCTGTAGACTGCCTCATTATTGTTTGAGATTAGGCCAATCAATGTAGTATCATCAGCAAATTTAATTAGCAGATTGGAGCTGTGGGTGGCAACACAGTCATGGGTTTAGAGAGAGAGTAAAGTAGGGGGCTTAGGACACAGCCCTGAGGGGCACCTGTGTTGAGGGTCAGGGGTGGAAGTGAAGGAGCCCATTCTTACCACCTGCCGGCAATCTGACAGGAAGTCCAGGATCCAGCTGCACAAGGCAGAGTGAAGGCCAGGGTCTCTGAACTTCTTGTCAAGCCTGGAGGGAATTATCCTGTTGAATGCTGAACCATAGTCCAAGAACAGCATCCTCATACAAGTATCCTTCTTCTCCAGATGTTTAAGGACGGTATGTACAGCAGAGGCTATTGTGTTGTCTGTCGATCGGTTGTGCTGGTAGGTGAATTGTAGGGGTCTGGTGTGGATGGTAGCAAGCTGCAGATATAGTCCTTGACTAGCCACTCAAAGCATTTGCTTATTATCGAGGTGAGTGTGACAGGATGTCAGTCAATGAGACATGTTACCTTGGTCTTTTTAGATACAGGGACAATGGTGGATAATTTGAAGCAGGAGGGCACTCTACATTGGGAGAGAGAGAGTTTAAAAATGTCTGTGAACCACTTGCCAGTTGTGCCGGGCACATCCTGAGTATCCGCCCTGGGATGCTGCCCAGTCCCGCAGCCTTGCGACTGTCCACTCATTGGAAATACCTGTGTACTTCAGCCTCAGAGATGTCTAAAGTGCAGGTCACTTCAGCAGCTCTCCTCGGGGGCTCTGTGTTGATGACATTGAACCAAGCGTAAAAAAGATTTGGCTCATCTGGGAGAGAGGCAGTGACTTGGCAGCACCACTGTGCTTAGCTTTGAAGTCTACGATGGTGTGCAGACCTTACCCTAAGCTACGTGTGTTGTTGGTGGAGAGTTGTGTCTGGATCCTGTCCCTGTATTGCTGCTTTGATGATTTTGCATAGATCGTAGCTGCATTTCTTAAGCTCCTGCTAATTACTGGCAATGTAAACTCTGCTCGCACGGAACTGCTGATCCAGGGTTTCTGGTTTGGATACACCCTGACCGATTTCTGGGGGACAACATCCTCGATGCATTTACGGATAAAACTTGTGACCCATTGCATGAACTCAGAGACACTTTCATCATGAAAGACATTCCAGCTGATGTCATCAAAACAGTCCTACAGCATAGAAACCGATCGGACAGACCAACAGTGGACAGTTTTAACTATGGCCGTGTCTTGTTTCAGCTCCTGCCAGTACACAGGCAGCGCAAGATGGAGTGATCGGACTTCCAAAACGGCAGACGGAGGAGTGTTTCGTAAGCGTTGCAGAAGGGAGAGTAGCAGTGGTCGAGTTTGCTATCTCCCTGTGTGCTCACCTGGATGTATTGACAAAACTTCAGAGAGACTTTAGACAGTGATGCTCTATTAACGTCTCCAGTGACGATGGAGTCTGGGTGTGCAACATCCAGCATGTTGATAGTCTCATACAGTTCCTTGAGAGCTATGTCAGTATCAGCCCGCAGCGGAACGTACACCACTGTGATGATAACAGCCGTGAACTCCCTAGGCAGTCAGAAAGGTCTACACATCAGCACAAGGTACTCGAGATCTGGGGAACAAAAGAATTTGAGGACGTGCATGTTCTGGGGGTCACACCAAGCATCATCGACTATGAAGCATACCCTATCTCCTATACTCTTCCAGAGGGGTTTTTAGACCAGTTTGCCCAGAACAGGGACAACCCAGAGGGTTCGATGGCGTCATCTGGTACCTCCTCCATCAGCCAGGTTTCCACGAAGCACAAAATGTTACATGCCTTTGTTTCCACTGACAGGAGATTCTGGCCCTCAGTTCGCACAGCTTGTTGTCCAGGGACTGAATGTTAGCCAGGAGTATGCTAGGCAGCGGCGGCCGATTAGCATGCCATCTCTCCCTCGCCTCTGGTGCTGCTTCTAAGGTAGCAGCAGTGTAGTAAATGAGTCTTCCATGGATCGCGTAAGCAGGGGTTCCCAATGTAGAAAAGGCAGCACTTAGTGGGTAAATGCTGCCTTTCTGATGTTCAGAAAAGTCAGTCTATCATATCTGATGTGACTGTCAGCTACTCGAACAAGAAATGCGAAGGAAATTTCAAAAATTAGCAGTACACTGTAAAGTTGGAACAGAGATCACAAGACAGCTGCCATACGCAGCACTATCACTATCTCACCTCAACAACTCTCACTGCCAAGAATTCCAAAGACTCACGATCCACTTTCTACACATCTCAGATTTAAATGACCAACCCATACATTCACGTAGCTACATTTCCTTGTTTGTGACTCTCCCGGTAGTAGAAGCATCTCAACGTCTACCTGCCGAACACTGTTAGGACCTCACACAGAGTCATTGCACAAAATAGCATGGAAAATCGCTCTTTGGCCTAACTGGTCCACAACAACCAAGATGCTCATTTAAGCTAGTCCCACTTGCTTACGTTTAGCCCAGATCCCTCAAAATCTTTTCTATCAATACGCTTATCTACTGTTTGATTGAATAAGGTCACCCCCATCCTCCACATCTCAGTACTGTATCCAAACACAAATCATCTAGCCTCCCTTGATAAGATAATCTACTCATCCCATGAATCAGTCTGATAAATCTCCTCCAGTGTTACTAATCCTTATTTCTGGTAAGGGAACCAAAACTTAGCACAGTGTTCCAGGTGTGGCTTCAACAACACTCATACAATCATAGAGAATCCTGTTCTTAAATTCCAACCACTTTGCAATAAAGGCCAATGTGTGAGTGATAGCTTAAACTATTCTGTTGGGGAGGATGGAATCCAACCAGCAGTGTAGGAGATAAGGCTGAAGCAAATATAAGATAAAATAGTAAGTTCAGTCAAAAGTCAGGAAGGTCTGATAGACTGAAATATAGTTATTTTATTGCCAGAAGCCAAAGAGGTAAGGCCGAATTAGGGACATGGATTGGTACATGGGACTGGGATATTAGAATCAGAATCAGATTTCATATCATTGTGAAATCTGTGAAATTTGTTTTATGGCAGCAGTACAATGCAATACATAATAGAAAAATACATGAATCAACCGTGTGTGTGGGTGTGTGTGTATATATACATGTAGACACACACTGTATATAAAATAGTTAAATAAGTAGTGCAAAACTAATAATGAAAAAACTCATGAACTAGTGTTCATGGATTCAATGTCCATTCAGAAAGCAGATGAGAGGGGAAGAAGCTGTTCCTGAATCGCTGAGTGCATGCCTTCAGGCTTTATTCCCTGGAGCGTAGAAGAATGAGGGGAGATTTGACAGAGGTATATAAAATTATGATGGGTATAGATAGAGTGAATGCAAGCAGGCTTTTTCCACTGAGGCAAGGGGAGAAAAAAAACCAGAGGACATGGGTTAAGGGTGAGGGGGGAAAAGTTTAAAGGGAACATTAGGGGGGCTTCTTCACACAGAGAGTGGTGGGAGTATGGAATGAGCTGCCAGACGAGGTGGTAAATGCGGGTTCTTTTTTAACATTTAAGAATAAATTGGGCAGATACATGGATGGGAAGTGTATGGAGGGATATGGTCCGTGTGCAGATCAGTGGGACTAGGCAGAAAATGGTTCGGCACAGCCAAGAAGGGCCAAAAGGCCTGTTTCTGTGCTGTAGTTTCTATGGTTCTATGGTTCTGTATCTCCTACCTGATGATAGCAATGAGAAGAGGGTATGTCCTGGGACATGGGGGTCCTTAATGATGGATTCCCCCTTTTGAGGCATTGCTCCTTGAAGATGCCCTGGATTCTATGCAGCCTAGTGCTGATTATGTTTAAAACTCTCTGTAGCTTATTTTGATCCTGTGCAGTAGCGCCCCCCCACCCCCCCATATCAGATGGCGATGCAGCCAGTTAGAATGCTCTCCGTGTAGAAATCTGTAGAAACTTACGAGCATCTTTGATGACATACCAAGGCTCCTCAAACTCCAAATGACATATAGCTGCTGTCATGCCTTCTTTGCAACTGCATTAATAGGTTGGGCCCAGGATAGATCCACAGAGATACTGATACCCAGGAACTTGAAATTGCTCATTCTTTCCATTTCTGATCCTGTGTTGATGGTCAGCAAGGTGAAGGTGTTATTTCTAATCCACCACAAATTGTGGTCTTCCGGTTGGGGAGTCAAGGACACATTTGCACAGGTGCCAAGTTCTGGAGCTTTTCAATCAAAACTGTAGGAATGATTGTGTTAAACACTGAACTGTAGTCAATAAACATCCTGACATAGGTATTTGTATTGTCCAGATGATGCAAGGCCACGTGAAGAGCCAATGAGGTCACATTCACCTCGACTTACCGAGGCGATAAGCAAATTATAGCTATTACTGAAACATGGTTGAGGGCTGGGTAGAACTGGCGTCAGGAAGGACGTACAGAAGGCTGAAGGCACACACTCAGCAATTCAGAAATGCCATACGATTTCTAAATGGGTATTGAACCCACGAACACTACCTCACTACTTTGTTATTTGTTTTTATTTGCATTAATAATTTGATAGAAATATTTAATAGACATATAAATGTTGACTATATTTCAGATCTTTTTTCTCTATATTTATTTATCATGCATTTCACTGTACTGCTGCTGTAAAGTTAACAAATTTCATTACACACTGTATGCTGGTGATATTAAACCTGATTCTGATGCAATGTCTCAGGGTACTGATGCTGCCAGTGTGATAGTGAGTGGGGTACGTGGAAGGTGAGCACCATGGTAGTGTTGCAGTTAGCTCACTGGGGAGTTGGGAGTTCAATTCCCGTGTCAGCTATAAGGAGTTTGTATGTTCTTCCTGTGACTGCAGGGTTTTCCTCCCACACATTCCAAAGATGTACCAAGCAGTGAGTTAGTTGATCATTGTAAATCACCTTGTGATTAGGTTAATGGTTTATTGCTGGGTTGCTGGGCAGCACGGCTCATTGTGTCAGAAGGGCCTGTTCCACTCTGTATCTCTAATTATAAATAATGTCATATTTTTGAATAGTGAGAACATCACAGCAGTACTTACAATGGATTAAAGAGAGTTACAAAGGTACCAAAGAGGAGTTGGTCAGAATCGATTGGAAAAGATCACTGGCAGGGATGACGACGGAGCAGTGATGGTTGGAATTTCTGAAAGCAATTGGGAAGGCACAAGATAAAAACATCCCAAAGCGGGAAGCATTCTAAAGGAAAGATGACACAACTGTGGGTAACAAGAGGTGTCAAAGCCAACATAAAAGCCAAAGAGCTGGCATATAATACAGCAAAAATTAGTGGAAAGTTAGAGGATTGGCAAGTTTTTAAAAAGCAAGAGAAGGCAACTAAAAAAAGTCATGAAGATAGTATAGATGGAATACAAAGGTAAGCTAGACAATAATATTAAAGAGAATACCAAAAGTTTCTTCAGATACATAAAGTGCAAAAGCGAGGCGAGTGTGTATATCAGACCGCTGGAAAACGATATTGGAAAGATAGTAATGGGGTCAAGGAATGGCGGGTGAACTGAATAAGTATTTTGCATCAGTCTTCACTGTGGAAGCCACCAGCAGTATGGTGAAAGTTCCAGGTTTCAGGGATCATGAAGTGTGTGAAGTTACCACAACTAGCCAGAAGGTTCTTAGAAAACTGACAGGTCTGAAGGTAGACAAGTCACCTGGACCAGATGACGTACTCCCCAGGGTTCCGAAAGAGGTGGCTGAAGAGATTGTGGAGGCTTTAGCAATGATCTTTCAAGAATCACTAGATTCTGGAATGGTTCTGGAAGACTGGAAAATTGCAAATGTCACTCCACTTTAAGAAGGGAGAGAGGCAAAAGAAAGGAAACCATGGCCAGTTGGTCTGACATCAGTGCTTGGGAAGATGTTGGAGTCGATTATTATGAATGAGGTCTCAGGTTACTTGGAGGTACATGATAAAATAGGCCACAGGCAGCATGATTTCCTCAAGGGAAAATCATACCTGACAAATCTGTTGGAATTCTTTGAAGAAATAACAAGCAGGACAAAGGATAATTAGCTGATGCTATGTACTTGGATTTCCAAAAAGCCTTTGACAAGGTGCCGCACATAAGGCTGCTTAACAAGATTAGAGCTCATGGTATTACTGGAAAGATTTTAGCACGGATAAAGCAGTGGCTGATTGGCAGGAGGCAAAGAATGGAAATAAAGGGAGCTTTTTCTGTTTGTCTGTTGGTGACTAGTGGTGTTCCACGGGGGTCTGTGTTAGGACCGATATGAAGACCGATATGTGCTGCCGATATGAAGACAAGTGGAGGGACAAGTAGTTTTGAGGAAGTAGAGAGGCTACACAAGGACTTAAGACAGATTAGGACAATGGGCAAAGTAATGGCAGTGTCGGGAAGTGTATGGTCATGCACTTTGGTGAAAGAAATGAAATGATTGACTATTTTCTACAAATGTACATGGAGAAAAATTACAAAAAAAAAACTGAGCTGAAAAGGGACTTGGGAGTCCTTGTGCAGGATTCCCTGAAGGTTAATTTGCAGGTTGAGTCAGTGGTGAGGAAGGTAAATGCTATGTTGGCATTCATTTCAAGAGGACTAAAATATAAAAGGAAGGATGCAATGTTGAAATGTTATAAAGCACTGGTGAGGCCTTACTTCGAGTATTGTGAGCAGGTTTGAGCCCCTTATCTTAGAAAGGATGTGCTGAAACCGGAGCGGGTTCAAAGAAGGTTCACAAAAATGATGCCAGGAGTGAATGGCTTGTCAAAAGAAGCGCATTTGATGCCTCTGGGACTGTATTCACTGGAATTCAGAAGAATGAGGGGTGACATCATTGAAACTTATCAAATGGTGAAAGGTCTTGATAGAGTGGAGAAGATGTTTCCTTTAGTGGGAGAGTCTAAGACCAGAGGACACAGTCTCAGAATAGATGGATGTCCTTCTAGAATGGAGATGAGGAGGAACTTCTTTAATCAGGGAGAGGTGAAGCTGTGGAATTCTTTCCCACAGGCAGCTGTGGAGGCCAAGTATTTATGTATACTTAAGGCACTTGATTGGTCAGGGTATGAAGGGATACAGGGAGAAGACAGGTGACAGGGGCTGAGAGGAAAATTGGATCAGCCATGATGAAATAGCACAGTAGGCTCAATGGGCCAAATGGTCTATTTCTGCTCCTACATCTTATGGTCTTATGAAGGGAAATTGTACATAGCTCTAAGAATAATAGGATAATCAAAGCAAGACCATAAGATATAGGATCAGAATTAGGCGAGTCAGCCTGTTAAGTCTGCTGTGCTATTTCATCATGGCTGATCCATTTCACCCTCAACCCCATTCTCCTGCTGGGGTTTTTCTCTCTGGAGCAAAGGAGAAGGAGAGGTTACTTGATAGAGGTGTATAAGATGATATGAGGCATAGATTGCAGAACAAACAGACCTCAAGTTACAAGTACATTGTTCAATGAAAGTGGAAACAATGGAGGACGGGGTGGTAAATTTGCTTTCATTGGTCAGGGCATTAAGCACAAGAGTTGGATTATAATGTTTCAACTGTACAAGATGCTGGTGAGACCACACTTGGAGTTTTGAGCAGGTTTGGGTCATTAAGCCATAGGAAGGAGGCCATTAAGCCGGAATGGGTGCAGAGCAGATATGGAAGAACATCACTGTAACTGGAGGGCTTGAATTGAATCATAGGGAAAAGTTTTTCCTCCAGATCTTAGAAGACCAAGGGGTGATCTTATGAAGGCATACAAAATAACAAGGGATACAGACATTGGTAGGGGAATCTAAAACTAGAGGGCATAGATTTAGGTGAGAGGAAAAGTTTGAGGGGGATCTGAGCAGTAAATTCGTACAGAGAATGGTACGTCCATGGAACAGGCAGCTGAAAAAAGTGGAGTACCATTGAAAGATACTTGTGGAGATACGTGAATCAAAAAGGTTTCAAGAGATATGGGCCAAACACTGACAAATGGGACTAATTCAGGGAGGCAAATTGGCCAGGATGGACAAGTTGGTCTCCATGCTGTGTAACTCCAAGATACCATAACTCTAACATACCATTTACCTTCTTACCTACTCGTCAGACCTGCCTGCTAATGTTTTGCGGTTAATGCAATAGAAGACTGAAATCCCTCTGAACTTCACTCATTTGCATCTAGATAGTAATGTATCTTTTGATTCTTCTCACCAAAATGCACGACCTCAGACTTCCCCACATCAAACTTCATAGATTGATGTCCAATCAATCAATCTATCCCTATCTTATTGTAGAACCTCACAGCTTGTTGCTTTCAAAGACTTTTTAATCATTGAAAGATCTATCAGAGACATTTAAAATTATTCAAATATTTGGAAAAATGTCAAACATCTTAATACGTCAATTTCATTAAAAGTCTCAAACTCTCAACAGAACTTATGATTTTCCAGTTGGTAACATCACTGAGTAAGGTCACAGTCTGTACACCATCCCACTGTAGCCCTTCCCCTCAGTGTCCCACCACATGGAGAACAGTAGTAGATCAGTGCTGGCCGATAGGTCCAAGATTCTGCTAACCAGAAAACAGTTTGCATGGAAGACAGTGGAAATACTTTGACCAGAAGGACTGCACAACTCTTGCCACCAGATTTAAGTGTACTTGCAGGTTGGGCAGGAATGCTGGCCTCTGAAGAAGAACCACATCCCAAAACCACAAACAAGTAACTCAGCTATTCCTAAATATAGAGAAGAACATGTTACATCTAAAATACAAATGTTTCCATTAATATCAGAAAAGAGCAGCTTGTGACTGAATAATAAAAAGCACATTCTTACCCAATTCCACAATAGATTCTTTGAATAAATTACAGTTGTTGACACCAAGACCTTTGAACTTTGGTAAAAAGCGAATCCGTGCAATCAAATTCCTCATAGCATCTCCTATATTCTTATTCATTGCTAAATTCAGCACTTGAAGATTCTTCAGTAAGGGAATTATCTGTGCTACAAGAATAAAAACAGCAGTCATTTTCTTCAAGTAATAATTTCTGCTATGTCAGGACAACCCCAAGCAAAGTCACAGAGCAGCAGGAAACACTAGGCACAGTTTCAGTCAAATCACATTACAGATGGACAGATTTATTTTCAAGGTGCTAGGCAGTTTAGTATGATGTTTCTTCAGCTTTTTACCCCTCAGCAAAGCTTCTATGGTCAGATGAACATGCAAAAGTTCAGCACATCTGTACTGACCATACCGATCTAACTAATTCCATCCGCTGCATCAGAGATATCAATTCAGGTTTGTCCAACCTCCCCTTAGATCTCATACCCTATAATCCGGGCAACATCTGGATAATCTCTTCTTCAATCTCTCAATGCCTCCATTCCCTTCCAGTAATGGGACAACCAGAATTGCATGCAATACTCCAGATGTCATTGAAATAGAGCTTCAAACAGTTTTAATCTATTCCCACTGGATGGTAACTAGCTAACAAACCTTGAAGCTAAACTTGCTTTGATGCAAGGACCATATACTGGGTAAATTAAGCCTTTTAAAATAAAACTCCCAACTCAATTCAGCTCCTTATGAGAACAGCTAAGTTTACCTGGACAAGAGATTGAAGAAATAGAATTGAACTTTTTAGCCCATATCCCTTAATTCCCTAATATCCAGAAATCTCTCAATCTATAGAAGTGTGATGGAGACTATACTGACCGACTGCGTCACATCCTGGTGCAGAAACACTAATGCCTTTGGACAGAAAATCCTACAGAAAGTAGATGATATGGCCTTGTCCATATAACACATATTGACTGGGACTCCCATACTATAAAAGGACTAGATAGGATGATACGTCAAATATGTTATGAACAGTATATTTAAGTCCCAATAAGAAAGTCTGTGATACTTGATCTGCTATTAGGGAATGAGATAGGGCAGGTGACAGAAGTTTGTGTAGGGGAACACTCTGCATCTAGTGATCTCAATGCCTTTAGTTTCAAAGTAAATATGCAAAAAGACAGATCTGGTCTGCAGGTTGAGATTCTAAATTGGAGAAAGCAAATGTGTATTGGGACAAGCTGTTTCCTGGTAAAGGTGAACTTAGTAGTGGGAGGCATTCAAAAGTGGAACATAGAACATAGAAATCTACAGCACATTACAGGCCCTTTGGCCCACAATGTTGTGCCAACCATGTAACCTACTCTAGAAGCTGTCTAGAATTACCCTAGTGCATAGCCCTATATTTTTCTAAGTTCCATGTACTTATCTAAGAGGCTCTTAAAAGACCCTATTGTATCTGCTTCCACCACCGCCACTGACAGTGCATTCCGCGCACCCACCACTCTCTGTTGAAAAACTTACCTCTGACATCCCCCTTGTACCTTTTTCCAAGCACCTTAAAACTGTGTTGTCTCATGTTAGCCATTTCAGTCCTGGGAAAAAGCCTCCGACTATCCACATGATCAATGCCTCTCATCATCTTATACACCTCTATCAGGTCACCTCTCATCCTCTATCACTCCAAAGAGAAAAGGCCAAGTTCACTCAACCTATTCTCAGAAGGTACGCCCTCCAATCCAGGCAATATCCTTGTAAATCTCCTCTACACTCTCCGTATAGTATCCACATTCTTCCTGCCGTGAGGTGACCAGAACTGAGCACAGTACTCCAAGTGGGAACTGACCAGGGTTCTATATAGCTGTAACATTACCTCACAGCTCTTGAACTC
Organism: Mobula birostris; assembly: GCF_030028105.1. Taxonomy (NCBI): domain Eukaryota; kingdom Metazoa; phylum Chordata; class Chondrichthyes; order Myliobatiformes; family Myliobatidae; genus Mobula; species Mobula birostris. Next base: position 181,442 of record NC_092373.1, on the reverse strand, counting down.
AATCCCACGGTTGATGAAGGCCAACACACCATACGACTTCTTAATAACACTGTCAACCTGCGTAGTAGCTTTGAGTATCCTATGGACACGGACCCCAAGATCTCTCAGATCCTCCACACTGCTAAGAGTCTAACCATTAATATTATATTCTGTCTTCAAATTAGACCTACCAAAATGAACCACACTTATCTGGGTTGAAGTCCCTTTGCCACTTCTCAGCCCAGTTCTACATTCTATCGATGTTCTGCTGTAACCTCCAACAAGCCTCTAGACTATCCAAAACACCCTCAACCTTTGCGTCTTCAGCAAATTTACTAATCCACCCTCTACTTCTTCATGCAGGTCATTCATAAAAATCCAAAGAGTAGGGGTCCTAGAACAGATCCCTGCACAACACCACTGGTCACCGACCTCCATGCAGAATACAAAGCAGCTACAACCACCCTTTGCCTTCTGTGGGCAAGCCATTTCTGGACCCACTAAGCAAGGTCTCTTTGGATTCTAAGCCTCCTTACTTTCTAAAGGAGCCTTGCATGGGGAACCTTATCAAATGCTTTACTGAAATCCATACACACTACATCCACTGCTCTACCTTCATCAATTTGTTTTGTTACTTCCTCATAGAATTCAATCAGGCTCCCAAGGCACGACCTGCCCTTGACAAAGCCATGCTGACTATCCCTAATCCGTTTACGTCTCTCCAAATGCTCATAAATCCTGCCTCTCAGGATCTTCTCCAACAACTTGCCCACCACTGAAGTAAGACTCACTGGTCTGTAATTTTCTGAGTTACCTCTACTCCTTTTCTTGAACAAGGGAACAATATTTGCAACCCTCCAATCCTCTGGTACTTCTCCTGTCCCCATTGATGACACAAAGATCATTGCCACAGGCTCAGCAATGTCCTCCCTTGCCTCCCACAGTAGCCTGGGGTACATCTCGTCCGGTCCTGGTGACCTATCTAACTTAGTGCTTTTCAAAACTCCAGCAAATCCTCTTTCTTAATGTCTATATTAAACGCTCAAGCATTTCAATACACTGTAAGTCATCCCCACAATTGCCAAGGTCTTTTACCCTGGTGAATACTGAAGTATTCACTAAGTACTTCCACTACCTCCTCCGACTCTATGCACATTTCCACTATCACACCTGACTGGTCCTGTTCTCACAGAGGTCATCCTCTTGCTCTTCACATTCTTATAGAATGCCTTGTGGTTTTCCTTAATCCTGCTCACAAAGGCCTTCTCATGGCCCCTTCTGACTCACCTAATTCCATTCTTAAACTCCTTCCTAGCAACCTTGTAATTTTAAAGAGCATTAACAGTACCTAGTTTCATAAACTTTTCATAAGCTTTTCTTTTCTTCCTAACTAGATTGTCTACACCCTTTATACACCATGGTTCTTTAACCCTACCATCCTTTCCCTGTCTCAATGAAACATACCTATGCAGAACTCCATGCAAATGTTCCCTGAACATTTGCCACACTTCTGCCATGCATTTCCCTGAGAATATCTGCTCTCAAGTTCCTGCCTAAAACTATCATATTTCCCCCACCCAAATAAATGTTTTCCCAAATTGTCTGCCCCTAACATATGAGCATGATATAGTAGCAGATGTAGGCCATTCAGCTCATTCAGTCTGCTCCATTATTCATTCATGGGCTGATCTAATTCTTCCAGTCATCCCCACTCGCCTGCCTTCTCCCCATATACTTTGACGCCTTGGCTAATCAAGAACCTAACGATCTCTGCCTTAAATACACCTAATGACTTGGCCTCCACAGCCACTTGTGGCAACAAATTCCACAGATCTACCACTCCCTGACTAAAGTAATTTCTCCGCATCTCTGTTCCAAATGGACGTCCTTCAATCCTGAATTTGTGCCCGTTTGTTCTGGACTCCCCTACCATGAGAAATAACTTTGCCATATCTAATCTGTTCAGGCCTTTTAACATTCAGAATGTTTCTATGACATCCCCCCTCATTCTCCTAAACTCCAGGGAATACAGCTCAAGAGCTGCCAGACGTTCCTCATACAGTAACCCTTGCATTCCTGGATTCTCCTTGGATTAAAATCAACACATCTCAAAACCATCAGACTGAGTGCATCTTTGCTCTAATTTTGGGAGAACGAAGCTTCTATGTGCTATAAAAATAAAAGGTAAAGATGACAAGTGCAGGGAAACTTGGTTTTCAAGAGATGTTGAGGTCCTGGTTAAGAAAAAATGGGAGGTGCATAGCAGGTTTTGACAGGTAGGAAGAAATGAGGTGTTTATGGAGTATAAGAAATGCAAGGAAACACTGTAGAAAGAAATCAAGAGGAGCAAAAAAAAGATACGAGGTTGCAGTAGCAGACAATGCGAAGGCAAATCCGAAGGGATTTAAGGATATGTTAAGGAGTTGAAGCTGGAACTGGATGAATTCCATATCATTCGGGAGGTTGAGGGGTGATAGAGATGTTGTTACACCCCAGGTGCCGGACACAGGAGACTGGGTGAAGGAGTCAGTGCAGAATACCCTGTGACCACCCCCTCAACCCCACGTATATCATAACACATAGGAGCAGAATTAGGGCATTTGGCCCATTCAGCCTACTCCACTATTCCATCGTGGCTGATCCATTTTTCCACTCAGCCCAAATCTCTTACCTTCTCCCCTTATTCCTTTGTGCCCTGACCAATCAAGAACCTATCAACTTCTGCCTTAAATATATGTACAGACTTGGCCTCCACAGCTGCCTGTGGCAATGAATTCCACAGATTCACCACTTTCTGGCTAAAGAAATTCCTCATCTCCATTCTAAAAGGACTATGGTCTTACACTCTTCCACCATAGGAAACATCCCATCCACATCGAATCTGTTGAGGCCTTTCACCATTTGATGGGTTTTAATTACATCATTCCTCATTCTTCTGAATTCTCATGAGTACAAGCCTAAAGCCATCAAAGGCTCTTCATGTGACAAGCCGTTGAAACCTGGAAGCAATTTCATCAACACCCTCTGAACCCACTCAAGTTTGAGCACGTCCTTTCTAAGATAAGGGACACAAAGCTGCTCACAATACTCCGAGTGAACCTCGCCAGTGCTTTATAAAGTCTCAACATTACATCCTTGCTTTTATGTTTCAGTCCTTTTGAAATAAACGCTGACATTGAATTTTCCTTCATTATCACAGACTCAAACTGCAAGTTAAGCTTTAGGGAATCCTGCACAAGTACTCCCAAATCCCTTTGCACCTCAGTTTTTTGTACTTTTTCTCCATTTAGTAAATAGTCAACCCTTTCAATTCTTCCACCAAAGTCTATGAACATACACACTTCTGGCACAGTATTCCACCTGCCACTTACATAGAAACACAGAAAACCTACAGCACAGTACAGGCCCTTCAGCTCACAAAGCTGTGACAAACATGTCCTTACCTTAAAAATGACCCAGGGTTACCCACAGCCTCTATTTTTCTGAGATCCATATACCTGTAGAGGAGTCTCTTAAAAGATCCTATCATATCCGCCTCCAGCACCGTTGCCGGCAGCCCATTCCACGCACTCACCACTCTCTGCGTAAAAAACTTACCCCTGACATCTCCTCTGTACCTGCTTCCAAGCACCTTAAAACTATGCCCTCTAACACTAGCCATTTCAGCCCTGGGAAAAAGCTTCTGACTATTCACACGATCACTGCCTCTCATCATCTTATATACCTCTATCAGGTCACATCTCACCCTCCGTCGCTCCAAGGAGAAAAGTTCACTTAACCCATTCTCATAAGGCATGCTCCCCAATCCAGGCAACATCCTTGTAAATCTTCTCTGCACCCTTTCTATGGCTTCCACGTCCTTCCTATAGTGAGGCGACCAGAACTGAGCAAATACTCCAAGTGGGGTCTGACCAGGGTCCTATAGAGTTGCAACATTACCACTCAGCCCCTAAACACAATCCCACGACTGATGAAGGCCAATGCACCGTATGCTTTCTTAACCAAAGAGTCAACCTGCTCAGCAGCTTTGAGTGTCCTAAAGACGCAGATTATTCTGCCATCATATTTGACCTACCAAAATGAATCACCTCACACTTACCTGGGTTGAACTCCATCCGCCACTCCTCAGCCCAATTTTGTCCCACTGTAACCTCTGACAGCCCTCCACACTATCCACAACACACAACCTTTGTGTCATCAGCAAATTTACTAACCCATCCCTCCACTTCTTCATCCAGGTCATTTATAAAAATCACAAAGAGTAGCAGTCCCAGAACAGATCCCTGAAGCACAGAACTGGTCACCGATCTCCATGCAGAATATGACCCATCTACAAGCATTCTTTGCCTTCTGTGGGCAAGCCAGTTCTGGATCCACAAAGCAAGGTCCCCTTGGATCCCATGCCTCCTTACTTTCTCAATAAGCCTTGCATGGGGTACCTTATCAAATGCCTTGCTAAAATCCATATACACTACATCCAGTACATCTACACCTCTACATTCATCAATGTGTTTAGTCACATCATCTAAAAATTCAATCAGGCTCGTCAGGTCCCGGGGATTTATCCACTTTAATTTTCCTCAAGACAGCAAGCACCTCCTCCTTTTCAATCTGTACAGTTTCCATGATCTCACTACTTGTTTCTCTTAACTCCATAGACTTCATGCCAGTTTCCTTAGTAAATACAGAGGCAAAAAACCAATTTAAGATCTCCGCCATTTCCCTTGGTTCCGCACATAGCCGACCACTCTGATCTTCAAGACCACCAATTTTATCCCTTACAATCCTTTTGCTCTTAATATACCTGTAAAAGCTCTTTGGATTATCCTTCACTTTGACTGCCAAGGCAACCTCATGTCTTCTTTTAGCCCTGATTTCTTTCTTAAGTATTTTCTTGCACTTCTTGTACTCCTCAAGCACCTTATTTACTCCATTTCCTATACATGTCATACAACTCCCTCTTCTTCTTTATCAGAGTTGCAATATTCCTTGAGAACCAAGGTTCCTTATTCCTACAACACACATAAAAGTTGCTGGTGAATGCAGCAGGCCAGGCAGCATCTCTAGGAAGAGGTGCAGTCAACGTTTCAGGCCGAGACCCTTCGTCATCCTTCCTAAATTTTTGTATTTATTTCAGTCTCTACCAATTTTTATTTCTAAAGGTTTTTTTCAATGGGTTAGATTCCATTATTTCATCTCATCTATGGCAGGGAAAACGCCCTAGACTTAACAAAGCTCATCTTCAAAAATCTAAAAAGGAAGGTGGTATGACCTTGCCTAATTTTCGTTTATATTACTGGGTAGCCAATATTCATTGTCTTATTTTTTGGTCTTTCTTTCATAATGAGTCTGACTGCCCAAAATGGGTTCCAATGGAGGTGAACTCTACTAAGGATCTTTCAATTCCTGCACTTCTCAGTTCCACACTTCCTTGTCATTTACCTAGACTTATTGCTAATCCTCTTATTAGACATACTTTAAGAACATGGGCTCAGTTCAGAAAATTTAATGGTCTTCATGGTTTTTCTCTTTCTAGCCCTATTTTACACAATCATCTTTTTCTACCTTCTATGCGGGATTTAACATTTCACGACTGGCATAGAAAGGGTATTAGGCGTTTTAAAGATCTTTTCATAGATAATCGCTTTGCAACTTTTCAACGACTGTCTGTAAAGTTTAATATACCTAATACTCATTTCTTTAGATATCTTCAAATTTGACATTTCATTAACCCTTTGATATCAAACTTCCCTGAGAAGCCTGAGAGAAATGTTTTGGCTTTGTTTTTATGTACCAACCCACTGGGTAAAAGTGTACTATCGACTATTCGGGATAAATTAGTGATTTTGAGGCGTGCTCCTTTCAATAAAATTAGAACTGCCTGGGAACAAGATCTAAATATCTCATTATCCAATGCGGTTTGGGATTTAATTCTTAAATCAGTCAACTCAACCTCTCTATGTGCTCGTCATTGCCTTTTGCAGTATGAGGTTGTACACAGGGCTCATATGTCTAAAACTAAATTATCGCGGTTTTATCCTGACATTAGTCCTGTTTGTGATAAGTGTAAAGGGGCTAAGACTTCTCTTATTCATATGTATTGGACGTGTCCTAGTCTTGAGAAATTCTGGAGAGAAGCTTTTTTAACCTTATCTCATATTCTTAACTGTCATTTAGAACCTAACCCTCTGGTTGCTCCTTTTGGCACCTCGGGTGAAATAAATATGCACTTGAGTACGACTAAATGCCGAACATTATCTTTTTCTTCTCTTTTGGCTAGACGGTTGGTTCTTCTGAGGTGGAAAGATGCTGCTCCACCCTTAATGGCTTAATGAGGCCTGTTTAGACCTCGAAAAGATTAATTATTCACTTCTTAATTCGGACATAAAGTTTCATAAAGTGCGGGGACCTTTTCTTGAATATTTTCACAGCGCTTCTTTAGGGTAAGTCTATCTTTTTTTTAGCATGCTACAATCCCTTACTTTCAGCTTTTTTTTCTTGAAAGTTATACGGTTTTTGTTATGAATTATACTATACTTTTGGTAGTCGGCATTATGTTTTTTTTATATATATTTACAGTTCTCTGGGGTTGAATGTTCTGACTGATTTTTTTTATTTATGCAAAGTGGTTGGCCTGGGTTTTTCTTTTTTGAGTGGGAGGTTAGGGTGGATATTAATTTTACATAATTCTCTTTTGGGTGCTTTTATTTCTTACTGTTATGAACTATATATTGGATTTGTTTGTTTTGCATTGTATAAATTTCCATTTTGTTGCTGGGTTCTTTGTAGTTTCACTATAGAAATGTATAAAAAAATTAATTTAAAAAAGCTTGTAATTGCTGCCAAAGGTGCATCTACTAACTACTGTCTTGAAGGCGGTGAATACTTATGCAATCAATTATTTTTTCTTTATAGTTACAATTAATTGAGATCACTATTAATTATTATAAGTTATGATTGCACATTTAGGCAGAGACGTAACATAAAGATTTTTACTCCTCATGTATGTGAAGGATGTAAGAAATAAAGTCAATTCAATTCAATTCACTTTGTAGAGATCTGTTTTCACTTTGACACTAAGGAGTCTTTTTCTGTTGATTGTGTCAAAAAAGCCAAATTAAATCCACTGTGATTCAATGTTGTAAATCAATAAAACATGAAAACTTCTAATAAGGGTGAATAATTTTTACAGGCACTGTAGGAGCAGAATTAGGCCACTCGGTCCATTGAGTCTGCTCAGCCATTCCCATGCTGAATTATTATCCATCTCAACCCCATTCTTCTGCCTTCTCTCCGTAACCTTTGATGTCCTAACAAACAACCTATTAACATCCGCTTTGTGTTGTCAACTCAATGACTTGGCCTCCACAGGTTTAATCCTAAGTACAAAAGTCTAGTTTCAATTTTCTCCAAAAGTAGAAATGTTACTGCAGGAGTCATGCATCTGTTGTCCATCTGCATTGTATTCTGTGTTGCGTGTCGATTATTTTAACTAGTCACATGAATGGGGGCGTGGTAAAAGCAAAGGGAATAAGTGATGTATTTGTGCTTTGTTCAAAGCAGTTTGCAGCTGGGAACGACAGATGTTGTATCTTTTGTTGACCAATCAACTAAGCTTAACTTACACTTGGGTTTGCTTAGGTTTCATCGCTTCATGATCGTATGTTTGCTAATTGCTAACAAAGGATCAAACACATATCCTCGACTTTTAGAACAATTATCATTGGAGCTGACAGCACATCATACAAGTGTAACAAATCCGTGAGGGTCACCAGCAGCGACAATTTCATCTGGATCGAATTGGCCACTACAGTTACACTGCCTTTGCTTTGCACAACACCATCAGTTTAGGACCCAAAATGGAGATAATGAGTTGATTAAGAATTGTGTTCCCAGTGTTGACAAGAAATTTACTCACTCAAAGCAGAAATATCATCTTCAGTCAACGAACAATCATGAATATCAAACACTTGGAGTCCTGTGACGTTCAGTAAATGCGTTGCTGACTCCTTGAAGCCACCAGCAATGCTGTTACGCGATAATACCAGTTTTTTCATAGCAGGAACATGGTTCAGTGCAACACCTGTAGGAATTGGAACAAACCATGTTTTTGCACTAGCCTTAGAATGCAGGTCAGAATTAGTAACTATATGGAAAGTTTTTGCAAAGTTTGTTTTCAATTAAAGGTGACCTAATTAACACATCTAAATTATGAGAGGTATAGCTAGAGTAGATAGTGTTTTTTCCAGTATGGTAACGTCAAGTATCAGTAGGAATAACGTCAATATGAGAGAGGTACGATTGAGAAGATTGATGAGTGCCTTTTAAAAAACTCATGGAAAGGTGCCTGGAACACTGAAGGAGGAAATGATGAAAGCAAACATAACAGTAACTTTTCAGAGAGATTTAGGGTAGTTAGGAAAGCTTATGAGGTGTTAGCTTTCATAATTCGGGAGATAGAGTTTAAGAGTCGCGAGGTGATGATGCAGCTCTATAAAACTCTGGTTAGGCCACACTTGGAGTACTGTGTCCAGTTCTGGTCACCTCACTATAGGAAGGATGTGGAAGCATTGGAAAGGGTACAGAGGAGATTTACCAGGATATTGCCTGGTTTAGAGAGTATGCATTATGATAGATTAAGGGAGCTAGGGCTTTACTCTTTGGGGAGAAGGAGGATGAGAGGAGACATGATAGAGGTGTACAAGATATTAAGAGGAATAGATAGAATGGATAGCCAGTGCCTCTTCTCCAGGGCACCACTGCTCAATACAAGAGGACATGGCTTTAAGGTAAGGGGTGGGAAGTTCAAGGGGGATATTAGAGGAAGGTTTTTTACTTAGAGAGTGGTTGGTGTGTGGAATGCACTGCCTGAATCAGTGGTGGAGACAGATACACTAGTGAAATTTAAGAGACTTCTACACAGGTATATGGAGGAATTTAAGGTGGGGGTTATATGGGAGGCAGGGTTTGAGGGTCAGCATAACATTATGGGCCGAAGGGCCTGAACTGTGCTGTACTATTCTATGGCATCTGAACAGAAAGTGAACTAAGGGTCAGAGACCATGCGGAGACAGGGAAGGTAAGAATGGCAGCTGAACAGAAAGTGAATTAACAGACGGAGACCATGTGGAGTCACAAGACCACGAGACATAAGAGCAGAATTAAGCCATTCAGCCCTTCAAGTCTGCTCCGCCATTCCATCATGGCTGGCCCTGAATCCCACTCAACCCCATACACCTAACCTCGTCATATTCTTTGATGCCCTGACCGATCAGGAAACGATCAATTTCTACCTTAAAAATACCCATGGTCTTGGAATCCACTGCAGTCTGTGGCAGAGCATTCCATAGATTCACTACTCTCTGGCTAAAAAAAATTGCACCTTACCTCTGTTCTAAAAGGTTGCCCCTCAATTTTGAGGCTGTGCCCTCTAGTTCTGGACATACCCACCATAGGAAGCGTCCTCTCCACATCCACACTGTCTAGTTCTTTCAACATCTGGTAGGTTTCAATGAGATCCCTACGCATTCTTCTGAATTCCAGTGAGTACAGGCCCAAAGCTACCAAACACTCCTCATATGCTAACCCCTTCATTCCCAGGATAATCCATATGAACCTCTTCCGGACTCTTTCCAATGATAACACATCCTTTCTGAGAAAAGTGGCCCAAAACTGTTGACAATACTTCAAGTGTGGCATGACTAGTGAGGCAATATTTCACCTGTGAGATGGCTGGGGTGATATACTGTGTCCGGTGCTCCTGATGTGGCCTTCGAGATATTGGCGAGACCCAACGCAGAGTGGGAGATCATTTTGCTGAACACCTACGCTCTGTCCACCAGAGAAAGCAGGATCTCCCAGTGGCCACATATTTTAATTCCACATCCCATTCTGATATGTCTATCCACGGTCTCCTCTACTGTAAAGATGAAGCCACACTCAGGTTGGAGGAACAACATCTTATATTCCGTCTGGATAGCCTTCAACCTGATGCATGAACATCGACTTCTCTAACTTCTGCTAATTCCCCACCTCCCCCTCGTACCCTATCCATTATTTATTTATATATACACACACTCTTTCTCTCTCTCTCTCCTTTTTCTCCCTCTGTCCCTCTGACTATACCCCTTGCCCATCCTCTGGGATTTTTCCCCCCCTCCCCCCTTTCCTTCTCCTTGGGCCTCCTGTCCCATGATCCTCTCATATCCCTTTTGCCAATCACCTGTCCAGATCTTGGCTCCATCCCTCCCCCTCCTGTCTTCTCCTATCATTTTGGATCTCGCCCTCCCACTTTCAAATCTCTTACTAGCTCTTCCTTCAGTTAGTCCTGACGAAGGGTCTCGGCCTGAAACGTTGACTGTACCTCTTCCTAGAGATGCTGCCTGGCCTGCTGCGTTCACCAGCAACTTTCATGTGTATTTCTTATAAAGGCTCAGCATTATCTTCTTGCTTTTATATTCTATTCCCCTTGAAATAAATGCCAACATTACATTTGCCTTTTTTACCTGTAAATTAACCTCCTGGGAGTCCTGCACCAGGACTCCTAAGTTCCTCTGCACCTCTGATGTTTGAATCTTCTCCCCATTTTAGATAATAATTGGCATTATTGCTCCTTTTACCGAAAGGGATAATTGTACATTTCTCAACACTGTAATCCGTCTGACATTTTTTTGTCCATTCTTCCAATTTGACAAATTAAAAGTAGCGGTCCAAATACTGACCCCTGAGGAATACCAACCAACTAGAAAAAGCCTTTTTTATTCCCACTCGCTGCCTCCTGCCTGTCAGCCATTCCTCTATTCACGCCAGTATCTTCCTGTACCACCATAATATTTTACTTTGTTAAGCAGCCTCACGTGTGGCACCTTATCAAATGCCTTCTGAAAATCTATGTAAATAACATCCACTGCCTTTCCTTTATCTATCTTGCTTGTTACTTTCTCAAAGAACTCAAATAGATTTGTCAGGCAAGATTTCCCTTTAAAGAAACCAAGCTGACTCTGACTTATTTTATCATTAGTCTCCAAGTACTCTGCATCCTTAATAATAAACAGCAACACGTTCCCAACCACTGAGGTTCAGCTAACTGGCCTATAATTTATTTCTTTTGACTTCCTCCCTTTAGAGAGTGGAGTGGCATTTGCAATCTTCCAGTCCTCCAGGACCATGCCAGAATCAAGTAATTCTTGAAAGTTCATGACCAATGTATCCATTATCTCTTCAGCAACCTCTCTCAGGACTCTGGAATGTAGTCCATCTGGTCCAAGTGAATTATCCACATTAATACTTCCAGTATGTCTAGCACTCATCTCTTGTAACAGCTCCCTGACACTCACGGACCTCCGGCACACTGCTATTATCTTCCATAGTGAAGACTGATGCCAAGTACCCATTAAGTTCATCTGACATTTCTTTGTCTCTTATTACTACCTCACCAGCATCATTTTCCAGTGGTCTAATATCAACTTTCAACTTGCTTTTATTCTTTAGGTAGCTGAAAAGAGTTTTACCTGATAGAGGTGTATAAGTGTATAAGATGATGAGAGGCATTGATCATGTGGATAGTCAGAGGCTTTTTCCCAGGGCTGAAATGGCTGCCACAAGAGGGCACAGGTTTAAGGTGCTTGGGAGTAGGTATAGAGGAGATGTCAGGGGTAAGTTTTTTTAAGCAGAGAGTGGTGAGTGCATGGAATGGGCTGCCGGCAACGGTGCTGGAGGCGGATACAATAGGGTCTTTTAAGAGACTCCTGGACAGGTACATGGAGCGTAGAAAAATAGAGGGCTATGGGAAACCCTAGTAATTTCTAAGGTAGGGACATGTTTGGCACAACTTTATGGGCCGAAGGGCCTGTATTGTGCTGTAGGTTTTCTATATAACATATAACAATTACAGCACGGAAACAGGCCATCTCAGCCCTTCTAGTCCATGCCGAACTCCTACTCTCACCTAGTCCCACCGACCTGCACTTGATCCATAACCCTCCATTCCTTTCCTGTCCATATATCTACCCAATTTAACTTTAAACGACAACATCGAACCTGCCTCAACCACTTCTGCTGGAAGCTCGTTCCACACAGCCACCAGTCTCTGAGTAAAGAAGTTCCCCCTCATGTTACCCCTAAACTTTTGCCCTTTAACTCTCAACTCATGTCCTCTTGTTTGAATCTCCCCCACTCTCAATGGAATAAGCCTATCCATCTCAACTCTATCAATCCCCCTCATAATTTTAAACACCTCTATCAAGTCCCCTCTCAACCTCCCACACTCCAAAGAATAGAGACCTAATTTGTTCAACCTTTCTCTGTCACTTAGGAGATAAAACCCAGGCAACATTTTACTAAACCTCCTCTGTACTCTCTCAATTTTACTGACATCTTTCCTATAAATCAGTGACCAGAACTGTACACAATACTCCAAATTTGGCCTTACCAATGCCTTATACAATTTCAACATTACATCCCAACTCCTATACTCAATGCTCTGATTAATAAAGCATACCAAAAGCTTTCTTCAACACCCTATCCACATGAGATTCCACCTTCAGGGAACTATGCACCATTATTCCTAGATCCCACTGTTCTACAGTGATCTTCAATGCCCTAACATATACCATGTATGTCCTATTTTGATCAGTCCTACCAAAATGTAGCATCTCACATTTTTCAGCATTAAACTCCATCTGCCATCTTTCAGCCCACTCTTCTAACTGGCCTAAATCTCTCTGCAAGCTTTGAAAACCTACTTCATTATCCACAATACCACCTGTCTTAGTATCATCTGCATACTTACTTATCCAATTTACCATCCCATCATCCAGATCATTAATATATATGACAAACAACATTGGACCCAGTACAGATCCCTGAGGCACACCACTAGACACCGTCCTCCAATCTGACACAAATTATCCACCACTACTGTCTGGCGTCTCTCATCCAGCCACTGCTGAATCCATTTTACTACTTCGATATTAATGCCTAACGATTGAACCTTCCTAACGAACCTTCCGTGTGGAACCTTGTCAAAGGCCTTACTGAAGTCCATATAGACAACATCCACCGCTTTACCCTCGTCAATTTTCCTAGTAACCTCATCAAAAAATTCAATAAGATTTGTCAAACATGACCTTCCACTCACAAATCCATGTTGACTGTTCCTAATCAGACCCTGTCTATCCAGATAATTATACATACCATCTCTAAGAATACTTTCCATCAATTTACCCACCACTGACGTCAAACTCACAGGCCGATAATTGCTAGGTTTACTCTTAGAACCCTTTTTAAACAATGGAACCACATGCGCAATAAGCCAATCCTCTGGCACCATCCCCGTTTCTAATGACATTTGAAATATTTCTGTCGGAGCCCCTGGTATTTCCACACTAACTTCCCTCAAGGTCCTAGGGAATATCTTGTCCGGACCCGGAGACTTACCCACTTTTATATTCCTTAAAAGCCCCAGTACTTCCTCTTCTTTAATCATTATACTTTCCATAACTACCCTTCTTGTTTCCTTTACCTTATCCTTCTCCTTAGTGAATACCAAAGAAAAGAAATTGTTCAAAATCTCCCCAATCTCTTTTGGCTCCGCACATAGCTGTCCACTCTGATTCTCTAAGGAACCAATTTTATCCCTCACTATCCTTTTGCTATTTATATAACTGTAGAAACCCTTTGGATTTATTTTCACCTTACTTGCTAAAGCTGCCTCTTATCTTCTTTTAGCTTTTCTAATTTCTTTCTTAAGATTCTTTTTGCATTCTTTATATTCCTCGAGCACCTCATTAACTCCAAGCTGCCTATACAGGTGTCCCCCGCTTTTCGAACGTTCGCTTTAAGAAACCTCACTGTTACGAAAGACCTATATTAGTACCCTGTTTTCGCTTTCAGGTGTTTTCACTGTTATGAAGAAAGGCAGCGCGCGATAAAAAATCAGCGCGTGAAAAAACGCAGCGCGCGCCCCAAGCAGCCGCTCTGCCCCGGATTTGGAATGGCATTGCTTAAACACGTTGCATTGAGCAGCTGTTAGCAAGATGAGTTCTAAGGTGTCGGAAAAGCCTGAAAGAGCTCCTAAGGGTGTTACACTTAGCGTAAAACTAGACATAATTAAGCGTTTCGATTCGTGGTGAACGAAGCAAGGACAAAGTGAGTTTGGCTTGTGGAAGTTGACGTGGATGATGTTGAAGAGGTTTTGGCATCCCATGACCAAGAACTGATAGATGAGGAGCTGATGCAATTGGAAGAGGAAAGGATAACAATCGAAACCGAATGCAACCGATTGCAGAAAATGAAGCAACTGCGTGAGATTTTCGCTGCAATGATAAAGTACGACTTTAATTTTGAAAGGGTACGTAGGTTTAGGGGATATTTGCAGGATGGTTTGAGTGCTTACAAACAACTGTATGATAGAAAAATGTACGAGGCTCACTAGTCAAGCAAGCCTTCCACATCAGCCACAGCAGACAACGAACCTTGACCTTCGATATCGAGGCGGGCAGTCATAGGAGAAGATGAGCTGCCTGTCCTGATCAACGATGAGATGACACCCCCGTGTCCCACCACCCGGACCCCGGACAGATACTGTACCGACTCGCGAAGAACGCAGCGGTAGCCGGGAGGCACACAGCACATCTTTAAGAAAAAAGTCAAAATAAACATGCTAATTAATTAGGTGCCACCTAGCATGTAATTGTCAGCCCAGATCAGAGGCGATGCAATCAGCAATCCGCACTGATCTGGGCCGACATTTACGTGCCAGGCAGCACCTAATTAATTAGCATGTTTATTTCGGCTTTTTTCTTAACGATGTGCTGTGTGCCTCCCGGCTACTGCTGCGTTCTTCGCGGCAATGTATCGGGTTGGCGGCCCAGAGGGTGGGGGCCACTGCACCACCTAGCCTGTGATGACTCAGTCTAACACACCATCATCAGTGTGCTCGGCGCTGTTTTCCCAATTCCGGTAAGTGATACTACACTGTACATACATTATTTCTACTTCATATAGGCTGTGTATTTTTACGTGTTATTTGGTAGATTTGGCAGCTTCATAGTTTAAAGGTCACTGGAGAGCGCGTTTATGCCAACAGCGCTTGCGTGAGATTTTCTGCCAAGAGCACTTGCGTGAGATTTTCACTACGGAGATCTGTGCAGGCAATTGTTGTAGAGAAGTATTTCTACTTTATATAGGCTGTGCATTTATCATATCATTCCTGCTTTTACTATATGTTATTGTTATTTTAGGTTTTATGTGTTATTTGGCATGATTTGGTAGGTTATTTTTGGGTCTGCGACCGCGCACAAAATTTTCCCATATAAATAAATGGTAATTGCTTCTTTGCTTTACGATATTTCGGCTTACGAACCATTTCATAGGAATGCTCTACCTTCGGATGGCAGGGGAAACCTGTATTTATTGTAAATCCCTCTCTTTTTCCGAACCAAGTTTCCTATATCCCTTGAAAACCATGGCTCTCTGAAACTTTTAAGCTTTCCTTTCAACCTAACAGAAATATAAAGATCCTGTACCCTCAAAATTTCACCTTCAAATCACCTCCATTTCTCTATTACATCCTTCCCATAAAACAAACTGTCTCAATCCACTCCTTCTAAATCCTTTCGCATCTCCTCAAAGTTAGACTTTCTCCAATCAAAAATCTCAACCCTGGGTCCAGTCCTATCCTTCTCCATAATTATATTGAAACTAATGGTATTGTGATCACTGGACCCGAAGTGCTCCCCAACACATACCTCCGTCGCCTGCCGTATCTCATTCCCTAACAGGAGATCCAACACTGCCCCTTCTCTAGTTGGTACCTCTATGTATTGCCGCAAAAAACTATCTTGCACACATTTGACAAACTCCAAACCATCCAGCCCTTTTACAGAATGGGCTTCCCAGTCTATGTGTGGAAAATTAAAATCTCCCACAATCACAACCTTGTGCTTACTACAAATATCTGCTGTCTCCTTACAAATTTGCTCCTCCAGTTCTCGGTCCCCATTATGTGGTCTATAATACACCCCTATAAGCGTCACTACACCTTTCCCAATCCTCAATTCCACCCAAATAGCCTCCCTGGACAAGTCCACTAATCTATCCTGCCAAAGCACTGCTGTTATATTTTCTCTGACAATAGTCATAGTCATACTTTATTGATCCCAGGGGGAAATTGGTTTTCATTACAGTTGCACCATAAATAATAAATAGTAATAGAACCATAAAAAGTTAATTAGTAATATGTAAATTATGCTAGTAAATTATGAAATAAATCCAGGACCAGCCTATCGGCACAGGGTGTCTGACCCTCCAAGGGAGGAGTTGTAAAATTTGATGGCCACAGGCAGGAATGACTTCCTATGATGTTCTGTGCTGCATCTTGGAGGAATGAGTCTCCAGCTGAATGTACTCCTGTGCCCACCCAGTACATTATGTAGTGGATGGGAGACATTGACCAAGATGGCATGCAACTTAGAAAGCATCTTCTTTTCAGACACCACCGTGAGAGAGTCCAGTTCCATCACTACAACATCACTGGCCTTACGAATAAGTCTGTTGATTCTGTTGGTGTCTGCTACCCTCAGCCTGCTGCCCCAACACACAACAGCAAACATGATAGCACTGGCCACCACAGACTCGTAGAACATCCTCAGCATCGTCCGGCAGATGTTAAAGAGCCTCAGACTCCTCAGGAAATAGAGACGGCTCTGACCCTTCTTGTAGACAGCCTCAGTGTTCTTTGAACAGTCCAGTTTATTGTCAATTCGTATCCCCAGGTATTTGTAATCCTCCACCATGTCCACATTGACCCCCTGGATGGAAACAGGGGTCACCGGTACCTTAGCTCTCCTCAGGTCTACCACCAGCTCCTTAGTCTTTTTCACATTAAGCTGCAAGCAATGCAACACCTCCCCCTCTTGCCCCTCCTATTCTATCACACCTGAAGCAACAAAATCCTGGAATATTTAGTTGCCAATCACACCCCTCCTGCAACCACGTCTCACTAATAGCTACAACATCATATTTCCAGGTACCAATCCATACGCTAAGCTCATTCACCTTTCTTACAATGCTCCTAGCATTAAAATAGATACATTTAAGAAACTCTCCACCTTTTACTCTCTTTTTATCATTAATGGAGCAAACAACTTTGTTATCTTTTTCTTCCTTGTCCCCTACATCTTTGGTCTGAGTGCTCCTGATCTCTTTCCTCTGCCTATCCTCTCTCACACACTGTCTACTAGCTTTCTCTATTTGTGAACTAACCTCCTCTCTCCTGGTCTCTTTAATTTGATTCCCAACCCCCAACCATTCTAGTTTAAAGTCACCTCAGTAGGCCTCGCAAATCTCCCCGCCAGGATATTGGTCTCCCTAGAATTCAAGCGTAACCCGTCCTTTTTGTACAGGTCACACCTGTGCCAAAAGAGGTCCCAATGATACAAAAACTTGAATCCCTACCCCCTGCTCCAATCCCTCAGCCACGCATTTATCCTCCACCTCATTGTATTCTTACTCTCACTGTCGCGTAGCACAGGCAGTAATCCCCAGATTACTACCTTTGTGGTCCTTTTTCTCAACTCCCTTCCTAACTCCCTATATTCTCCTTTCAGGACCTCTCCCCTTTCCCTACCTATGTTATTGGTACCTATATGTACCACGACCTCTGGCTCCTCACCCTCCCACTTCAGGATATCTTGGATGCAATCAGAAATATCCCGAACCCTGGCACCAGGGAGGCAAACTACCATCCGGGTCTCCGGACTGCGTCCACAATATCGCCTATCTGACCGCCTTACTATCAAGTCCCCTATTACTACTGCCCTCTTCTTCCTTTCCCTACCCTTCTGAGCTACAGGGCCGGACTCTGTGCCGGAGGCACAACCACTGTTGCTTCCCCCAGGTAAGCTGTTCCCCCCCAACAGTACTCAAACAGGAGTACTTATTGTCAAGGGGCACAGCCACTGGGGTACTCTCTATTACCTAACCCTTCTTCT
Source organism: Mobula birostris (assembly GCF_030028105.1). Classification (NCBI taxonomy): domain Eukaryota; kingdom Metazoa; phylum Chordata; class Chondrichthyes; order Myliobatiformes; family Myliobatidae; genus Mobula; species Mobula birostris. The sequence goes on along the minus strand of NC_092373.1, from coordinate 163,470 downwards.
TCCCCCTCCTAACCGTGACCCACTTGTCTGCCTCCCATGGCCCCGGTGTGACCACCTGCCTGTAACTCCTCTCTATCTCCTCACTCCTCACTCTCCAGTGCTGCAGCTCCAGTTCCCTAACGCGACCTCTTAGGAGCTGCATCTCGGCGTACCAAGCGCAGATGTGGACGTCCGGGAGGCCTGGAGACTCCAGGACCTCCCACATCCAGCACTGAGAACAACAAGCTGCCCTCACACTCTATGTTTCTATGTATCCTGCTTTATATTATTGGCTAGTCTGCCCTCATTTTTCATCTTAGAAACAGAGAGAGTTAGTTCAAATTGGGTCACAGGGCCTATTACAATGCTGCATTGATCGATGAATTCTGCCATATGCAGACTTAAGAAATAAGAATGAATCAGAATCAGGTTTCATATCACTGGCAGATGTCATGAAATAAGTTTTTTGCTGCAGCAGTACATTGCAATATAAAATAATAAAACTATAAATTCCAATAACTACCTACTGTATATAAAAAATAAATAAGATGTGCAAATTTAAAGGAATAAATAGTGAGGCTGTGTTCATGGGTTCATTGTCCTTCAGAAATCTGACAGTGGAGGGAATAAGCTGCTCTTAAAACAACTGAGTGTGTGTCTTCAGACTCCTTACCTCCTCCTGGATGGTAGTAATGAGAAGAATGGATACATTTGTTAAGACATAAAGCTAATTTAAACTAATTTGGCAGGGGGATGGGAACTGCAAAAATAGGCCTAAGGATAGGGCTGTTGGTTTATGAGCAGATGCAGTGTTTGGTGAGACTGCTGGGAAGTACAGACAGATGATTAAGGACAAATTGCATTCAGTGAGATGCAGTGTAAAAGGGGACAAAATCGAAAAAGGTGACGGATACAGGACTAAAGGCGTTATATTTGAATGCACACAGTCGATGGAATAAGTTAGATAATCTTGTAGCACAGATAGAGATTGTCAGGTAAAATGTGGGCATTACTGAGTCATGGCTGAAAGGAGATTATAGTTGGGCGCCAAAGAGAGGGCATATAATAGAGCAAAAATCAGTGGGAAGTTAGAGGATTGGGAAACTTTCAAAAACCAACAGAAGACAACTAAAAAAAGGTATAAGGGGGAAAAAAGATGAAATAGGAAGATAAGCTAGTCAACAACACCAAAGAGGATACGAAAGTTTATTTTTTCCGATATATAGAGTAAAAGAGAGTTGAGAGTAGATATTGAACTTCTGGAAAGTGATGCTGGAGAGGTAGTAATGGGGAACAAGAAAGTAGCGGGCAAACTGAATGTACTTTGCATCAGTCTTCACTGTAGAAAACTCTAGCAGTATGGTGGAAGTTCGAGAGTGTCAAAGGTTAGAAGTGTGTGAAGTTGGTATTACTAGGGAGAAAGTTCTTAGAAAAACTGAAGACCTGAAGGTAGATAAGTCACCTAGACTAGATGGTGTACACCCCAGGGTTCTAAAAGAGGTAGCTAAAGAAATTGTGGAGGCATTAGCAATGATCTTTCAAGAATCACTAGTTCTGGAATGGTTCAGGAGGACTGGAAAATTGCAAATGACATTTCACTCTTCAAGAAGGGAGGAAGGCAGAAGAAAAGAAATTATAGGCCAGTTAGCTTGACCTCATGGGAAGATGTTGGAATCGATTGTTAAGGATGTGGTTTCAAAGTACTTAGAGGCACGTAATAAAATAGGCCATAGTCAGCATAATTTTCATGAGAGAAAATCTTGCCTTATAAGTCTATTGGAATTTATTGAAGAAATAACAAGCAGGATAGACGAAGGAAATTCGGTTGATGTTGTTTATTATTCAGAAGGCATTTGACAAGTTGCCACACATGAGGCTGCTTAACAAGATAAGAGCCCATGATATCACAGGAATGATTCTAGCATGGGTAGAGCACTGGCTGATTGGCAGGAGGCAAAGAGTGGGAAAACGGAGCCTTTTCTGATTGGCTGCCAGTGACGAGTGGTGTTCCGAAGGGGTCAGTGCTGGACTGATTCTTTTTACGTCAATGATTTGAGGACAGAATTGATGGCTTAGCAAAGAAGTGGCAGATGGAATACAGTGCTAGGAAATGTCTGGTCATACATTCTGGTAGAAAAAAAAAGGAATTTGCTATCTTCTAAACAGGGATAAAATTCAAAACGGTTGTGCAGCATTCCCTAAAAGATTAATTTGCAGGTTGAGTGAAGGCAAATGCAATGTTAACTTTCACTCCAAGAAGACTAGAATATAAAAGCTAGAATGTAATGCTGAGAAATCAGAGAAAATCTACAGATGCTGGAAATCTGAGCAAGACACTGGAGGAACTCAGCAGGCCAGGCAGCATCTGTGGAAAAAAAAGTACAGTCGACGTTTCAGGCCAAGACCCTTTAGCAGGACTGGAGAAAAAAGGACGAGGAGTAGATTTGAAAGGTAGGGGGAGGGGAGAGAGAAACACCAGGTGAGAGGTGAAACCAGGAGGGGGAGGGTGAAGTAAAGAGCTAGGAAGCTGTCTAGTGAAAGAGAAACAGGGCTGGAGAAGGGGGTATCTAATAGGAGAAGACAGAAAGCCGTGGAAGAAAGAAAGGGGGGGGGGGGTAAAAGCACCAGAGAGAGGCGATGGGCAGGCGAGAGAGGAAAAAGAGGATGGGAAATGGTGAAGGGGGGGCATTAACAGAAGTTAAAGAAATTGATCTTCATGCCATCAGGTTGAAGGCTATCCAGAAAGAACACAAGATATTGATCCTCGAACCTGAGTGTGGCCTCATCGCGACTGTACATGAGGCTATGGATTGACATATCAGAATGGGAATGGGAAGCAGAATTAAATAGTGTTACAGCAGAAAAGGAGGGAGTCATGGAGGGATTGTCGACTGAGTCTCTGTAAGAAGAAGTTAGGAACAGGAAGGGGTCAATAACTCTACTGGGTGTGTTTTATAGACCACCCAGTAGTAACAGGGACATTGAGGAGCAGATAGGGAGACAGATTCTGGAAAGGTAATAATAACAGGGTACTCATGGTGGAAGATTTTAATTTCCCAAATATTGATTGGTATCTCCATAGAGCAAGGAGCGTATCCCTTCTCTATCACCTGCCTATTTTCCCTCTCGCACTGTCTCCAAGCTTTCTCTATTTGTGAGCCAACCGTCCCTTCCTCTGTTTCTTCAGTTCGGTTCCCACCCCCCCAGCGATTCTAGTTTAAACTCTCCCCAATAGCATAAGCAAATTTCCCTGCCAGGATATTGGTCCCCCTCGGATTCAAGTGCAACCTGTCCTTTTTATACAGGTTACACCTGCCCCAAAAGAGATCCCAATGATCCAGTAATCTGAATCCCTGTCCCCTGCTCCAATCCCTCAGCCATACATTAATCTTCCACCTCACTCTATTCCAATACTCGCTGTCATGTGGCACAGGCAATAATCCCAAGATTACCACCTTTTAGGTCCTGCTTCTCAACTTCTTTCCTAACTCCCTGTTATCTGTTTTCAGGACCTCCTCCCTTTTCCTACCTATTTCGTTGGTACAAGTATGTACCACGACCTCTGGCTGTTCACCTTCCCACTTCAGAATGTCATGGATGCGAGCAGAGAAATCCCAGACCCTGGCACCTGGGAAGCAAACTACCATCCGTGCTTCTCTCCAGTGTGACTACTTTCCTTTAGCTCCTCTCTATCAACTCCTCACTTTCCCTGACCAGACAAAGGTCATCGAGCTGCATCTCCGGTTCCCTAACCCGGTCCTCAGGGAGCCACATCTCAACGCACCTGGCACAGATATGGTTGTCCGGGACGCTGGGAGTCTCTCAGACCACCCACATCTGACATACAGTACAGAACACCGGCCTCACAGACATACTTCCTGTTTCTATTCCTCACAGGTAACATACCTCACCTCGGTGTTATTGCCGAAGCCTGAATGAGCCAAAGCCCTATCACTCTGCCTCAGATCACTCCGTCGATGACGGCATGTTTGATGACTGCTCCGCTAAGCAGTATTTCCTTTTTATGCTTGAACCTTCCCTGCTATCTAACTCACAATTGGTGCTCCGGTTATAGCCGCTGATAGGCCATGTACAATGGACTAACGCTCTCAAAACTCCCTTTTTAAATAACCACTGCCGAACTGCGAGAAATCCCTCTTAGTAAGGCTCTCTCATGTGTCTACAGATACGCCGTAATCCCATCCCTAACAATCAATTCCAACAACTTCCCAACCACTGATATCAGGCTAACAGGTCTATAGTTTCCTTTCTGCTGCTTCCCACCCTTCTTAAATAGCGGAGTAACATTTGCAATTTTCCAGTCATCCGGTACAATGCCAGAATCTATCGATTCTTGAAAGATCATTGCTAATGCCTCCGCAATCTCTCCAGCTACTTCCTTCAGAACCCGAGGGTGCATTTCATCAGGTCCAGGAGATTTATCCACCGACCATCAAGATTCCTGAGCACCTTCTCAGTCGTAATTTTCACTGCACAAACTTCACTTCCCTGACACTCTTGAATGTCCGGTATACTGCAGATGTTTTTCATAAAAACATAGAAAACCTACAGCACAATACAGGCCCTTTGACCCACAAAGTTGTGCCGAACTTATCCCTACCTTAGAAGTAATTAAGCTTACCGATAGCCCTCTATTTTTCTAAGCTCCATGTACCTATCCAAAAATCTCTTAAAAGACCCTATTGTATCCGCCTCCACCACCGTTGCCAGCAGCCCATTCCACACATTCACCACTCTCTGTGTAAAAAAAACTTACCCCTGACATCTCCTCTGTACCTACTCCCAAGCGCCTTAAACCTGTGCCCTCTTGTGGCAGCCATTCCAGCCTTGGGAAAAAGCCTCTGACTATCCACACAATCAATGCCTCTCATCATCTTATACACCTCTATCAGGTCACCTCTCATCCTCCGTTGCTCCAAGGAGAAAAGGCCAAGTTCACTCAACAATCACTCAAGTTCACTCTGAAGAATAATGCAAAATACCCATTTAGTTCATCTTCCATCTCTGTGTTTCTCATTACAATATCTCCAGTGTCATTTTGTATTGGTCCCATATCTACTCTCTTGTACCATTTATATATTTTAAAAAGTTTTTAGTATCTTTTTTGATATTAGTCGCCAGCTTCCTTTCATAATTCACCTTTTCCTTCCCAATGACCTTCTTAGTTTCCTTCTGCAAGTCTTTAAAAGCTTCCCAATCCTCTATCTTCCCACTAGCTCTGACGTCCTTGTATGCCCCCTCTTTTGCTTTTACTTTGGCTCTGACTTCACTTGTCAGCCATGGTAGTTTTCATCCATTCGAAAATTTCTTCTTATTTGGAATATATCTGTCTTGCACTTTCCTCATATTTCGCAGAAACTCCAAGCATTGCTGCTCTGTTGTTCCTCCTGCTAGTGTCCCTTTCCAGTCAACTTTGGCCAGTTCCCCTCTCATGCCAGTGTAATTTCCTTTACTCCAGTGAAATACCAACACATTGGAATTTTAGTTTCTTCTTCTCAAATTTCAAATGAACTCGATCATATTCTGATTATTGTTTCCTAAGGGTTCCTTAACCTTAAGCTCTCTTATCACGTCCAGATCATTGCACAACATCCAATCCAGCACAGCCGATCTCCTAGTGGGCTCAACAACAAGCTGTTCACAAAAGCCATCCCTTAGACATTCTACAAATTCTCTGTCTTGAAGTCCAGTACTCGCCTAGCTTTCACAATCCACTTTCATGTTAAAATCCCCAACGATCATCATGATATTGCCCTTCTGGCACACCTTTTCTATCTCCTGCTGTAATTTGTAATCCACGTCCCAGCTGCTGTTTGGAGGCCAGTGTTTGTTGCTTTCTGTTTGAACTGCACCATGTCTCTGTAGCCCTGTAAATCATCCCACTGGCTGTGATTATGCCTCATCTCCTGCCTGTCCTTTCTGTCATCTCTGTTGCACGCTATCTTTGATTTACGAGGGGTGATTGATAAGTTCGTGGCCTATGGTAGAAGGAGATGAGTTATATAGCTCTTGTTACATGCACATGCAGTTCAACTCCTTGCGTGATTATGCAGAAAGTTTGAAGTTAATAACTTTTGTGGTATTTCTGTTTCAGATCATTGAAAATTGCAAGTAAGCACTGTCTGAGAAAATGGACAACATCGGCCTTCGTGCAGACATCCACTACCTCGGTCTCAAGGACTTATCACCCAAGGAGGTCCATGAGGACATGGTAGCAACACTAGGGGAGGGTGCTCCTTCTTCACAGCATGGTGAAGAAGTGGGCTGCTGAATTCAAATGTGGCAGAGAGAGCCTGGAATACGACCCCCATCCTAGAAGGTCTGTCCCTGTCACCACACAGGAGACCATTGACAAGATCCATAGAAACCATAGAAAAACTACAGCACAGAAACAGGCCTTTTGGCCCTTCTTGGCTATGCTGAACCATTTTCTGCCTAGTCCCACTGACCTGCACACGGACCATATCCCTCCATACACCTCCCATCCATGTATCTGTCCAATTTATTCTTAAATGTTAAAAAAGAACCCGCATTTACCACCTCGTCTGGCAGCTCATTCCATACTCCCACCACTCTCTGTGTGAAGAAGCCCCCCTAATGTTCCCTTTAAACTTTCCCCCCTCACCCTTAACCCATGTCCTCTGGTTTTTTTCACCCCTTGCCTCAGTGGAAAAAGCCTGCTTGCACTCATTCTATCTATACCTATCATAATTTTATATACCTCTATCAAATCTCCCCTCATTCTTCTACGCTTCAGGGAATAAAGTCCTAACCTATTCAACCTTTCTCTGTAACTGACAAGTCCCGGCAACATCCTTGTAAACCTTCTCTGCACTCTTTCAACCTTATTTATATCCTTCCTGTAATTTGGTGACCAAAACTGAACACAATACTCCAGATTCGGTCTCACCAATGCCTTATACAACCTCATCATAACATTCCAGCTCTTATACTCAATACTTTGATTAATAAAGGCCAATGTACCAAAAGCTCTCTTTACGATCCTATCTACCTGTGACGCCACTTTTAGGGAATTTTGTATCTGTATTCCCAGGTCCCTCTGTTCTACTGCACTCCTGTGCCTTACCATTAACCCTGTATGTTCTACCATGGTTTGTCCTTCCAACGTGCAATACCTCACACTTGTCTGTATTAAACTCCATCCATGACATGATCTTGACAGATCGATGAATAACACAGCGGTACATTGCCACAGAGCTGGGTATCTCCCAGGAATGCGTCCATGCAGTTATCCACAACGAACTCCAAATGACCAAGGTGTCAGCTCACTGGGTCCTGAAATTCCTTGGGCCTGATGAGAAGCGAATTCGGCACAGCATGTCAAGGGACAATCTAGCCATTTTTGAGGTAGATCCTGAGAGATTTCTCCAGCAATTCATAAACATGGGTGAGACTTGGATTCACCACTTCCAACCAGAAACGAAAGAACAATCGGAACAGTGAAAACACCCAGGATCTCCAGCTCCTAAGAAAGCCAAGTCGGTGATGCCCACAGGCAAGGTGATAGCCTCCGTTTTCTGGGATGCAAAGGGAGTGCGGCTGATGGTCTACCTGGAAAAGGGTCACACTATTACGGGGGCCTACTACACTGATCTCTTGAGACAGCTACAGGAGAAAATCAAGAAGATTCAGCGTGGGAAGCTGACAAGAGGAGTGCTCTTCCACCAGGACAATGCTCCAGCCCACAAGTCCACAGTGGCAATGGCTGCCATCCAGGAATGCGGATTCAAACTCGTCGAACACCCGCCCTATTCACCTGATTTGGCACCCTCGGAATACTACCTGTTCCCCAAGATAGAGGAGGAGCTCAGTGGTCGCCATTTTGACACTGATGATGATGTCATCGCTGCTATGGACCACATTTTGGAGGTCCAAGATGCCACAGGGGTGCTCTCTACTATCTGAGCTCTTCCCTTTCCTTCCCCAACAGATACCCCCCCTCATCCTTCTGAATTCCAGCGAGCACAGACCCAGAGCCATCAAACTTTCCTCGAATGATAACCTTTTCATTCCTAGAATCATCCTTGTGAATCTCCTCTGGACCCTCTCCAATGCCAGCACATCTTTTCTAAGGTAAGAGGCCCAACACTGTTCACAATACTCAAGGTGAGGCCTCACCAGTGCCTTATAAAGCTTCAGTACCACATCCTTGCTCTTGTATTCTAGACCTCTTGAAATGAATGCTAACATGGCATTTGCCTGCTTCACCAGCGACTCAACCTGTAAGTTAACCTTCAGGGTGTTCTGCAGAAGGACTCCCAAGTCCCTCTGCATCTCAAATTCCTGGATTTTCTCCCCATTTAGAAACTAGTCCACACATGCCAAAATGTATGACCATGCACTTTCCAACATTGTATTTCATTTGCCACTTTCTTGCCCATTCTCCTAATCTGTCCAAATCCTTCTGCATCCTACCTGTTTCCTCAACACCACCTGCCCCTCCACCAATCTTCGATTCATCTGCAAACTTGGTAACAAAGTCATCTATTCCATCATCTAAATCCAAATATACAGCATAAAAAGTGGTCACAACACGACCCCTGCCAAACACCACTAGTCACTGGCAGCCAACCAGACAAGGATTCTTTTATTCCCACTCGCTGCTTTCTACCAATCAGGCAATGCTCTAACCAGTTAGTAACTTTCCTGTAATACAAGGGCTCTTAACTTGGTAAGCAGCCTCATGTGTGGCACCTTGTCAAAAGCCTTCTGAAAGTCCAAATATACAACATCCACTGTAACCCCTTTATCTATCCTACTTGTAATCTCCTCAAAGATTTCCAACAGGTTCGTCAGGCAGGATTTTACCTGAAGAAAACAATGCTGACTTTGTCCTATCTTGTCCTGTGTCACCAAGTACTCCATCACCTCATCCTTAAAAATTGACTCTAACATTTTCCCAAACGCTGAGGTCAGGCTAACTGGTCTATAGTTTTTTCTGCTGCCTTCCTCTTTTCTTAAAGAGTGGAGTGATATTTGCAATTTTCCAGTCCTCTGGCACCATGCCAGAGTTCAAAGATATTTGGAAGATCATTTCCAATGCCATCATAATCTCTAATGCTACCTCTTTCAGAACCCTAGGGTGCAGCTCCTCTGGTCAAGGTGACATATGTACCTTTAGGTCTTTCAGCTTTTTGAGCACCTTCTCTCTTGTAACAGTAATTGCACCCACTTTTCTTCCTTCAAACACTACATTAGGCATAGTGCTAGTGTCTTCCACAGTGAAGACTGATGTAAAATACTCATTCAGCTCATCTGCCATCTCCTTGTCCCCCATTATTATTTCTCCTGCCTCATTTTCTAGCAGTCCTATCTCCACTCTTATTTCTTTTATTTTTTAACATACTTGAAAAAGCTTTTCATATCCACTTTGATATTATTTGCTAGCTTGCTTTCATAATTCATAATTTCATAATTCTTCTTGGATCCTTCTCCTTGTGATTTTTATATATGACCTGGATAAGGAAGTGGAGGGATGGGTTAGTAAATTTGCTGATGACACAAAGGTTGGGGGTGTTGTGGATAGTGTGGAGGGCTGTCAGAGATTACAGCGGGACATTGATAGGATGCAAAATTGCACTGAGAAGAGGCAGATAGAGTTCAACCCAGATAAGTGTGAGGTGCAAACACCAGGAAATCTGCAGATGCTGGAAATTCAAGCAACACACACAAAATGCTGGTGGAACGCAGAAGGCCAGGCAGCATCTATAGGAAGAGGTATAGTCGACGTTTCGGGCTGAGACCCTTCGTCAGGACTAACTGAAAGAAGAGCTAGTAAGAGATTTGAAAGTAGCAGGGGGAGGGGAGATCCGAAATGATAGGAGAAGACAGGAGAGGGAGGGATGGAGCTAAGAGCTGGAAAGTTGATTGGCAATAGGGATACAAGGCTGGAGAAGAGACAGGATCATGGGACGGGAGGCCTAGGGGGAAAGAAAGGGGGATGGGAGCACCAGAGGAAGATATAGTGACAGGGACAGAGGGAGAAAAAAGAGAGAGGAAGAAAAGGGGTAAGTAGGTAGGTAGGTAGGTAGGTAGGTAGGTAGGTAAGTAAATAAATAAGTAAGTAAGTAAGTAAATAAATAAATAAGTAAATAAGTAAATAAATAAATAGATAAATAAGTAAATAAATAAATAAATAATAAGTAAATAAATAAGTAAATAAATAGATAAGTAAATAAATAAATAGATAAATAAATAGATAAGTAAGTAAGTAAGTAAATAAATAAATAAATAAGAAAATAAGTAAGTAAGTAAGTAAGTAAGTAAATAAATAAATAAGGGATGGGGTAAGAAGGGGAGGAGGGAAGTTAGAGGAGTCAATGTTCATGCCATCAGGTTGGATGCTACCCAGACGGAATATAAGGTGTTCCTCCAACCTGAGTGTGGCTTCATCTTGTCAGTAGTGGAGGCCATGGATGGACATATCAGAATAGGAATGGGACATGGAATTAAAATGGCCACTGGGAGAACCTGCTTTCTCTGGCAGACAGAGCGTAGGTGTTCAGCCAAAGGATCTCCCAGTCTGCATTGGTCCTGAATAGTGGGAAGTTCACATCTACAGATGCACTGGACTGTCCGTACCACTCCCTGAAGAGTCCTGTGATTGAGGGTAGAACCGTTCCCATACCAGACAGTCATGCAGCCCATTCTTCCAATTTGTCTCAGAATCTCATTGCTTCTTTAGCAAAACCTACCCCTCCACCTATCTTAATATCATCCGTAAAGTTTGCCACAAAGCCATCAATTCCATTATCTAAGTAACTGACAAACAATGTGAAAAGTAATGGTCCCAATACTGATCCCCAAGCAACACCACTAGTCACTGGCAGCCAACCAGAAAAGGCTCCTTTCATTCTCACTCGTTGCCTCCTGCCTGTCAGCTATTCCTCTATCCATGCCAGTATCTTTCCTGTAACACCATAGGATTTTATCTTGTTAGGCAGCCTCAGGTGTGGCACCTAATCAAACACCTTCTGAAAATCCAAGTAAATGACATCCACTGCCTCTCCTTTGTCCACCCTGCTTGAGGTGTTGTACTTTGGGAGAACAGACTAAGGCAGGACTTAAATGGTGAGCGGTAGGGCACTGAGGAGTACAGTAGAACAGAGGGATCTGGGAATACGTAACATAAGAATATAAGAAATAGGAGCAGGAGGAGGCCATCCGGCCTGTCGAGGCTGCTCCACTATTCAATGATATCACGGCTGATCTGGCCATGGACTTATCTCCACCTACCTGTCTTTTCCCCAAAACCCTTAATTTCCCGGTTATGCAACATTGTCTTAAATATATTTACTGAGGTGGCCTCCACTGCTTGATTGGGCAGAGAGTTCCACAGATTCACCACACTCTGGGAAAAGCAGTTCCTCCTCATCACCACCCTAAATCTACTCCCCCGAATCTTGAGGCTATGTCCCCTCGTTCTAGCCTCACCTACCAATGGAAACAACTTTCCTGCCTCTATCTTATCTAACCCTTTCATAATTTTATATGTTTCTATGAGATCTCTTCTCATTCTTCTGAATTCCAGCAAATACATTCCCAGGCGACTCAATCTCTCCTCATAGTCTAAACCCCTCATCTTTGGAATCAACCTGGAAAATATCCTCTGCACTGTCAAAGCCAGTACATCCTTCCTTATGTAAGGAGACCAGAACTGCACGCAGTACTACAGGTGTAGCCTCACCAGTACCCTGTACAATTGCAGCATAACCTTCCTGCTTTTAAATTCAATCACTTTAGCAATGAAGGCCAACATTCCATTTGCCTTCTTGATCGCCTGCTGCACCTGCAAACCAACTTTTTGTGATTCATACAGATCCACAATTTCTTTAAAGTCACATCACAGGTAGACATGGTCATAAAGAAAGTTTTTGGCCCATTAGCTTTCATAAATCGATGTACTGAGTTCAGAAGTAGGGATGTTATGGTGAGGCCTAATTTGGATAAAAGGAGTATGGGGAGATAAGGTACAAGTGCAGGTTGATGGGACTAGGCAGAGTAATAGTTCAGCATGGGCTAGATGGGCCAAAGGGCCTGTTTCTCTCCTCCATGACTCCATATCATCACACGATCGGAGAGAACTTACCCAAGTCTTGTATATCCTCTTGTGTTAAGCCACAGTTGCATAATTTTAACACTTGGAGATGTGGAACACACTTCAGTTCTTGAAATAAACCTGCTAAACCGCATCCAACATGTTTATTCATGGAAAGGTCCAGGATTTCCAACTTTGTGATTACGGATAAAGTTTTCCCTTCAAAACAGATTAGAAAAAAGATCAAGTTAGTGCCAGCATGCATTCACTGCATAGTTCTAATTATAATACATTTTCTGTTTTAACTAAACCACAATGGTGGATGTTTAAGTTTTGTTCTAAGTTGAATTGGGCAGGACCAGGCTGAAACAATGTGTCTGCTAGGACTGACCTACCCTGGACCTTGGCTCCTCATGGTTGGGCTCCTTTCACTGGAGGTTGTGGAGGGAGAGCACCAGAACAACATAAGACACAGGAGCAGAGTTCAGCCATTTGGCCCATCGAGACTGCTCTGCCATTCAATCATGGCTGATCTTTTATCCCCTCCTCAGCCCCACTCCCTGGCCTTCTCCCCATAACCAATCAAGAATCTATAAAGCTCTGCCTTAAATACACCCAACAACCTGGCCTCCAAACCTGCCTGTGGTAATAAATTCGACAAATTCATCACCCTCTGAGTAAAGAAATTTCTCTGTATCTATGTTTTAAATGGATGCCCCTCTATCCTAAGGGTGTGCCCTCTTGTCCTATACTCCCTTATCATGGGAAACATCCTTTCCACATCTACTCTGTCTAGGCCTTTCAACATTCGAAAGATTTCAGTGAAATATCCTTCATCCTTCTAAATTCCAGTGAGTACACACCCAGAGCCATCAAACATTCCTCATATGATAACCCTTTCATTCCCAGAATCATCCTTGTGAACTGCCTCTGGACCCTCTCCAATGCCAACACATCTTTTCTAAGATGTGGAGCCCAAAACTGTTCACAATACTCAAGGTGAGGCCTCACCAGTGCCTTATAAAGCCTCAGCATCACATCCTTGCTCTTGTATTCTAGACATCTTCAAATGAATGCTAACGTGGTATTTCAAGTCAAGTCAAGTTGCTTTTTATTGTCATTTCGACCATAAACTGCTGGTACAGTACACAGTAAAAATGAAACAACGTTCTCCAGGACCATGGTGCTACATGAAACAACACAAAACTACACAAGACTAAGTGAAACAACACAAGGCTACACTAGACTACGTAAGACAACACAAAAACTGCACTAGATTACAGACCCGCACAGGACTACATAAAGTGCACAAAACAGTGCAGGGCAGTACAGTAAATAATAAACAAGACAATAGGCACAGTAGAGGACAAATCACAATATAATAATAAATGATGTAGATGTCAGTCTAGTCTCTGGGTATTAAGGAGTCTGATGGCTTGGGGGAAGAAACTGTTGCACAATTTGCCTTCCTCATCACTGACTCAACTTGCAAGTTAACCCTTAGGGTGTTCTACACAAGAACTCCCAAGTCCCTTTGCATCTCAGATTTTTGGATTTTCTTCCCATTTAGAAAATGGTCTGCACACTTATTTCTACTACCAAAGTGCATGACCATGTCCAACAGTGTATTTCATTTGCAACTTCCTTGCCCATTCTCACCGTTCAAGTCCCTCTTCAGCCTACCTGTTTCCTCAACACTACCTGCCCCTCCACCAATCTTCGTATCATCTGCAAACTTGATAACAAACCCATCTATTCCGTCAACCAAATCACTGATATACAGCGTAAAAAAGTCCCAACACTGACCTCTGCAGAACACCACTAGTCACTGGCAGCCAACAAGACAAAGGTCCTTTTATTCCCACTTACTGCCTCCTACCAATCAGTCAATGTTCTAACCATGTTAGTAACTTTCCTGTAATACCGTGGGCTCTGAACTTGGCATGTGAAAGGCCTTCTGGAAGTCCAAATATACAACATCCACTACTTCCCCTTTATCTGTCCTACTTGTAATCTCCTCGAAAAGAATTTCAATAGGCCCGTCAAGCAAGATTTTCCCTTCAGGAAACCTATCTGTTCTGTGTCATCAAGTACTCCATCATCTCTTCCTTAACAATTGACTCTTACGTCTTCCCAACCACTGAGGTCAGGCTCCTAGTCTATAATTTCCTTTCTGCTGCCTTCCTTCTTTCTTAGAGTGGAGTGACATTTTCAATTTTCCAGTCTTCTGGCACTATACCAGAGTCCAATGATTTTTGAAAGATCATTGCAAATACGAGGGGTGATTGATAAGTTCGTGGCCTAGGGTAAAAGGAGTCAACTTAGAAAACCCAGCACATTTATTTTTCCACATTTACACACTTAGTCCAGCGGTCGTGGAGCATACGGATTCCTTCTTTGTAGAAGTCGGCGTCTTGGACCTCCAGAAAGTGGTCCACAGAAGGGCTGATTGATAAGTTTGTGGCCTAAGGTTGAAAGAGAAGAGTTGTTAACTTCAAACTTTCTGCATTTTCACTCAAAGAGTTGAACTGCACATGCATATAACGAGAGCTCACCTCCTTCTACCTTAGGCCACGTACTTATCAATCACCTGCTGTGGACCACCTGGAGGTCCAAGACACTCTCATTATACGCATGTGCAGTTCAACTCCTAGTGATAATACAGAAAGTTTGAAGTTAATAACTCATCTCCTTCTACCTTACGCCACGAACTTATCAATCGCCCCTGCTGTGGACCACTTCTACAAAGAAGGGATCCATATGCTTTACAACTGCTGGACTAAGTGTGTGCATGTAGGAGGAGACTATGTTGAAAAATAAATGTGCTAGGTCTTCTAAAATTGACTTCTTCTACCGTAGGCCACGAACTTTTCAATCACCCCTCGTAACTCCACAATCTCAAACACTATCTCTCTCTGAACCCTCAGGTGCAGTTCATCTGAACAGAGAAATCTACAGCACATTACAGGCCCTTTGCACAATGTTGTGCCAACCATGTAACCTACTCTAGAAACTGCCTAGAATTACCCTACCACAGAGCCCTCTATTTCTCTAAGCTCCATGTATCTATCTAAGAGACTCTTAATGTACCCTATTGTATCCGCTTCCACTTACCGTTACCGGCCGTGCCTTCCCCGCACCCACCACTCTCTATGTGAAAAACCTACCTCTGCCATCTCCCTTATCCATACATCCAAGCACCTTAAAACTATGCCCCCTTGTGTTAGCCATTTCAGCCCTGGGGAAAAGCCTCTGGCTATTCACACATTTAATGCCTCTCATCATCTTATACCTCTCTGTCAAGTCACCTTTCATCCTCCGTTGCTCCAAAGAGAAAAGGCTAAGTTCACTCAACCTATAAGGCATTGTTTCCAATCCAGGCAACATCCTTGTAAATCTCCTTAGCACTCTCTCTATAGTATCTACACCCTTTCTGTAGTGAGAACTGAATACAGTACTCCAAGTCGGGTCTAACTAAGGAATTATATAGCTTTAACATTACCTCATGGCACTTGAACTCCAACCATAGATGATGAATGCCAACACACCATATGCCTTCTTAACAACACTCTCAACCTGAGCGAAAGCTTTGAGTGTCCTATGGACATGGACGCCAAGATCTCTCTGATCCTCCACACTGCCAAGAGTCTTACCATTTATATTATATTCTGTCTTCAAATTTGACCTACCAAAATGAACAACTTCACACTTCTCTGGGTCGAGCTCCGTCTGCCACTTCTCATCCTATCAATATCCTGCTGTAATCTCTGACGACCCTCCAGACAAGCCTTTGTGTCATCAGCAAACTTACTAACCCACCCTTATACTTCTTCATCCAGGTTATTTATAAAAATGACAAAGAGGAGGGGTCCCAGAACAGATCCCGCAGAACACCACTGGTCACTGTCCTCCATGCAGAATACAGACATCTACACCTCCCTTTGCCTTCTGTGGGCGAGCCAATTCTAGATCCACAAAGCAAGGTGTCCTTGGATTCCATGCCTCATTATTTTCTGAAGGAGCCTCGCATGGGGAACCTTATCAAATGCCTTACTGAAATCCATATACACTACATCCACTGCTCTAACTTCATCAGATTGTTTTGTTACATCCTCAAAGAATTCACAGGCTTGTAAGGCACAACTTGCCCTTGACAAAGCCATGCTAACTATCCTTAATCAGATTATGCCTCTCCAAATCCTCATAAATCCTGCCTCTCAGGATCTTCTCCAACATCTTTCCCACCTCTGAAGTAAGTCTCACTGGTCTATAATTTCTTGGGCTATCTCTACTCCCTTTCTTGAACAAGGAAACAACATTTGCAACCATCCAATCCTCCGGTAATTTTCCTGTCCCTATTGATGATGCAAATATCATCGCCAGAAGCACAGCAATTTCCTCCCTCGCCTCCCACTGTAGCCTGGGGTACATCTCATCTGTTCCCAGAGACTTATCCAACTTTACGCTTTTCAAAAGCTCCAGCATATTCTCTTTCTTAATGTCTATATGCTCAAGCATTTCAGTCTGCAAGTAAGTCATCCCCACAATTACCAAGGTCCTTTTCCCTGGTGAATCTGGTCTGGGTGACCTATGTACCCTTAAGTCTTTCAGCTTTTTGAGCACCTTCTCCCTTGTAACTACACTCATTTCTCTTCCCTCGCACACTACACCATCTGGCATACTGCTAGTGTCTTCCACAGTGAAAACTGATGCAAAATACTCATTTAGTTCATCTGCCATCTCCTTGTCCCCCAATATTATTTCTCCGGCTTTATTTTCTAGTGGTCCTATATCGACTCTCATCTCCCTTTTTATTTTTTATATACTTGAAAAAGCTTTTACTATCCACTTTGGTATTGTTTGCTAGCTTGCTTTCCTATTACATGTTTTCCCTTCAAATAATTCTTTCAGTTACTCTCTATAGTTTTTTTAAAGCTTCCCAATCCTCAACCTTCCTGCTAATTTTTGTTTTGTTGTATGTCCTCTCTTTTGCTTCTACATTAGCTTTGACTTTCCTTGTCAGCCATGGTTGTAATATTTTGCCATTTGAGTATTTCCTCGTTTTTGGAATACATAGAAACATAGAAAACATACAGCACAATACAGGTCCTTCGGCCCACAACTGCCCTGCACTTTCCTCATTTTTCCCAGAAACTCACACTATTGTTTTGCTGACATCCCTGCCAGCATCTCCTTCCAATTTACTCTGCCAACTCCTCTCTCATACCACCGTAATTTCCCTTACTCCACTGAAATACTGCTATGTCAGCCTTTACTTTTCAGTAGAACTTAATCATATGGTGATCACTGCCTCTTAAGGTTCTTTTACCTAATTGTCTCCAGTTCATAACACCCAATCCAGTATAGCTGCTCCCCAATAGCTCAATGACAAACTGCTCTAAAAAGCCACCTCCTAGGCATTCAACAAACTCACTCTCTTGAGATCCATTTCTAACATGATTTTACTAATTGACCTGCATGTTAAAATCTCTATTGACTTTCATAACAATGCCCTCTTGACACACCTTTTCCATTTCCTGTTGTACTCTGTGGTCCACATACCAGTTACTGTTATGAGGCCTGTATATAACTGTCATCAGGGTCCTTTTACCCTTGCAGTTTCTTAACTGAACCCACAAAGATGTCCCATCTTTCCATTGATTTGATGCCAGTCTTTTACCAGCACAGCCACACCACTCCCTCTGCCTGCCTTCCTATCCCCCCAATACAACTCATAACCTTGGACATTCAGCTCCCAACTACAACCATCCTTCAGCCATGATTCAGTAGTGGCCACAACATCATACCCAACAATCTGTAATTGTGCACCAAGATCATCCACCTTATTTCTTATACTTCGTGCATTGAGATATAACACTTTGAGTACTGTATTTGCTACCCTTTCTGATTTTGCATCCCTGGTGCACTAATACTCACCCTGCTGGCTGCAATTTTGTCCTACCCTTCCTGACGGTCTGACTGGACGCTATCTTTGCTTTTTCACCATCCGTCCTATCCTGAGTCCCTTCATTCCGTTTCCCACCCCCTGCCAAATTAGTTTAAGCCCTCCCCAAGAACTCAGACAAACCTGCCCACAAGAATATTGGTTCCCCTCTGGTTCAAATGCAACCCACCCCTTTTGCACAGTTCATACTGAGGAACTGGGGATATAAAACTTATCTTGAACCTATGTAACCTCTGGCTAAAAGAATAATTGGGACTGAATCGGAATTTTTGAACTGAAGTAAACTCTGCCTTCAGCAGTCAGCTAAGACAGGTTCATACCAGTACTCTTCAGCTTACAGAGACATAGAGAGATTGATAATATTGTACATTGTACTCCCGTTTGAGTAGGGGAGGAGGGCTCACCAATAAGGACAGGAATGATCATCCATCTGTAATTAAGTTAGGGCCTAGCAAAGGGAATAACTGATAAGGACTGGACAGCACATCCATCTGTAATTAAGCCTTGATCTAGCAGACTCACTTATCTGTAACTAAGTTTTCCACAAAAAGACTTGATGGGCATACCAGTTCAAGTAACATCTTGCAACAGTAATGTACGGGGCTTACTATGTATAAATATATGGCTGTAACCTGAGGGAGCTGGCCCCTTGTCAGATGGTGGCAGTACTTACTTGCCTTCCCTTTGACAACTGGGTCTCAAACTCCTACAGGAGGGTGCACAATAAACTGTGGTAACTATAAGAAGCTGGTCTCCTGAGTTTTATTCAAATTCAACTTTAACAATACCTCCCCCAGAAGAGATCCCAATGATCCAAGAACCTAAAGCCCTGCACCCAGAGATGTGATGTTAGTTTATCCTTTCTAAAATAAGGAGCCTAAAACTGCACACAATACTCCAAGTGTGGTCTCACGAGTGTCTTATAGAGCCTCAACATCACATCCCTGCTCTTAATTCTGTACCTCTGGAAATGAATGCCAACATTGCGTTCGCCTTCTTCACCACCGAATCAACCTGGAGGTTACCTTTAGGGTAACCTGCACAAGGACTCCCAAGTCCATTTGCATCTCTGCATTTTGAATTCTCTAAATAATGGTCTGCCCATTTATTTCTTGCACCAAAGAGCATGACCAAGGTTGGGCACTCCTGCTTTAAACCTTTCCTATCCATGTACCCGTCCAAATACTCTTCAAACATTGTAACTGTAACCAACTTCTACAGCTTCCCCTGGCAGCTCGTTTTTTCACCCACCACTCTGTTTGAAAAGGATGTTCAAGGTCCCTTTCAAAACTTTCCATAGAACCATAGAAACTACAGCACAGAAACAGGCCCTTTGGCCCTTCTTGGCTGTGCCGAACCATTTTCTGCCTAGTCCCACTGACCTGCACACAGACCATATCCCTCCATACACCTCCCATCCATGTATCTGTCCAATTTATTCTTAAATGTTAAAAAAGAGCCCGCATTTACCACCTCGTCTGGCAGCTCATTCCATACTCCCACCACTCTCTGTGTGAAGAAGCCCCCCCCCAATGTTCCCTTTAAACTTTTCCCCCCTCACACTTAACCCATGTCCTCTAGTTTTTTTCTTCCCTTGCCTCAGTGGAAAAAGCCTGCTTGCATTCACTCTATCTATACCCATCATAATTTTATATACCTCTATCAAATCTCCCCTCATTCTTCTACGCTCCAGGGAATAAAGTCCTAACCTATTCAACCTTTCTCTGTAACTGAGTTTCTCAAGTCCCGGCAACATCCTTGTAAACCTTCTCTGCACTCTTTCAACCTTATTTATATCCTTCCTGTAATTTGGTGACCAAAACTGAACACAATACTCCAGATTCGGTCTCACCAATGCCTCAGACAACCTCATCATAACATTCCAGCTCTTATACTCAAGACTACGATTAATAAAGACCAATGTACCAAAAGCTCTCTTTACGACCCTATCTACCTGTGACGACACTTTTAGGGAATTTTGTATCTGTATTCCCAGATCCCTCTGTTCCACTGCACTCCTCAGTGCCTTACCATTAACCCTGTATGTTCTACGTTGGTTTGTCCTTCCAACGTGCAATACCTCACACTTGTCAGTATTAAACTCCATCTGCCATTTTTCAGCCCATTTTTCCAGCTGGTCCAAGTCCCTCTGCAGGCTCTGAAAACCTTCCTCACTGTCTACTACACCTCCAATCTTTGTATCATCAGCAAACTTGCTGATCCAATTTACCACGTTATCATCCAGATCATTGATATAGATGACAAGTAACAATGGACCCAGCCCTGATCCCTGTGGCACACCACTAGTCACAGGCCTCCACTCAGAGAAGCAATTCTCTACCACCACTCTCTGGCTTCTTCCATCGAGCCAATGTCTAATCCAATTTACCACCTCTCCATGTACACCTAGCGACTGAATTTTCCTAACTAACCTCCCATGCGGGACCTTGTCAAAGGCCTTACTGAAGTCCATGTAGACAATATCCACTGCCTTCCCTTCATCCACTTTCCTGGTAACCTCCTCGAAAAACTCCAACAGATTGGTCAAGCATGACCTACCACGCACAAAGCCATGTTGACTCTCCCTAATAAGCCCCTGTCTATCCAAATGCTTGTAGATTCTGTCTCTTAGTACTCCCTCCAATAACTTACCTACTACTGACGTTAAACTCACCGGCCTATAATTTCCCGGATTACTTTTCGATCCTTTTTTAAACAACGGAACAACGTGAGCCACTCTCCAATCCTCCGGCAGTTCACCCGTAGACAGCAACATTTTAAATATTTCTGCCAGGGCCCCCGCAATTTCAACACTAGTCTCCTTCAAGGTCCGAGGGAACACTCTGTCAGGTCCCGGGGATTTATCCACTTTAATTTTCCTCAAGACAGCAAGCACCTCCTCCTTTTCAATCTGTACAGTTGCCATGGTCTCACTACTTGATTCCCTCAATTCCATAGATTTCATGCCAGCTTCCTTAGTAAATACAGAGGGAAAAAACCTATTTAAGATCTCCCCCATTTCCTTTGGTTCCGCACAAAGCCGCCCACTCTGATCTTCAAGAGGACCAATTTTATCCCTTACAATCCTTTTGCTCTTAATATACTTGTAAAAGCTCTTTGGATTATCCTTCACTTTGACTGCCAAGGCAACCTCATGTCTTCTTTTTGCCCTCCTGATTTCTTTCTTAAGTATATTCTTGCACTTCTTATACTCCTCAAGCACCTGATTTACCCCGTTTCCTATACATTTCATACAACTCCCTCTTCTTCTTTATCAGATTTGCAATATCCCTTGAGAACCAAGGTTCCTTATTCCTATTCAACTTGCCTTTAATCCTGACAGGAACATACAAACTCTGCACTCTCAAAATTTCCCCTTTGAAGGCTTCCCACCTACCAATCACATCTTTGCCAGAGAACAACCTGTCCCAATCCACACTTTTTAGATCCTTTCTCATTTCTCCAAATTTGGCCTTCTTCCAGTTCAGAACCTCAACCCTAGGACCAGATCTATCCTTGTCCATGATCAAATTGAAACTAATGGCGTTATGATCACTGGAACCAAAGTGCTCCCCTACACAGACTTCCATCACTTGCCCTAATTCGTTTCCTAACAGGAGATCCAATATTGCATCCCCTCTAGTTGGTCCCTCTATATACTGATTTAGAAAACTTTCCTGAACACATTTTACAAACTCTAAACCATCTAGACCCCTAACAGTATGGGAGTCCCAATCAATGTATGGAAAATTAAAATCGCCTACCACCACAACTTTATGTTTCCTGCAGTTGTCTGCTATCTCTCTGCAGATTTGCTCTTCCAAGTCTCGTTGACTATTGGGTGGTCTGTAATACAATCCCACTAATGTGGCCATACCTTTCCTGTTTCTCAGCTCCACCCATAACGATTCAGTAGACAAGCCCTCTAATCTGTCCTGCCTGAGCACTGCTGTAATATTTTCCCTAACAAGCAATGCTACTCCCCCACCTTTCATTTCTCTGCCTCGATCACATCTGAAACATCGAAACCCCGGAACATTAAGCTGCCAGACCTGCCCCTCCTGTAGCCAAGTTTCACTAATTGCTACAACATCATAATTCCACGTGTCAATCCATGCCCTCAACTCATCCGCCTTCCCTGCAATACTCCTAGCATTGAAATATATACACCTCAGAAGATTTCTACCACCACTCACAACCTTTCTATCAGCGGATTTGCTTAAACTTTCAACATCATTTATTTTCACCGCAGCCACACTGTCAGCTCTGGCACTCTGGTTCCCATCCCCCTGCAAATCTAGTTTAAAGCCTCCCCAACAGCACTAACAAACCTCCCTGAAAGGATATTGGTCCCCCTGTGGTTCAAGTGTAACCCGTCTCTCTTGTACAGGTCCCACCTGCCCCAGAAGAGGTCCCAATGGTCCTGAAATCTGAAACCCTGCCCCCTACACCAGTTCCTCAGCCACTTGTTCCTTCTCCAGAGCATCCTATTCCTACCCTCACTGGCACCTAGCACAGGTAGCAATCCTGAGATTACCACCCTGGAGGTCCTGCTTTTCAACTTCCTACCAAGCTCTCTATACTCACTGTCCAGGACCTCTTCACTCTTCCTTGCTATGTCATTGGTGCCTATGTGCACCACGACATCTGGCTGGTCGCCCTCCCACTTCAGAATGTCATAAAATCGATCAGAGACATCCTTGACCCTGGCACCTGGGAGGCAACAAACCATCCTGGATTCTCTGTCACGACCACAGAACCTCCTATCTGCACCTCTAACTATCGAGTCCCCTATCACTACCGCTCTCCTCTTTCTCCCCCCTCCCTTCTGCACTGCAGAGCCAGACTCAATGCCTCTAAGCATAAGCCCTTGTCTTCTAGTTTTAGACTCCCCTAGCGACTGAATTTTCCTAACTAACCTCCCATGCGGGACCTTGTCAAAGGCCTTACTGAAGTCCATGTAGACAATATCCACTGCCTTCCCTTCATCCAGTTTCCTGGTAACCTCCTCGAAAAACTCCAACAGATTGGTCAAGAATGACCCTCCCCTCACCTTCTTTACAGAGGCCCTGTAAAGAAGGTGAGGGGAGGGTGGGAAGAAGGCTGGTAGGTTCCAGGTGAAAAACCATTCAGGGGAAAGATAAAGGGGTGGGGAAGGGGAAGCAGGGAGGTGATAGGCAGGAAAGGTGAAGAAAGAATAGTGGAAAGCACAATGGGTAGTAGAAGGAGGCTGAATCATGAGGGAGGTAGTAGGCAGCTAGGGGAGGGGGCAATAGACAATAGACAATAGGTGCAGGAGTAGGCCATTCGGCCCTTTGAGCCAGCATCGCCATTCACTGTGATCATGGCTGATCATCCACTATCAGTATCCAGTTCCTGCCTTATCCCCATAACAGGGGCAGAGTGAAATAGGGATAGGGGAAGGGAGGGGGAGGGAATTACCGGAAGTTGGAGAATTCAATGTTCATACCAAGGGGCTGGAGACTACCTAGACAGTATATGAGGTGTTGCTCCTCCAACCTGAGTTTAACCTGAATTCTCCAGCCCCTTGGTATGAAAAACTGGAGTTCATTGTATTTGAGAAAAGAAGTTTTGAGAGACAGATACGGCCAAGGATAAAGTGGAACTGCAGGCCATGCCAACTGTTAGAGCAACTCAGTACTGCCACTGAAGGGAACAGGTTAATGAGAGTCGACATATAGTCATAGTCATACTTTACTGATTCCGGGGAAATTGGTTTTCGTTACAGTTGCACCATAAATAATAAATAGTAAATAGTAATAAAACCATAAATAGTTAAATAGTAATATGTAAATTGTGCCAGGAAATAAGTCCAGGACCAGCCTATTGGCTCAGGGTGTCTGAGCCTCCAAGGGAGGAGTTGTAAAGTTTGATGGCCACAGGCAGGAATGACTTCCTATGACACTCTGTGTTGCATCTCGGTGGAATGAGTCTCTGGCTGAATGTACTGCTGTGAGCAACCAGTACATTATGTAGTGGATGGGAGACGTTGACTAAGATGGCATGCAACTTGGACAGCATCCTCTTTTCAGACACTACCATCAGAGAGTCCAGTTCCATTCCCACAACATCACTGGCCTTACGAATGAGTTTGTTGAGTCTGTTGGTGTCTGCTACCCTCAGCCTGCTGCCCCAGTACACAACAGCAAACATGATAGCACTGGCCACCACAGACTCGTAGAACATCCTCAGCGTCGTCCGGCAGATGTTAAAGGACCTCAGACTCCTCAGGAAATAGAGACAGCTCTGACTCTTCTTGTAGATCGCCTCAGTGTTCTTTGACCAGTCCAGTTTATTGTCAATTCGTATCCCCAGGTATTTGTAATCCTCCACCATGTCCACACTGACCCCCTGGATGGAAACAGGGGTCACCGGTACCTTAGCTCTTCTCAGGTCTACCACCAGCTCCTTAGTCTTTTTCACATTAAGCTGCAGACAATTCTGCTCACACCATGTGACAAAGTTTCCTACCGTAGCCCTGTACTCAGCCTCATCTCCCTTGCTGATGCATCCAACTATGGCAGAGTCATCAGAAAACTTCTGAAGATGACAAGACTCTGTGCAGTAGTTGAAGTCCGAGGTGTAAATGGTGAAGAGAAAGGGAGACAAGACAGTCCCCTGTGGAGCCCCAGTGCTGCTGATCACTCTGTCGGACACACAGTGTTGCAAGCACACGTACTGTGGTCTGCCGGTCAGGTAATCAAGAATCCATGACACCAGGGAAGCATCTACCTGCATCGCTGTCAGCTTCTCCCCCAGCAGAGCAGGGCGGATGGTGTTGAACGCACTGGAGAAGTCAAAAAACATGACGCTCACAGTGCTCGCTGGCTTGTCCAGGTGGGCGTAGACACGGTTCAGCAGGTAGACGATGGCATCCTCAACTCCTAGTCGGGGCTGGTAGGTGAACTGGAGGGGATCTAAGTGTAGCCTGACCATAGGCCGGAGCAGCTCCAGAACAAGTCTCTCCAGGGTCTTCATGATGTGGGAGGTCAATGCCACCGGTCTGTAGTCATTGAGACCACTGGGGCGCGGCGTCTTCGGCACAGGGACGAGGTAGGACGTCTTCCACAGCACAGGAACCCTCCGGAACTTCAGGCTCAGGTTGAATACATGGCGAAACACTCCACATAGCTGAGGGGCACAGGCTTTGAGCACCCTGGTACTGACACCCTCATGGTGTCATGGCACTTAGGTTACTCTCAAGAGGCAAGGACACAGTAATTCAAGAACTATTGATAGTTTAAACATATCTGTACACTTAAACTATCCTTATGCCTTACAAAGCGCGAAACGAAAGACTGTGTGGTGCGCCACTCCTCACACAGACAGTAGGTGGCCGCTGACTCACGAAGAGTTCATCTGCCCTTTGACAGGTTTTATTTTTAGTCCTGCCTGGGTGCCTACACACCCTCCTCCCTGATTAACTGAAGTGCACCACGGGGTGTGCCGGTTGAGTCGCCGACAACCCGACCCAAGATAGGTAGTACTGGACTACGTGGTACCAGTAGCAAAGCAAGGCCCTGCCCCCCTAAGCCTCAGGCAATGTAGTAGTAGTAGTAAATTATCAAGCCGAGGTTGTCAAGGCGAGGAGTGGTAGTGGGGACAAGCTCCCACTACCTAAAAGTGCTCCTCACGGCACTCGCCTCAAATAGCCTCTGATAACCAAGTCCAACTCCTGGCCTTCTCGTGTGGCTTAGCCTCTAAGCCCGGCGGAACTGTTTCTACTGACAGGAGGAGGGGCGAAGGCAGGTCCTGGCGCCTTAAAACCAGTGCTTCGGGTAGATGGAGCTCGTCAGCCTGGGAAGGCAGTCCATCTAAGAGAGGGAAAACTCTGATTTCAAACCTCTGCTGCCTTGCGGCCACACCCACTCATGGGAAAGGCTTTGGGAGTAAACCCTGAGGACAAATCCGGAGCTGGGGTCCCTAAGGCAATTCGACGTTGCCTTCAACCTCGTTTTGGCAACTCCTGCGACGACACTGATGCCAAGCTGTATCAGCCCTTGCCCTTCTCTTGGACAACATCGGTGCCGTGGAGAGGGAAGACTTGCTGCATGGACAACTGCCGGTCTTCTACAAAAGTTGCTGGTGAACGCAGCAGGCCAGGCAGCATCTCTAGGAAGAGGTGCAGTCCACGTTTCAGGCCGAGACCCTTCGTTAGTCCTGACGAAGGGTCTCGGCCTGAAACGTCGACTGCACCTCTTCCTAGAGATGCTGCCTGGCCTGCTGCGTTCACCAGCAACTTTTATGTGTGTTGCTTGAATTTCCAGCATCTGCAGAATTCCTGTTGTTTGCCAGTCTTCTATATAACCTTGCCCAGACCTGCGCCCTGGAGAAGACACTCCAGACTTTCCAGGCGCAGATCCATAGTCTCGCGAGACTAACGGATGCCACCACCAGATTTAAACTATCAATGGTTTTAGTGGACCCAAATGTTGAAAGATGGAATTTAAATTGAGCAAGTTAGAGATGAAGACATCTGATAAGATTAGAGATGTGGCCATGAAATCAAATCCTGTCATCAAAAATGATAAGAGAAATAGAAATCATGAAGGTTAAACAAGGATCACGAGAGAGGTGCAAATCCCAGAAAGAGCAGAGAGGTTCAAATGAATATTATTAGAAGAGGAGTTGCAATGAATAGAACAGTGATTTGAGCCGCAGTTGTAGCGTTACATAGAGCAGAGTACATTATAGTAGGGGAGCATGAGGTTTGTGCCAATCCATATCGTTCCACCCACCTGCACTAAGCTGACATCCCTCCATTCCCTGCCTGTATGTGTCTATCTAAAAGCTTCGTAAATATAATTATTCTATTTGCTTCTACCATCTCCCTTGGTAGCATGTTCCAGGCACATACCACTATGTTTAACAAAATTGGTTCGTAAATATTCTTCAAAATTTTCTTTCACACCTTAAAGCTATGCCCTCTAGCTTTTGAGATTTCCACCGCAGATAACCATCTATCCTATCTACGACTCTCATAATTTTACCAAATCATTAATACTATTCCGCAGCTAAGGAATTCTCTCCTCACTGTCAACATCACTACTAGTTACAATTGCAACATACTAATCATATAATCCTGCATGTCATAGAGTCAGAGGAGACTAAGCACATTATAGCACATCCAGTCTGTGCCAATCAGTTTTTCGTCCTAGTTGCAACTGCTTGTATTCAGACCATAGCCCTCCCATCCATGTACTAATCCAAACTTCTCTTAAATGTTGAAATCAAACCCACATCCACCACCTGCACTGGCAGTTTGTTCCATACTCTCACCACTGAGTGAAGAAGTTCCCCCTCATATTCCCCTGAAACACTTTCACCATTAACCCAAGACCTCTAAATCTAGTCTCAACCAACCTCAGTGCAAAAGGCCTGCTTGCATTTACTCCATCTATACCCCTCATAATTTTGTATACCTCTTATCAAATCTCCCCTCATTCTCCAACACTCCAAGGAATAAAATCCTAACCTATTCAACCTTTCCCTATAACTCAAGTTTGACAAGGTTCCACATGTTAGGCTTATTCAGGAAGTCAGAAGGCATGGGATCCAGGGAAGTTTGACCAGGTGGATTCAGAATCGGCTTGCCTGCAGAAGGCAGAGGGTCGTGGTGGAGGGAGTACATTCAGACTGGAGGACTGTGACTAGTGGTGTCCCACAAGGATCTGTTCTAGGACCTCTACTTTTCATGATTTTTATTAACGACCTGGATGTGGGGGTAGAAGGGTGGGTTGGCAAGTTTGCAGATGACACAAAGGTTAGTGGTGTTGTAGCTAGTGCAGAGGATTGTCAAAGATTGCAGAGAGACATTGATAGGATGCAGAAGTGGGCTGAGAAGTGGCAGATGGAGTTCAACCCGGAGAAGTCTGAGGTGGTACACTTTGGAAGGACAAACTCCAAGGCAGAGTACAAAGTAAATGGCAGGATACTTGGTAGTGTGGAGGAGCAGAGGGATCTGGGGGTACATGTCCACAGATCCCAGAAAGTTGCCTCACAGGTGGATAGGGTAGTTAAGAAAGCTTATGGGATGTTAGCTCTCATAAGTCGAGGGATAGAGTTTAAGAGTCGCGATGTAATGATGCAGCTCTATAAAACTCTGGTTAGGCCACGCTTGGAGTACTGTGTCCAGTTCTGGTCGCCTCACTATAGGAAGGATGGGGAAGCATTGGAAAGGGTACAGAGGAGATTTACCAGGATGCTGCCTGGTTTAGAGAGTATGCATTATGATCAGAGATTAAGGGAGCTAGGACTTTACTCTTTGGAGAGAAGGAGGATGACAGGAGACATGATAGAGGTGTACAAGATAATAAGAGGAATAGATAGAGTGGATAGCCAGCGCCTCTTCCCCAGGGCACCACTGCTCAATACAAGGGGACATGGCTTTAAGGTAAGGGGTGGGAAGTTCAAGGGGGACATTAGAGGAAGGTTTTTTACTCAGAGAGTGGTTGGTGCGTGGAATGCACTGCCTGAGTCAGTGGTGGAGGTAGATACACTAGTGAAGCTTAAGAGACTACTAGACAGGTATATGGAGGAATTTAAGGTGGGGGCTTATATGGGAGGCAGGGTTTGAGGGTCGGCACAACATTGTGGGCCGAAGGGCCTGTACTGTGCTGTACTATTCTATATTCAAGTGCTGGCAACATCCTTGGAAATTTTCTCTGTACTCTTTCAAGTTTACTGCTATCTTTCCTGTAGGTAGGTGACATATAATCCAAATTAGGCCTTAGCAACATCACCTTAACATCCCATTTCCTGTACTCATACACTGATTTCATGAAGGCCAATGTGCCAAAAGCTCTCTTTATGCCCCTATCTACCTGTGATGCCACTTTCTGTATTCCCAAATTCCTCTGTTCTACCATACTCCTCAGTGCCCTGTCGCTTGATGTAGAAGACCTACCTTGGTTCGTCCTACCGAAGTGCAAAACCTCACACCTGTCTGCATTAAATTCCATTTTCATTTTTCAGCCCATTTTCTAGCTGATCCAGATCCTGCTGCAAGCTTTGATATCCTTCCTCACTGTCCATTACACCCCCAATCTTCATATCATTTATAAGTTTGCTGATGCAGTTGACATTATCATCCAGATTGCTGAAAACGATTGCAAACAACAACAGACCCAGCATACCAATCCCTGCGGCACTCCACTAATCAGAGGCAAACTACCACTCCCTGGCTTCACCCATCAAGCCAATATCAAATCTAATTTACTATCTCAGCCCGACTATCAAACTGATCAACCTTACATGCAATACTTGACAAAGGCCTTGCTAAAGTCCTTGTAGACAATGTCTACCACCTTTCCTTCAACAACCTTCCTTGTAAACTCAAAACTCTCTAACTGATATGACCTACCACGCACAAAGTCACGTTGACTATTCCTAATCAGTCCCTGTCTACCCAAATATGTATATTATCTGGTCCCTTAAAATATAGAATATTGGATGAACTTGTGGTGCCGTTAGATTCGTCAGTATGATGCTGTGGGTATCATTAAGTCATGGCTGAAAGAAGACCATATTTGGGAGCTTAACATCAAAGGATATGCTTTGTAATGAATGGACAGGCAGAAAGGCACAGGTGGCGGTATGGTTCTGTTTGTAAGAGATGGAATTACACCTTTAGAAAGAGGTGACATAGGGTCAGAGAATGTTGAATCTTTGTGGGTGGAGTTAAAAACCATTATGGGAATCATATATAGGCCTCCAAATAATAGCCAAGTAGAGGGGTTGAGATTGCAAAGGGAGCTAGAAAAGGCATGTAATAAGGGTAATGTCACAATTGTAATTGGGGACTTCAATATGCAAGGGGGTTGGGAAAATCAAGTTGGTGTCAGACCACAAGAGAGGGAATTTGTCGAATGCCTACGAGATGCCTTCTGAGAGCAGCTTGTGCTTGAGCCTACTCGGGGAAAGGCTATCTAAGATTGGGTGTTGTGTAGTAATCCAGATCTAATTAGGAAGCTTAATGTAAAACAACCCTTAGGAGGTAATGATCATAATATTATTGAATTCATACTGCAATTTGAGAGAGAGAAGCACAAGACACATGTATCAGCATCACAATGGAATAAAGGGAATTACAGAGGCATGAGAGAGGAGCTCACTCAGGTGGATTGGAGGAGGATACTGGCAGGGATGACGGCAGAACAGAGATGGCTGAGGTTTCTGGGAATAGTTCAAGGCACAGGATAGGTATGTCCCACAGAAGAAGTAGTTATCAAATGGCAGGGCTAGCCAACCATGTCTGACAAAGGAAGTTAAGGTTTGCATAAAAGCCAAGGAAAGGGCATATAAGGTAGCAAAAGTTAGTGGGAAGTTTGTTTAAAATCCAACAAAAAGGCAACTAAAAAAGCTACAAGAAGGGAAAAGATGAAATATGAGGGCAGATTAGCCAATAATATAAAGCAGGATTCCAAATATTTTTTCAGTTATGTGAAGAGTAAAAGGTATAAAATAAGGTATAAAAAGGGAAAAGATGAAATGTGAGATCAAACTAGGCAAAAATATAAAGCAGGATACCAAAAGATTTTTCAGTTATATAAAAAGGGATAATGGACCACTGGAAAATGATGCTGTTGAGATAGTAATGGGGATAAGAAATGGCAGATGAACGTAATGTGTACTTTGCATCAGTCTTCAATGTGGAAGACACTAGCCGTGTGCCGGAAGTCTGTGAGTGTCAGGGAGCAGGAGTGAGTGCCATTGCTACTACAAAGGAAGAAGTGCTAGGTGAGCTGAAAGGTCTTAAGGTGGATAATTCACCTGGACCAGATGGACTCCATCCCAGAGTCCAGAGAGGTTGCTGAAGAGATAACGGATGCATTGATCATCATCTTTCAAGAATCACTTGATTCTGGCATGGTCTCAGCAGTTTAGAAAATTGCAAATATCACTCCACTCCTTAAGAAGGGAGGAAGGCAAAAAAAAAGGAAATTATAGGTGAGTTAGCCTAACTTCAGTGGTTGGGAAAGTGATGAGAGTCTATTATTAAGGATGAGGTTTCGGAGTACTTGGAGACTAATGATAAAATAAGTCAAAGTCAGCATGGTTTCTGTAAAGGGAAATCTTGCCTGAGGAGCAGGTGGACCAAGGAGGCAGTAGATGTAATTTACTTGGATTTTCAGAAGGCATATGATAAGGTGCCACACTAGGCTGCTAAACAAGATAAAATCCTATGACGTTACAGGAAAGATATTGGGTTGGACAGAGGAATGGCTGTCAGGGAGGAGGCAGTGAGAGAGAATAAAGGGGACTTTTTCTGGTTGGCTGCAGGGTCTAGTGGTGTTCCTCAGGGGTCAGTTTTGGGACAACTACTTTTCACATTGTTTGTCAGTGATTTAACAATATATAACCATAGAACAATTACAGCACGGAAACAGGCCATCTCAGCCCTTCTAGTCCGTGCCGAACGCTTACTCTCACCTAGTCCCATCTACCTGCACTCAGCCCATAACCCTCCATTCCTTTCCTGTCTATATACCCATCCATTTTCTTTAAATGACAAAATCGAACCTGCCTCTACCACTTCTACTGGAAGCTCATTCCACACAGCTACCACTCTCCGAGTAAAGAAGTTCCCCCTCAGGTTACCCCTAAACTATTGCCCCTTAACTCTCAACTCATGTCCTCTTGTTTGAATCTCCCCTACTCTCAATAGAAAAAGCCTATCCACATCAACTCTATCTATTCCCTCATAGTTTTAAATACCTCTATCAAGTCCCCCCTCAACCTTCTACACTCCAAAGAATAAAGACCTAACTTGTTCAACCTTTCTCTGTAACTTGGGTGCTGAAACCCAGGTAACATTCTAGTAAATCTCCTCTGTACTCTTTCTATTTTGTTGACATCCTTCTTATAATTTGGTGACCAGAACTGTACACAATACTCCAAATTTGGCCTCACCAATGCCTTGTACAATTTTAACATTACATCCCAACTCCTATACTCAATGCTCTGATTTATAAAGGCCAGCACACCAAAAGCTTTCTTCACCACCCTATCCACATGAGATTCCACCTTCAGGGAACTATGCACCACTATTCCTAGATCACTCTGTTCCACTGCATTCTTCAATGCCCTACCATTTACCATGTATGTCCTATTTTGATTAGTCCTACCAAAATGTAGCACCTCACACTTATCAGCATTAAACTCCATCTGCTATCTTTCAGCCCACCCTTCTAACTGGCCCAAATCTCTCTGCAAGCTTTGAAAACCTACTTCATTATCCACAACGCCACCTATCTTAGTATCATCTGCATACTTACCAATCCGATTTACCACCCCATCATCTAGATCATTAATGTGTATGACAAACAACATTGGACCCGGTACAGATCCCTGAGGCCCACCACTAATCACTAGCCTCCAACCTAACATACAGTTATTCGCCACTACTCTCTGGCATCTCCCATCCAGCCACAGTTGAATCCATTTTACTACTTCAATATTAATACCTAACTATTGAACCTTCCTAACTAACCTTCCGTGTGGAACATTGACAAAGGCCTTACTGAAGTCCATATAGACAACATCCACCGCTTTACCCTCGTCAACCTTCCTTGTAACCGCTTCAAAAAATTCAATAAGATTTGTCAAACATGACCTTCCATGCACAAATCCATGTTGACTATTCCTAATCAGACCGTCTATCCAGATAATTATATACACCATCTCCAAGAATACTTTCCATCAATTTACCCACCACTGACGTCAAACTCACAGGCCGATAATTGCTAGGTTTACTCTTAGAACCCATTTTAAACAATGGAACAACATGAGTAATACGCCAATCCTCCGGCACCATCCCCATTTCTAATGACATTTGAAATATTTCTGTCAGAGCCCCTGCTATTTCTACACTAACTTCCCTCAAGGTCCTAGGGAATATCCTGTCAGGACCCGGAGACTTATCCACTTTTATATTCCTTAAAAGCCCCAGTACTTTCTCTTCTTTAATCATCACAGTTTCCATAATTACCCTACTTGTTTCCCTTACCTTACACAATTCAATATCCTTCTCCTTAGTGAATATCGAAGAAAAGAAATTGTTCAAAATCTCCCCCATCTCTTTTGGCTCCGCACATAGCTGTCCACTCTGATTCTCTAAGGGACCAATTTTATCCCTCACTATCCTTCTGCTATTAATGTACTGTAGAAACCCTTTGGATTTATTTTCACCTTACTTGCCAAAGCAACCTCATATCTTCTTTTAGCTTTTCTAATCTCTTTCTTAAGATTCTCTTTACATTCTTTATATTCCTCGAGCACCTCATTTACTCCATGCTGCCTATATTTATTGTAGCTCTCTCTCTTTTTCCAAACTAAGTTTCCTATATCCCTTGAAAACCATGGCTCTCTCAAACTTTTAACCTTTCCTTTCAACCTAACAGGAACATAAAGATTCTGTACCCTCAAAATTTCACCTTTAGATGACCTCCATTTCTTTATTATATCCTTCCCATAAAACAAATTGTCCCAATCCACTCCTTCTGAATCCTTTCGCATCTCCTCAAAGTTAGCCTTTCTCCAATCAAAAATCTCAACCTTGGGTCCAGTCCTATCCTTCTCTATAATTATATTGAAACTAATGGCTTTGTGATCACTGGACCCGAAGTGCTCCCCAACACATACCTCATAAGATCATGGAACTCGTAAACACAAAATAATCTGCAGATGCTGGGGTCAAAGCAACACTCACAACACGCTGGAGGAACTCAGCAGGTCGGGCAGCATCCGTGGAAAAGATCGGTCGACGAAGATAGGTAGCAGGGTAGATAGTGTTGAGGAAGCAATGTGATTGCAGTTGGACTTCAGACAAATTGGAAGAATGGGCAAAAAACTGGTGATAGAATGCAGTGTTAGGAAATGTATAATAATGCATTTTGGTTAAAGGAACAATAGTATGGACTATTTATCTAAATGGGGAGAAGATTCAACCACCACAGGTACAGAGGGATTAAGGAGTCCTCGTGCAAGACCCCCAAAATGTTAATTTACAGGTTGAGTCTGTGGTAAAGAAGGTAAATGCAATGTTGGGGAATAGAATAGAAAACAAGGAAATAATGCTGAGGCTTTATAAGACACTAGTCAGTCCACACTTGGGAGTATTGTCAAGTTTTGAGCCACATATCTCAATAAGTATGTGTTATCATTGGAGAGAGTCCAGAGGACGTTCACAAGGATGATTCCGGGAATGAACGGGTTAACATATGAGGAGCGTTTGGTAGCTTTGGGCCTGTATTCTCTGGAATTTAGAAGAAAATGGGGGGATCTTATTAAAACCTACCGAATATTGAAAGGACTAGATAGGGTGGATGTGGAGAGGACGTTTCCTATGGTGGGGGCATCAGCACTAGAGGGCCAGCCTCAAAATTGAGGGATAACTTTTTAGAACAGAGGTAAGGAAGAACTTATTTAGCCAGAGTACAGTGAATCTGTGGAATGCTTTGCCAAACCACAGTGAAGGCCGAGTGTGTACTTATATTTAAAGCTGAAGTTGGTAGTTTCCTGATTGGTCAGGGCATCAAAGTTATAGCAAGAAGGCAGGTGTATAGGATTGAGTGAGATCCAGGAAATGCCATGATGGAATGGCGAAGTAGACTCGATGGGCTGAATGGCCTGATTCTGCTCCTGTCTTATGGTCTTAATACTTTCCCACTACTGATGTCAGGCTCACTGGCCTATAATTTTCTGGTTTATTCTTAAAGCCTTTCTTAAACAGCAGAACATTAGCTATTCTTCAACCCTCCTGTATCTCACCTGTCACTAAGGATGATTTAAACGTCTTTTGCTCAGCCTCTGCAATTTCTGCACTAGCCTCCCACAGGGTCCGAGAGAACACCTTGTCATTTACTGTGGATTTATCCACCCTAATTCACCCAAAGACAGCAAGCATCTTCTCTTCTGTAATCTGCATTGATGCATGGTCACAGTACTCTTTGCCTCACTTCTATAAACTTTGTGACTGTCTCCCAAATTAATACAGATGCAAAAAATGGTTTGCAGATCTCTTCCATCTCTTTCCACACATAGATGAACATGCTGATCTTCAAGAGAACTAATTCTGTCCCTTGCTATCCTATTAATATCTGCCAGAGCAACTTCATGTCTTGCATTTCTGATATCTTCAAGATCCTCATTTGATCCTAACTGCCTATACCTGTGACATGCTTTTATTTCTCAGCCAAGGCCTCAATATTCTTGTTAATCGAGGTCCCTGAACCTGTTAGTGTTACCTTTTATTCCAACAGTAACGTACAAATTCTGTACTCTCAACATTTCATTTTTGAAGGCCTCCCACTTGCCAACATGCCAATCCAAACCTGCCAGATCTAATCTGATCTTTCTCCGTTTAGAATCTCTGCTGTCATCTATGTGTTCTATGGGCATAACGATCCCCACCACTGAGGATATCTTCAAAAGTCAACACCCATCGTCGAAGACCCTCACTACCTGGCCTCCTCATGTTACCACCACCGGAAGGAGGTACAGAAGCGTGCAACCCACACTCAATGATTCAGGAACAGCTTCTTCCCTCTGGATTTCTAAATGACCATAAGATATAGGAACAGAATTAGGCCATTTGGCCCATTCATCATGGCTGATCCATTTTTCCTTTCAGCTCCAAACTCCTGTCTTCTCTCTGTAGCCCTTCATGCCTTGACCAATCAAAAATCTATCAACCCCTGCCTTAAATATACATAAAGACTTGGCCTCCACAGCTGCCTGTGGCAAAGAATTCCACAGATTCACCACTTTCTGGCTAAAGAAATCCTTTCTCATCTCTGTTCTAAAAGGATGCCCCTTCATTCTGAGGTTGTGTCCTCTGGTCTTAGACTCTTCCCACCATAGGAAACATCCTCTCCACATCCACTCTATCAAGGCCTTTCACCATTCGATAAAGTTTCAATGAGCTCACCCTTTATTCTTCTGAATTCTTGTGAATACAGACCCAGGCCCATCAAACACTCTTCATATGACAAGCCACTCAATCCTGGAATCATTTTCGCGAACCTCCTTTGAACCTTCTCCAGTTTCAGAATATCCTTACCAAGATAATGGGCCCAAAACTGCTCACAATACTCCAAGTAAAATCTCACCAGTGCTTTCTAAAGTTTCAACATTACATCCTTGCTTTTATGTTCTAGTCATCTTGAAATGAATGCTAACATTGCATTCACCTTCCTCACCACAAACTCAACCTGCAAATTAACCTTTAGGGAATCCTACAGAGGGACAAGCAAGTCCCCCTACACCTCAGTTTTTTGTATTTTCTCTCCACTTAGAAAATAGTGAACCCTTTCATTTCTTCTACCATACACTTCCCGACACTGCTTCCATCTGCCACTTCTTTGCCCACTCTCCTAATCCAAGTCTTTCTATAGCCTCTCTACTTCCTCATAACTACCTGCCCTTCCACCTATCTTCATGTCATCTGCCAACTTTGCAACAAAGCCATTAATTTCAACATCCAAATCATTGACATATAATGTAAAAAGAATTGATCCCAACAGCCCCTGTGGAACACCACTAGTCACCGGTAGTCAGAAAAGGCTCCCTTTATTCCCACTCTCTTCCTTCTGCCAATCATCCACTGCTTTATCCAGGTTAGAATCTTTTCTGTAATACTATGGGCTCGCAATTTGTTAAGCAGCCTCATGTGTGGAACCTTGTCAAAGGCCTTCTGAAAATCCAAGTACACATCAACTGATGCTCCTTTGTCAATCCTACTTGTGATTTCTTTAAAGAATTCCAACACATTTATCTTGCAATATTTTCCCTTGAGGAAACCATGCTGACTATGGCCTATTTTATCATGTGCCTCCAAGTACCATGAGACCTCATCCTTAATAATCAACTCCAACATCTTCCCAACCACTGAGGTCAGACTAACTAGTCATGGTTTCCTTTCTTCTGCCTCTCTCCCTTTTGTGAAGAGTAGAGAGACATTTGCAATTTTCCAGTCCTCCAGAACCATTCCAGAATATAGTGATTCTTGAAAGATCATTACTAATGCCTCCACAATCTCTTCAGCCACCTCTTTCAGAATCCTAGGGTGTACACTATCTAGTCCAGGTAACTTACTTACCTTCAGCCCTTTCAGTTTCCCAAGATCCTTCTCCCTATTAATGGCAACTGAACAGATTTCATGACCCCTGAGGCCTGAAACTTCCTCCATATTGTTGGTGTCTTCCACAGTGAAGACTGATGCAAAAATAGTTATTCAGTTCATCTGCCATTTCTTTGTCCCCCATTACTATCTCTCCAGCATTGTTTTCCAGCAGTCTAATGTCTATTTTTACCTCTCTTTTCCTCTTTTACATTGCTTGTATCTGAAAAAACTTTGGAATCCTCTTTAACAATATTGGCTAGCATACTTTCATATTCTATCCTTATCTTCTTAATGACTTTTTAGTTGCCTTCTGTTGGTTTTAAAAGCTTCCCAATTCTCTAACTTCCCACTAATTTTTGCTCTATTATACACCTTTTCTTTGACTTTTATGCTGGCTTTGACTTCTCTTGTTAGCCACATTTGTGTCATCTTTCCTTTAGAAAACTTCTTCCTCTATGGGATGTATATATTCTGTGCCTTCCGAATTGCTTCCAGAAATCTCAGCCATTGCTGCTCTGCCATCATCCCTGCCAGTGTTCTTTTCCAGTCAGTTCTGTCCAACTCCTCTGTCATGCCTCTGTAATTTCCTTTACTCCACTATAATACTGATACATCTGGCTTTAGCTTCTCCTTCTCAAATTTCAGGTTGAACTCAAACATATTGGACCATAAGATAAGGAGTAGAATCTGACCATCTGGCCGATCGAGTCTGCTCCGCCATTCAATCATGGCTGATCATTTTTTTTCTTATTTCTTCCTCAACACCAGTTTCCAGCCTTCTCCCTGTAACCTTTGATGCCATGTCCAATCAGGAACCTATCAATCTCTGCCTTAAACACACCCATGACCTGGCCTCTACAGCTGCATGTGGCAACAAATTCCTCAAATTCATCACCCTTTCGATAAAGAAATTTCTCCGCAACTCTGCTTTGAAAGGGCGCCACTCCATCCTGCAGCTGTGCCCTCTTGTCCTAGACTCTCCCAACATGGAAAACATCTTTTCCACATAGAAACATAGAAAATAGGTGCAGGAGTAGGCCATTCAGCCCTTCGAGCCTGCACCACCATTCAGTATGATCATGGCTGATCATCCAACTCAGAACCCTGCACCAGCCTTCCCTCCATACTCCCTGATCCCTTTAGCCACAAGGGCCATATCTAACTCCCTCTTAAATATAGCCAATGAACTGGTCTCAACTGTTTCCTGTGGCAGAGAATTCCACAGATTCACCACTCTCTGTGTGAAGAAGTTTTTCCTCATCTTGGTCCTAAAAGGCTTCCCCTTTATCCTCAAACTGTGATCCCTCGTTCTGGACTTCCCCAACATCGGGAACAATCTTCCTGCATCTAGCCTGTCTAATCCCTTTAGGATTTTATACGGTTCAATCAGATCCCCCATCAATCTTCTAAATTCCAATGAGTATAAGCCCAGTTCATCCAGTCTTTCATCATATGAAAGTCCTGCCATCCCAGGAATCAATCTGGTGAACCTTCTTTGTACTCCCTCTATGGCAAGGATGTCTTTCCTCAGATTAGGGGACCAAAACTGCACACAATACTCCAGGTGTGGTCTCACCAAGGCCTTGTACAACTGCAGTAGTACCTCCCTGCTCCTGTACTCGAATCCTCTTGCTATAAATGCCAGCATACCATTTGCCTTTTTCACCGCCTGCTGTACCTGCATGCCCACTTTCAATGACTGGTGTATAATGACACCCAGGTCTCGTTGCACCTCCCCTTTTCCTAATCGGCCACCATTCAGATAATAATCTGTTTTCCTGTTTTTGCCACCGAAGTGGATAACTTCACATTTATCCACATTAAATTGCACCTGCCATGAATTTGCCCACTCACCTAACCTATCCGAGTCACCCTGCATCCTCTTGGCATCCTCTTCACAGCTAACACTGCCGCCCAGCTTTGTGTCATCCACAAACTTGGAGATGCTGCATTTAATTCCCTCATCCAAGTCATTAATATATATTGTAAACAACTGGGGTCCCAGCACTGAGCCTTGCGGTACCCCACTAGTCACTGCCTGCCATTCTGAAAAGGTCCTGTTTATTCCCACTCTTTGCTTCCTGTCTGCTAACCAATTCTCTATCCACATCAATACCTTACCCCCGATACCATGTGCTTTAAGTTTGCACACTAATCCCCTGTGTGGGACCTTGTCAAAAGCCTTTTGAAAATCCAAATATACCACATCCACTGGTTCTCCCCTATCCACTCTACTAGTTACATCCTCAAAAAATTCTACTAGATTCATCAGATATGATTTTCCTTTCACAAATCCATGCTGACTTTGTCCGATGATTTCACTGCTTTCCAAATGTGCTGTTATCACATCTTTGATAACTGACTCTAGCAGTTTCCCCACCACCGATGTTAGGCTAACAGGTCTATAATTCCCCGGTATCTCTCTCCCTCCTTTTTTTAAAAAAGTGGGGTTACATTAGCCACCCTCCAATCCTCAGGAACTAGTCCAGAACCTAAAGAGTTTTGAAAAATTATCACTAATGCATCCACTATTTCTTGGGCTACTTCCTTCAGCACTCTGGGATGCAGACCATCTGGCCCTGGGGATTTATCTGCCTTTAATCCCTTCAATTTA
The DNA here is from genome assembly GCF_030028105.1 of Mobula birostris. Classification (NCBI taxonomy): domain Eukaryota; kingdom Metazoa; phylum Chordata; class Chondrichthyes; order Myliobatiformes; family Myliobatidae; genus Mobula; species Mobula birostris. Next base: position 123,689 of record NC_092373.1, on the reverse strand, counting down.
CCTAACACCACTTCCCTACTAACATGTATTTCCCTCAGTTCCTCCATCTCACTGGACCCTCTGTCCCCTACTATTTCCGGAAGATTATTCTACTCTGTCTATGCCATTCAACATTCGAAAGGTTTCAATGAGTTCTCCCCCATCCTCCTGAATTCCAGCAAGTACAGACCCAGAGCCATCAAACGTTCCTCATACGATAACCCTTTCATTCCTTCTGAACCTCGTCCAGACCCTCTTCAATGCCAGCACATCTTTTCTAAGATAAGGGGCCCAAAACTGTTCACAATACTCAAGGTAAGGCCTCACCAATGCCTTATAAAGTCTCAGCATCACATCCTTACATTTGTATTCTAGACCTCTTGAAATGAATGTTAACATGGCATTTGCCTTCCTCACCACCAACTCTACCTGCAAGTTAACCTTTAGGGTGTTCTGCACAAGGACTCCCAAGTTCCTAGGCATTTCAGATTCCTGGATTTTTTCCCCGTTTAGAGAACAGCCCACACGTTTATTTCTACCACCAAAATGCAGGATTTTCCAACATTGTATTTCATTTGCTGCTTTCTTGCCCATTCTCCTAATCTGTCCAAGTCCTTCCGCATCTTACCTCATCAAAACTACCTGCACCTCCACCAATCTTCGTATCATCTGCAAACTTGATAACAAAGCCAACTATTCCATCATCTAAATCATTTACATACAGCATAAAAAGAAGCGGTCCCAACACCGACCCCTGTAGAACATTACTAGTCACTGGTAGCCAACCAGACAAGGACCCTTTTATTCCCACTTGCTTCCTCCTACCAATCAGCCAATGCTCTAATCCTGTTAGTAACTTTCCAGTAATACCGTGGGCTTTTAACTTAGTAAGCAGCCTCATATGTGGCACCTAGTCAAAGGTCTTTTGAAAGTCCAAATATACAACATCCACTACACCCCCTTTATTTATCTTACTTGTAATCTCCTCAAAGAATTCCAACAATTTCATCAGGCAGGATTTTCCCTTAAGGAAACTATGCTGACTTTGTACTATCTTCTCCTGTGTCACAAAGTACTCCATCACTTCATCCTTAACATTTTCCCAACCGCTGAGGTCAGGCTAACTAGTCTGTAATTTCCTTTCCGCTGCCTTCCTCCTTTCTTAAAGATTGGAGTGACCATTGCAATTTTCCAGTCCTCTGGCTCCATGCCAGAGTCCAATGATTTTTGAAAGATAATTTCTAATGCCACCACAATCTCTAACACTATCTCTTTCAGAACCCTAGGGCTACAGCTGTGAAGATCCCTGCTGCACCTGATGACCCTGTCTCAGAGGCCGATGTTAGGCTGTCTTTAAAGAGAGTGAACCCTCGCAAGGCGGAAGGTCCTGATGGAGTAGCTGGTAAGGCTCTGAAAACCTGTGCCAACCAACTGGTGGAAGTATTCAAGAACATTTTCAACCTCTGACTGCTATGGGCAGAAGTTCCCACTTACTTCAAAAAGACAAGGATTATATCAGTGCCTAAGAAGAACAATGTGAGCTGCCTTAATGACTACCATCCGGTAGCACTCACATCTACAGTGATGAAATGCTTTGAGAGGTTGGTCATGACTAGACTGAACTCCTGCCTCAGTAAGGACCTGGACCCATTGCAATTTGCCTATTGCCACAATGGATCAATGGCAGATGCAATCTCCATGGTTCTTCACACGCTTTAGACCACCTGGACAACACAAGCACCTGTGTCAGGATACTGTTCATTGACTATAGCTCAGCATTTAATACTATCATTCCCACAATCCTGATTGAGAAGTTGCAGAATCTGTACCTCCCCCTGCAATTGAATCCTCAACTTCCTAACCGGAAACCACAATCTGTGCGGATTGGTGATAACATCTCCACCTCACTGACGATCGACACTGGTGCACCTCAGGGGTGTCTGCTTAGCCTACTGCTCTACTCTCTTTATACCCATGACTGTGGCTAGGCAGAGCTCAAATACCATCTATAAATTTGCTGACGATACAACCGGATAGAATCTCAGGTGGTGACAAGAGGGCATAGTGAGATATGCCAACTAGTGAAGTGGTATCACAGCAACAACCTGGCACTCAACGTCAGTAAGACGAAACAATGGATTGTGGACTTCCGGAAGGGTAAGACGAAGGGCACACACCAATCCTCATAAAGGGATTAGAAGTGGAGAGGGTGAGCAGTTTCAAGTTCCTGGGTGTCAAATCTCTGAGGTTCTAACCTGGTCCCAACATATCAATACAGGTGTCCCCCGCTTTTCGAACATTTGCTTTACGAAACCTCACTGTTACGAAAGACCTACAATAGTTCCCTGTTTTTGCTAACAGAAGGTGTTTTCACTGTTACAAAAAAAGGCAGTGGGCGGAAAAAGCAGCGCGTGAGAAAAAGCAGCGCATGCCCCGAGCAGCTGCTGTCCCCTGGATTCGGAACGGCATTCTCACCGGCATTACTTAAACACGTGCCTGTGAGCAGCCGCTAGCAAGATGAGTTCTAAGGTATCGGAAACGCCTAAAAGAGCTTGTAAGGGTGTTACACTAGACATAATTAAGCGTTTCGATTGTGGTGAACGAAGTTAGGACAAAGTAAGTTTGACTTGTGGAGGTTGACGAAAATGATGTTGAAGAGGTTTGGCATCTCATTGCCAAGAACTGATAGATGAAGAGCTGATGCAATTGGAAGGAAAGGATAACAATTGAAACTGAATGCAGTAGCGAACGGACCGAAAGTGAAGTCATCCAGGAACTGAACGTGATGCAACCGCGTGAGAGTTTCGCTGTAATGATAAAGTACGACTTTAATTTTGAAAGGGTACGTCGGTTTAGGGCACATTTGCAAGATGGTTTGAGTGCTTACAAAGAACTGTATGGTAGAAAAATGCGCGAGGCTAGCAGTCAAGCAAGCCTTCAGCAGACGACGAACCTCAACCTTCGACATTGAGGCAGGCAGAGACAGACATAGAAGAAGATGACCTGCCTGCCCTGATCGATGATGAGATGACGCCCCAGTGTCCCACCACCCCAACCCCCGGGCCGCGGACAGATACCAATACGCGGAGAATGCAGCGGTAGCCAGGAGGCACCTAACACATCTTTAAGAAAAAAGCTGAAATAAACAAGCTAATTAGTTAGGTGCCGCCCGGCATGTAATTGTCAGCCCAGATCCGAGCTGATTGCCGATTGTGTCGCCTCTGATCTGGGCCGACATTTACGTGCCAAGCAGCACCTAATTAATTAGCTTGTTTATTTCCGCTTTTTTCTTAAAGATGTGCTGGGTGCGTCCTGGCTACCGCTGCATTCTTTGCAGATCGGTATCAGTCAGCGGCCCGGAGGGTGGGGGCCACTGCACCACCCCAACCTGCGACGACTCAGCCTAACACACCATCATCAGTGTGCTCGATGTCTTCCAGATTCCAGCAAGTGATACTACACTGTACATACATTATTTCTACTTTATATAGGCTGTGTATTTTTACGTGTTATTTGGTATGATTTGGCAACTTCATAGCTTAAAGGTTACTAGAGAGAGTGTCTCTGCCAAGAGCGCTTGCGTGAGATTTTCTGCTGAGAGCGCTTGCATGAGATTTTCTGCCGAGAGCGCTTGCGTGAGATTTTCACTACGGAGAACAGTGCAGGCAATGATTGTAGAGAAGTATTTCTACTTTATATAGGCTGTGTATTTATCATATCATTCCTGCTTTTACTATATGTTACTGTTACTTTAGGTTTTATGTGTTATTTGGCATGATTTGGTAGGCTAATTTTGGGTCAGCGAACGCTCACAAATTTTTCCCATATAAATAAATGGTAATTGCGTCTTCACCTTATGACCTTCTGGCTTACGAACCGTTTCATAGGAACGCTCTACCTTCGGATGGTGGGGGAAACCTGTACAGTTATAAAGAAGGCAAGACAGCAGCTATACTTCATTAGGAGTTTGAAAAGATTTGGTATGTCAACAAATACACACAAAAACATCTCTAGATGTACCGTGGAGAGCGTTCTGACGGGCTGCGTCACTGTCTGGTATGGGGGGGGGGGGGTGCTACTGCACAGGACCGAAAGAAGCTGCAGAGGGTTATAAACTTAATCGGCCACATCTTGGGTACTAGCCTACAAAGTACCTAGGACATCTTCAAGGAGCACTGTCTCAGAAAGGCAGCATCCATTATTAAGGACCTTCAACACACAGGGCATGCCCTTTTCTCACCGTTACCATCACGTAGGAGGTACAGAAGCTGGAAGGCACAAACTCAGCAATTCAGGAACAGCTCTGCCATCTGATTCCTAATTGGACTTTGAACCCTTGGACACTACCTTACCTTTTTAATATATAGTATTTCTGTTTTTTGCATGATTTTAATATATTCAATATACATATACAGGTTTCCACCGCCATCCGAAGGTACAGCGTTCCTATGAAACGGTTCGTAAGCCGAAATGTCGTAAAGCGAAGAAGCAATTACCATTTATTTATATGGGAAAATTTTTTGAGCGTTTGCAGACCCAAAAATAACCTACCAAGTCATGCCAAATAACACATAAAACCTAAAATAACAGTAATATATAGTAAAAGCAGGAATGATATGATAAATACACAGCCTATATAAAGTAGAAATACTTTTCCACAATCATTGTCAGCACTGTCCTCCATAGTGAAAATCTCACGCAAGCGCCGTCGGCAGAAAATCTCACGCAAGCGCTGTTGGCAAAAATACTCTCTCCAGTAACCTTTAAGCTATGAAGCTGCCAAATCATACCAAATAACACCTAAAAATACACAGCCTAAATAAAGTAGAAATAATGTATGTACAGTGTAGTATCACTTATCGGAATCGGGACAGCGCTGAGCACACTGATGGTGGTGTGTTAGGCCGAGTCGTTGCAGGTTGGGGTGGTGCAGTCGCCCCCACCCTCCGGGCCACCAACCGATACCAATGCGCGAAGCATGCAGGGGTGCAGCAGTTGCCGGGAGGCACACAGCACATCTTTAAGAAAAAAGCCGAAACAAACATGCTAATTAATTAGGTGCTGCCCAGCACGTAATTGTCGGCCTAGATCAGTGCCGATTTCTGATTGCGTCATCTCAGATCTGGGCCGACAATTACGTGTCCAGCGGTACCTAATTAATTAGCACGTTTATTTCGGCTTTTTTTCTTAAAGATGTGCTGTGTGCCTCCCAGCTACTGCTGCATTCTCCGCGAATCGGTATCTGTCCGTGGCCTGGGTGTTGGGGTGGTGGGACACTGAGGTGTCATCTCATCATCGTCTGTTTCCATTAGGGCAGGCAGGTCATCTTCTATTTCTGCCCACCTCAATGTCGAAGGTCGAAGTTCATCATATGCTGCGGCTGATGTGGAAGGCTTACTTGACTGCTGAGCCTCGCGCATTTTTCTATCATACAGTTCTTTGTAAGGACTGTATGTACCCTTTCAAAATTAAAGTCGTACTTTATCATTGCAGCGAAAATCTCATGCAGTTGCTTCACGTTCAGTTCACTACTGCATTTGGTTTCGATTGTTATCCTTTTTTCTTCCAATTGCATCAGCTCTTCATCTATCAGATCTTGGTCATGGGATGCCAAAACCTCTTCAACATCATCATCGTCAGCTTCCACAAGCCAAACTCACTTTGTCTTTACTTCGCTCACCACGATCAAAACACTTAATTATGTCTACTTTTACGCTAAGTGTAACACCCTTACGAGCTCTTTTAGGCTTTTCCAATACCATAGAACTCATCTTGCAAATGGCTGCTCACAAGCATGTGTTTAAGCAATGCTGGCTGGAATGCCTTTCCAAATCCGGGGAGAGCAGCTGCTTGGGGCACGCTGCCTTTTATCACATGCTGCTTTTTTTTTTCGTAACAGTGAAAACACCTTCTGAAAGCAAAAACAGGGTACTAATGTAGGTCTTTTGTAACAGTGAGGTTTCGTAAAGCAAACGTTCGAAAAGCGGGGGGACACCTGTACTGTAATTGATTTACTTATTATTATTATTATATTTTGCTTTTTTTCCTTCTATAATATGTATTGCATTGAACTGCTGCTGTTAAATTAACAAACTTCATGTCACATGCCGGAGATAATAAACTTGATTCTTATTCTGATTCTGAGTTCCTCTGGTCCAGGTGATTTATGTACCTTTAGGTCTTCCAGCTTTTTGAGCACCTTCTCTCTTCTAACAACAACTGTACCCACTTCTCTTCCTTCACACACAACATCAGGCATACTGCTAGTGTCTTCTACAGTGAAGACTGACGCGAAATGTTCATTTAGTTCATCTGCCACCTTCTTGCCCCCCGTTATTATTTCTCCTGCCTCATTTTCTAGCGGTCCTATATCTACTCTCTTTCCTCTTTTATTTTTCATATACTTGAAAAAAATTTTTACTATTATATTATTTGCTAGCTTGTTTTCATGTTTTATCTTTTCCCCTTTAATTACATTTCTAGTTGCTCTCTGTAGATTTTTAAAAACTGCCCTATCTTCCCACTAATTTTTGCTTTGTTGTATGCCTTTTCTTTTGCTTTTACAATAGCTTCGACTTCCCTTTTCAGCTACGGGTGTGCTATTTTACCATTTGAGTATTTCTTCAGTTTTGGACTAAACATGTCCTCCACCTTCCTCATTTTCCCCAGAAATGCATGCCATTGCAGCTCTGTCGACATCCCTGCCAGTAGCTCCTTCCAATTTACTTTGGCCAACTCCTCTCTTATACCTCTGTAATTTCCCTCACTCCACTGAAATACTGCTACATCAGACTTTACTTGCTGCCTATCAAATTTCAGGTTGAACATATTATGATCACTTGTCCCCTAAGGGTACTTTTACCTTAAACTTTCTAATCAATGTTCCATGAACCCATGAACACTAGCCCATTACTTCTTTGCCTTTGCACTATTTACTGCATATTTAGTAAATTTATGTCTTTGCAGAGTAGTATTGCTGCAAAACAACAATTCTCATGTCATCCAAGTTAAAGATCATAAATTTCATCCTGAACTTTGAAACACCTTCTGAAATGGCTAAGCATCAAACCAAGGCCATTTAAACACGGCAGTAAATAAATGCCAAGAAAAAAAAACTGTCCTTAAATTTGAATCACTTCCCGCTACGGAACTTCAAAAATATATACTTAGCTTGCTTCACAGAGAGCATAATCAAGTCACGCACTTACCGAGACAAAAATAAAAAAAAAAACGATTACTAAGCTGTTATAAGCAATTATTACCCAAGGCAATTCCATCTTCAGCTGTTAGATTACAATCCACTAGCTTTAGAATCTTCAGTGTAAAGCTTGGCTGAAGTTTCTGAGTAAAGAGCAAGAGGTTCCCTCCCAGGTCACAATTCCAGGATAAATCGATCTTTTCAATGTTAACCAAGAGCTGGATGGATTCACCTGCAATGTAATTCCAAAATTAGTCTTACTCATCAGATGAGGGTTCACTCTTGTTTACTTCCATGCATGGGGAAACAGGAAAGAAAACTGCATTTTCAAGCTTTTCCCAAAAGGCCAAACTACAAATTTGCAAAAAAAAAATGTCAACTAGGTACACCTACCCAGTGAGGAGATGTCCAACGCAGAGAGGGCACAACTGGACAGCTCAAGCACCCTTAGCTGGGGTGTATGTTGAAAATGACTAGTCAGCACAGTCAGAGCTCCACCAATCGATTCATTCCATGACAAGTCCAGCTCCTCCAAGGATGGAAAGTTTGGTAGTACAGCAGCTGTGAAGATCAAAGAATTGGATGGTGCTGCTCACAGAATGACGCCTTTTGGCCTATTCTGTCCGGCTTAATATGTTGATTGGGATTGGTGGGCAGAATGTTGAAACCCAAGCTGTTTGAGGCTGCATTTCAACATTCAGAATCAAATCCATAACACCATAAGACCAGATGAATACGTGGCTTGAAAAATGGTGCCGGGGGAGGGATTCAAATTTCGAGGGCACTGGAACCAGTTCTGGAGGAGGTGGGACCAGTACAAACAGGACGGTCTGCACCTGGGCTGGACTGGAACCAATGTCCTAGGGGGAGTGTTTGCTACTGTTGTTCAGGAGGATTTAAACTAATGTGGCAGGGGGATGGGAACAAGTGCAGAGAGACAGAGGGGTGTAAAATGAGGGTAGAAGCAAAAAGTAGTAAGGTGAAAAGTAAAAGTGGCAGGCAAGCAAATCCAGGGCAAAAATCAAAAAGGGCCACTTTTTAACATAATTGTATAAGGGCTAAGAGTGTTGTAAAAGCAAGCCTGAAGGCTTTGTGTGTCAATGCAAGGAGCATTCGTAACAAGGTGGATGAATTGAAAGTGCAGATAGTTATTAATGAATATGATATAGTTGGGATCACAGAGACATGGCTCCAGGGTGACCAGGGATCGGAGCTCAACATCCAGGGATATTCAATATTCAAGAAGGACAGACATGAAAGAAAAGGAGGTGGGGTAGCATTGCTGGTTAGAGAGGAGATTAACGCAATAGAAAGGAAGGACTTTAGCCGGGAAGATGTGGAATCAATATGGGTAGAGCTGCATAACACTAAGGGGCAGAAAATGCTGGTGGGAGTTGTGTACAGGCCACCTAACAGTAGTAGTGAGGTTGGGGATGGCATTAAACAGAAAATTAGAAATGTGTGCAATAAAGGGACAGCAGATAATGGGTGACTTCAATCTACATATAGATTGGGTGAACCAAATTGGTAAAGGTGCTGAGGAAGAGGAATTCTTGGAATGTATGCAGGATGGTTTTCTGAACCAACGTGTCGAGGAACCAACTAGAGAGCAGGCCATTCTAGAGTGGGTATTGAGCAATGAGGAAGGGTTAGTTAGCAATCTTGTCGTGCGAGGCCCCTTGGGTAATAGTGACCATAATATGGTGGAATTCTTCAATAAGATGGAGAGAGACATAGTTAATTCAGAAACAAAGGTTCTGAACTTAAAGAAGGGTAACTTTTGAAGGTATGAGACGTGAATTAGCTAATATAGACTGGCAAATGATACTTAAAAGGGTTGACGGTGGATATGCAATGGCAAGCATTTAAAGATCTCATGGATGAACTACAGCAATTGTTCATCCCAGTTTGGCAAAAGAATAAACCAGGGAAGGTAGTGCACCTGTGGCTGACAAGGGAAATTAGGGATGGTATCAATTCCAAAGAAGAAACATACAAATTAGCCAGAAAAAGCAGCACACCTGAGGACTGGGAGAAATTCAGAGTTCAGCAGACGAGGACAAAGGGCTTAATTAGGAAAGGGAAAAAAGATTATGAGAGAAAGCTGGCAGGGAACATAAAAACTGACAGTAAAAGCTTTTATAGATACATGAAAAGAAAAAGATTGGTTAAGACAAATGTAGGTCCCTTACAGTCAGAAACAGGTGAATTGATCATGGAGAACAAGGACATGGCAGACCAATTGAATAACTACTTTGGTTCTGTCTTCACTAAGGAGGACATAAATAATCTTCCGGAAATAGTAGGGGACAGAGGGTCCAGTGAGATGGAGGAACTGAGAGAAATACATATTAGTAGGGAAGTGGTGTTAGGTAAATTGAAGGGATTAAGGGCAGATAAATCCCTAGGGCCAGATGGTCTGCATCCCAGAGTGCTTAAGGAAGTAGCCCAAGAAATAGTGGACGCATTAGCGATAATTTTTCAAAACTCTTTAAGTTCTGGATTAGTTCCTGAAGATTAGAGGATGGCTAATGTAATCCCGCTTTTTAAAAAAGGAGGGAGAGAGAAACCAGGGAATTATAGACCTGTTAGTCTAACATCGGTGGTGGGGAAAATGCTAGAGTCAGTTATCAAAGATGTGATAACACCACATTTGGAAAGCAGTGAAATCATCGGACAAAGTCAGCATGGATTTGTGAAAGGAAAATCATGTCTGATGAATCTCATAGAATTTTTTGAGGATGTAACTAGTAGAGTGAATAGGGGAGAACCAGTGGATGTGGTATATTTGGATTTTCAAAAGGCTTTTGACAAGGTCCCACACAGGAGATGAGTGTGCAAACTTAAAGCACACGGTATTGGGGGTATGGTATTGATGTGGATAGAGAATTGGTTGGCAGACAGGAAGCAAAGAGTGGGAACAAACGGGACCTTTTCAGAATGGCAGGCAGTGACTAGTGGGGTACCGCAAGGCTCAGTGCTGGGACCCCAGTTGTTTACAATATATATTAATGACTTAGACGAGGGAATTAAATGCAGCACCTGCAAGTTTGCGGATGACACAAAGCTGGGCGGCAGTGTTAGCTGTGAGGAGGATGCTAAGAGGATGCAGGGTGACTTGGATAGGTTAGGTGAGTGGGCAAATCCATGGCACATGCAATTTAATGTGGATAAATGTGAGGTTATCCACTTTGGTGGCAAAAATAGGAAAACAGATTATTATCTGAATGGTGGCTGATTAGGAACAGGGGAGGTGCAACGAGACCTGGGTGTCATTATACACCAGTCATTGAAAGTGGGCATGCAGGTACAGCAGGTGGTGAAAAAGACGAATGGTATGCTGGCATTCATAGCAAGAGGATTCGAGTACAGGAGCAGGGAGGTACTACTGCAGTTGTACAAGGCCTTGGTGAGACCACACCTGGAGTATTGTGTGCAGTTTTGGTCCCCTAATCTGAGGAAAGACATTCTTGCCATAGAGGGAGTACAAAGAAGATTTACCAGATTGATTCCTGGGATGGCAGGACTTTCATATGATGAAAGACTAGATCAACTAGGCTTATACTTGCTGGAATTTAGAAGATTGAGGGGGGATCTTATTGAAATGTATAAAATTCTAAAGGGATTGGACAGGCTAGATGCAGGAAGATTGTTCCCGACGTTGGGGAAGTCCAGAACGAGGGGTCACAGTTTAAGGATAAAGGGGAAGCCTTTTAGGACCGAGATACGGAAAAGCTTCTTCACACAGAGAGTGGTGAATCTGTGGAATTCTCTGCCACAGGAAACAGTTGAGACCAGTTCATTGGCTATATTTAAGAGGGAGTTAGATATGGCCCTTGTGGCTTCGGGGATCAGGGGGTATGGAGGGAAGGCTGGTACAGGGTTCTGAGTTGGATGATCAGCCATGATGATACTGAATGGTGGTGCAGGCTCAAAGGGCTGAATGGCCTACTCCTGCACCTATTTTCTATGTTTCTATAAGACACAGAAGCAGAATTAGGTCATTCAGTCCATCGGGTCTGCTCTGCTATTCTGTCATGGCTGATCCCGGTTCCTGCTCAACCCCATATGTCTGCCTTATCGCCATATCCTTTGATGCCCTGACCGATGAGGAAACAATCAACTTCCGCCTCAAATATACCCACGGACATGGCATCCACTGCAGTCTGTGGCACAGTATTCCACAGATTCAGTACTTTCTGGCTACAAAAAAAATTTCTCTTTACCTCTGTTCTGAAAGGTCGCTTCTCAATTTTGAGACTGTGCCCTCCAGTTATGGATAACCCCACCATAGGAAACATCCCCTCCACATCCACAATATCTAGTCCTTTCAACATTCGGTAGGTTTCAATGAGATCCCCCTACGTTCTTCTAAATTCCAGTGAGTACAGGCCTAAAGCTATCAATTGCTCCTCATATGTTAACCCCTTCATTCCCGAATCATTCTCACAAGCCTTCTCTGGACTCTCTCCAATGACAACACATCCTGTCTGAGATATGGGGCCCAAAACTGTGGACAATACTCCAGCAAACCTCATGCATATCCTCTGATCTTACAAAGTAAGCCTCACTTAAGGAAGGTGTACATGGAGGCACAAGCAGGTCCTCAAATGTTTGGCATCCATTGTGGAGCAAAGACTGAATAACAATTCTAAGTCCCATATGACTGGAAAAACAAGCATCCCCTTTGTCGACAAGGACAGACAATGCCACCCTCAGTGAAACAGTTGGTGTCAAGAATACAGAAGCCTGCTCGTGACTGGAACATCACTGTTGACCTTGACAAAAGGCTAATATTTCTCGCAGAATTAGCCACTACCACCCTCAGACCAGATTTGGTCTTGTGCTGTAGCAATCTCAGAGCTCACAATGTCCTGGAAAGATGCAGTCGTCGAGGCATATGAGTGGAAGCGTAAGATACACTGAACTGGCCACAGGTGTTAAACGTGGATGGAAGGTGCAGATTTTCCCAGTAGAAGTTGGCTGCAGAGGATTTGTGGCTACTTCTATGGTCAGGTCGCTGAAGGGGTCACACTGCTGAGCCCTCTAGTGACGTAGTGGGCTTAAGTTGATGAAACATCTAAGAAGGGGATTCCCACCTGATGACCCCTGGGAAGCATCTGCTTCCCACCAAACCCCACCTCAAGATCTCTATGCTATGACCCAGTTTAGGATCTGCTTATCAAAGGGGTTGAAACTTCTAGTCCTATGAGTTTGAACAAGTGCACCCTAACTAGTATCCTATAAAGCTTCAGCATAATTTCCTTGCTTTTATATTCTATTCCCCTTGAAATAAATGACAACATTGCATTTGCCTTCTTTACCACAGAGTCAACTTGTAAATTAATCTTCTGGGAGTCTTGCACGAGCACTCCCAAGTCCCTCTGTACTTCTGATATCTGAACCTTCTCCCCATTTAGATAATAGTCTGCACTATTGTTCCTTTTATTAAAATGTATTATCATAATTTCCCATCACTTTCTTCCATCTGGCACTTTTTTTGCACATTCTTGCCCAATTTGTCCAAGTCCTGCTGCAATTGCATTGCTTCCTCAGCACTATCCACCCCTCCACCTATCTTCGTATTATTTGCAAAGTTTGCCACAAAGCCATCAATTCCATTATCTAAATCACTGACAAGCAATGTGAAAAGCAGCAGTCCCAATATTGACCCTTGAGGAACACCACTAATTACTGGCAGCCAACCAGAAAAGGCCCCATTTATTCCCACTCGCTGCCTCCTGCCTATCAGCCATTCCTCTATCCATGCCAGTACCTTTCGTGTAATGCCAAAATATTTTATCTTGCTAAGCAGCCTCATGTGTGGCACCTTCAAATGCCTTCTGAAAATCCAAGTAAATGACATCCACTGCCTCTCCTTTGTCTACCCTGCTTGTTACTTCCTCGAAGAACTCTAACAGATTTGTCAGGCAAGATTTCCCTTCACAGAAACCATGCTAACTTTGACTTATTTTAACATGAGTCTCCAAGTACCTTGAAACCTCATCCTTAATAATAGACTCCCAGCACTTTCCCAACCATTGAGGTTAGGCTAACTGGCTTATGATTTCCTTTCTTTTGCTTTCCTCCCTTCTTAAAGAGGGAGTAACATTTGCAAACTTCCAGTCCTCCGGAACCAGGTCAGAATCAAGTGATTCTTGAAAGATCATGACCAATTCATCCATTATCTTTTCAGCAACCTCTCTCAGGACTCTGGCATGTTGTCCATTTGGTCCAGGAGACTTATCCACCTTAAGACCTTTGAGTTTGCCTAGCCCCTTTTCCTTTGTAATAGGAATGGCACTCACTCCTGCTCCCTGACACTCACAGGCATCTGGCACACTGCTAGTGTCTTCCACAGTGAAGAAAGATGCAAAGTACCCATTAAGTTCATCTGCCATTCCTTTGTCCCCCATTACTACCTTACCAGCATCATTTTCCACTGGTCCAATATCAACTCTCTCTTCCTTTTTACTTTTTATATAACTGAAAAAACTTCTAGCATACTGTTTTATATTATCAGCTATTTTGCACCATATTTAATCTTTTCACTTCTTATAGTTTTTTTAGTTGCCTTTTGTTGGATTTTAAAAGCTTCCCAATCATCCAACTTCCCACTCACTTTTGCTACTCTTTGCCCTTTCCTTGGCTTTTATGCAGTTCATAACTTCCCTTGTCAGCCATGGTTGCCTAGCCCTGCCATGAGAACAATTGTAAAAAGATACTGAATTGTAACTAAATAAAGTAGGGTGACATGTTGTAGCTGCATGACGTAGGAGCTGGTGGACTCCATTGTGGTTCCGGGTGACCACATCTGCAGCAAGTGTTGGCTGCTTTGAGGAACTCGGGCTCAAAGTTGATGATCTGGAATCTGAGCTTGAAACACTGTGATGCAGCAGGGAAAGAGCGTTACCTGAACACTGTGTTTCAGTAGGCATTCACATATAATGCCCTGGTTGAGATTTTAACTACATGCTGTCAGCATTTCATTTTAGCAGTTCTGTAAGAGCAGTCTGTTACGCTTTTAGCATGTTTGGGTTTGAGCTAAAGGGGCTATGTTGTTCAGCCTAGAAATGTTATGTCAGCCAATCATGATGTTGGAATTGGAAGAAGGTTCCAGAGAACACTGGGCAAAGAGGAACTCAGCAGGTCGGGCAGCATCCGTGGAAACAATCAGTCAACGTTTTGGGCCGGAACTCTTCATCAGGACTGAAGAGGGAAGGGGCAGAGGCCCTATAAAGAAGGTGGGGGGAGGGTGGGAAGGAGAAGGCTGGTAGGTTCTGGCCCAAAACGTTGACTGATCTTTTCCACAGATGCTGCCCAACCTGCTGAATTCCTCCAGCGTGTTGTGAGTGTTACTTTGACCCCAGCATCTGCAGAGTATTTTGTGTTTACTGGACAAAGAGGTTTTAGTGACAGATATTGGTGGGGGCTGGAAGAAAGGAGGAAAGATGGCTGAGGATGTCATCCCTGTTGCACAAGGTGCTTTGTGCAGATGAATGGCTTCAAGGAGGAAGGACCAATACTCCCTCGGGGGAGCTTGTTTGTTCAAGTTGAATTTCAAGCACCGTTCAGAAGGTGGTGTGTGTTTTCACCAGACCATAGGTCCAGCACACCAGCTAAAAATAACCACAAGATGAGCTCTGACTTATGCACATTTGGACTGGGCTCGCTGTAATGGGCCCTTTTTCCCTTTCTTTTTCCTACTAACAGTTCGATAAAGCTGAATTTCTTGCCAAAGGCTAATTGCATGAGGGCAGTATTTACACAGTATTCGTACAGATCAGTGTTCAGGTGGTTGAGATTTTTACTGCTATGCATAGGTATTACATTTTAGCAGTTCTGTAAGAGCAGTCTGTTCTGCTTTTAGCATCTTTGGGTTTGAGCTAAAGATAAGGGGTTGTGTTGCTCAACTTTGGAATGTTGTGTCAGTCAGTCAGGATGGTGGAATTGCGAGAAGGTTCTAGAGAACGCTGGGCAGAGAGGTTTTTGTGACGGACACTGGTGGGGGTCAAGGGCTTTTTGGTGGGAGCTCAGAGAAGACAGGAGGGAAGATGGCTGGGGATGCACCCAGTTGCACAAGGTGCTTTGTGCAGATGAATAGCTTCAAGGAGGAAGGACAATACACCCATGGGGGAGTCCATTTGTTTGAGATGGGTTTCAAGCGACATTCAGAAGGTGGTGTGTGATTTTACGCAGACTGTGGGTCCAAAGCGCGAGTTAAAGACAACTTCAAGATGAGCTCCAACTTATGTGCACATTTGGACTGGGTTAACTGGAATGGGCCCTATTTATTTATTTTTTCTTTCTCCTACTAACTGTTCGACAAAGCCGAAATTTGTAAATATACTTTCTTTATAATTGTATGCAGTGTGCAATCTTTTATTTCTTTCTTGGGGGCAGTATTTACACAGTATTTGCACAGATCAGGGTTTAGGTGGCCGAGACATCCCAACTTCACAGTGGGATTCAAGTCATTCTGACCCTAAACGTATGGAGTTTGAAAAATGTGGTTTCTCAAATTACAACAGGAGGTAGAAAATGCATGTCAAAAGGGCAAAGTTACAATAGTCATGGAGGACTTCAATATGCAGGTAGATTGGAAAAATCAAGTGGTGCTGCATTACAGGAGGGGTATCCGCTATTCTGGACTGGATGCTGTTCAGTGAACTAAAATTGATTAGAGAGCTTAAGGTAAAAGAACCCTCAGGGGCACGTGACCACAATATGATCGAATTCACCCTGAAATTTGAGGAGAAGTTAAAGTCACAGCAACAATTAGTGGGAGGTTAGAGAACTGGGATGGCTTTAAGCAAACAGAAGGCAACTAAAAAAGTAATTAAGAAGGTAAAGATGGAATATTAAAGAAGTAACAAAAAGTTTCTTCAGATACATAAAATGTAAAAGAGAGGAGAGAGTGGATATCAGACCGCTGGAAAATGATGCTGGAAAAGTAGTAATGGGGGGGGGGCAAGGAAATGGCAGTAGTTTGAATAAGTATTTTGCATCAGTCTTCACTGTGGAAGACACTAGCAGTGCGGTGGAAGTTCCAGGTCTCAGGGGTCGTGAGTCTGCTAAGTTGCCATCAATACGGAGAAGGTTCTTGGGAAACTGAAAGGTCTGAAGGTAGACAAGTCACCTGATGGTATACACCTCAGGGCTCTTAAAGAGGTGGCTGAAGAGATTGTGGAGGCATTAGTAATGATCTTTCAAGAATCTGTGATTAAGAAAGCATACGGTGCATTGGCCTTCATCAATCGTGTGATTGAATTTATGAGCCAAGAGGTAATGTTGCAGCTATATAGGACCCTGGTCAGACCCCACTTGGAGTACTGTGCTCAGTTCTGGTCACCTCACTATAGGAAGGACGTGGAAACCATAGAAAGGGTGCAGAGGAGATTTATGAGGATGTTGCCTGGATTGGGGAGCATGCCCTATGAGAATAGGTTGAGTGAGCTCGGCCTTTTTTCCTTGGAGTGACAGAGGATGAGAGGTGACCTGGTAAGAGGTGTATAAGATGATGAGAGGCATTGCTCATGTGGATAGTCGGAAGCTTTTTCCCAGGGCAGAAATGGCAAGCACGAGAGGGCACAGTTTTAAGGTGCTTGGTAGTAGGTACAGAGGAGATATCAGGGCTAAGTTTTTTTTACACAGAGTGGTGAGTGCGTGGAATGGGCTGCCGGCGACGGTGGTGGAGGCGGATACGATAGGGTCTTTTAAGAGACTCCTGGACGGGTGTATGGAGCTCAGAAAAATAGAGGGCTATGGGTAACCCTAGGTAATTTCTCAGGTAAGGACGTGTTTAGCACAGCTTTATTAGCCGAAGGGTCTGTATTGTGCTGTAGGTTTTCTATGGTTCTAATCATGATATTCTGGAATGGATTTGGAAGACTTGAAAATTCCAAATGTCACTCTACACTTCACAAAAGGGGGAGAGGCAGAAAAAAGGAAACTATAGGAGAGTTAGTCTGACCTCAGTCGTTGGGAAGATGTTGGAGTTGATTATTAAGGATGATGTCTCAGTGTACTTGGAGGCACATGATAAAATAGGCCACAGTCAGCATGGTTTCCTCAAGGGAAAACATTGCAAGATGAATGTGTTGAAAATCTTTGAAGAAATAACAAGCTGGATAAGCAAAGGAAGATTGGTTGATATTGTGTACTTGGATTTTCAAAAGGCCTTTGTCAAGGAGCCACATGAGGCTTAATCAGTTATGAGCCCATGGTATTACAGGAAAGAGTCCAGAATGGATAAGGCAGAGGCTGATTGGCAGGAGACAAAGAGTGGGAATAAAGGGAGCTTTTTCTGCTGGTGACTGGTGGTGTTTCACAGGGGCTTGTGTTGGGACCAATTCTTTTTACGTTATATGTCATTGACTTGGATGATAGATGATGCTTTGTTGCAAAGTTTGCAAACGACAGGAAGGTAGGTGGAGGGGCAGGTAGTTCTGAGGAAGTACGGAAGCTACATAAGGACTTGGATAGATTAGGAGAATAGGCAAAGAAGTGGCAGATAGAATACTGTGTCAGGAATTATGTGGTCATGCATTTTGGTAAAAGAAATGAAAAGGTTGACTATTTTCTAAATAGAGAGAAAATACAAAAAACTGAGGCGCAAGGGACTTGGGATCCCTTGTGCAAGATTTCCTAAAGGTTAATTTGCAGGTTGAATCTGTAGTGAAGATTCATTTCAAGGGGACTAGAACATAAAAACAAGGACGTAATGGTGAAGCTTTATAAAGCAATAATGAAGTCTTATTTGGAATATTGTGAGCAGTTTTGGGCCCCTTATCTTGGAAAGGATGTGCTGACACTGAAGAGGGTTCAAAAGAGATTCACAAAAATGATTCCAGGTTTGAATGGCTTGTCATACGAAGAGTGTTTGATGCCTCTGGACCTGTATTCACTCGAATTCAGAAAAATGAGGGGTGACCTACTTGAAACATATCAAATTGTGAAAGGCCTTGATAGAGTGGATGTGGAGAGGATATTTCCTATGATGGGGGAGTCTGAGACCAGAGAGTACAGCCTCAGAATAGAGAAGCACCCTTTTAGAACAGAGATGAGGAGGAATTCCTTTAGCCAGAAAGTGGTGAATTTGTGGAATTCATTGCCACTGTTGGCTGTGGAATCCAAGTCTTAATTTATATTTAATGCAGAGATTGATAGATCCTCGACTGGTCAAGGAATGATAGGGTACAGGGAGAAGTCAGGAGATTGAGGCTGACAAGAAAATTGGATCAGCCATGATGAAATGGTGGAGCAGACTCAATGGGCCAAATGGCCTAATTCTGTTCCTATATCTTATGGTCTTATAGAATTTGAACAGTAAGGACCAAATTAAAATGTAGAACCAAAGAGGTAATAACCTCTGGATTGTTACCTGAGCTATAGGCAAATTGGGACAGAATTATTGTGATCAGAGAGCTAAATGCATGGCTCAAAGATTCATGAAGGATCTATAAACTTGCAGCCCAAAGTCTTTCTGTACATCAACACATCCAAGGACCTAGCCATTTACCGAACATGTCCAGCCAGTATTTGGCAACCCAAAATCTATTACCCGATGCTCAATATTACATGGGTCTCAGACTGATGAGATAAAGGTACCAACTTACCAGGAATGAATGGAAAGCAGCATATACGTTTAGGAGCAAATAAGACGATTAAGACACAGGCAGCAAGCAAAGTAAATTGAAACAGGTGAGCGGGAAACACATTTCCAAAGACATTGCAGATGAGGATTTCAACACAGTCTGAGGTAAGGAAGGAGAAGAAGGCAAGAAAGTACAAGTTAGTAATTTCAGCGTTGACATAAAATTGTGCTCCAAAATTAATTTTTTGGGTCAAGTGTTGTAATAGCTTGCTTGGGTCAAGTTCAGACAGGAGCCAAGTAGAATTAAAGAATCAATTGTTATTGATTGAAGTTTGCAGGAGGAACTAAAGACAACTTTAGTTTTCCCCATGTTTAATGGTACGAATTTCTGCTGATCTAATTTGATTTGTAACGTCTGATAATGCAGGGATAGTGGAAGGGCCGAGAGAATTTTAGTGGTGCATTAGGAAAATAACTCCTTGTTCTTGTATATTGTAATACAAAAATGCAATTGGAGGGTTGTGGGGTCAGGGCACTACAAGAAAAGTTTAAGGCTTTACACATGATACTCCGACTACATAATTACAACAGAATAGATGATTAAAAAAAAAATGCAGGCCCTTCCACATGGATAACATAAAGGCACCTGAATGGAACACTGTGATCAGGTTACAAAAGGACAGAATATTTTTATAATCACAATGGATATCAGTAACATCTAAAAATAACTTCAAAGTTGTCTGCTAACAGAATCTGAAAGGATTCAGAATTTCAGGTAAGAACACCACAAATTTGTTAACAATCTATTGGAGTTTTTCGAGGAGGTTACCAGGAAAGTGGATGAAGGGAAGGCAGTGGATATTGTCTACATGGACTTCAGTAAGGCCTTTGACAAGGTCCCGCATGGGAGGTTAGTTGGGAAAATTCAGTCGCTAGGTATACATGGAGAGGTGGTAAACTGGATTAGACATTGGCTCAATGGTAGAAGCCAAAGAGTGGTAGTAGAGAATTGCTTCTCCGAGTGGAGGCCTGTGACTAGTGGTGTGCCACAGGGATCAGTGCTGGGTCCATTGTTATTTGTCATCTATATCAATGATCTGGATGATAATGTGGTAAATTGGATTAGCAAATTTGCTGATGATACAAAGATTGGAGGTGTAGTAGACAGTGAGGAAGGTTTTCAGAGCCTGCAGAGGGACTTGGATCAGCTGGAAAAATGGGCTGAAAAATGGCAGATGGAGTTTAATACAGACAAGTGTGAGGTATTGCACGTTGGAAGGACAAACCAAGGTAGAACATACAGGGTTAATGGTAAGGCATTGAGGAGTGCAGTAGAACAGAGGGATCTGGGAATACAGATACAAAATTCCCTAAAAGTGGCGTCACAGGTAGATAGGGTCGTAAAGAGAGCTTTTGGTACATTGGCCTTTATTAATCAAAGTATTGAGTATAAGAGCTGGAATGTTATGATGAGGTTGTATGAGGCATTGGTGAGACCGAATCTGGAGTATTGTGTTCAGTTTTGGTCACCAAATTACAGGAAGGATATAAATAAGGTTGAAAGAGTGCAGAGAAGGTTTACAAGGATGTTGTCGGGACTTGAGAAACTCAGTTACAGAGAAAGGTTGAATAGGTTAGGACTTTATTCCCTGGAGCGTAGAAGAATGAGGGGAGATTTGATAGAGGTATATAAAATTATGATAGGTATAGATAGAGTGAATGCAAGCAGGCTTTTTCCACTGAGGCAAGGGGAGAAAAAAACCAGAGGGCATGGGTTAAGGGTGAGGGGGGAAAAGTTTAAAGGGAACATTAGGGGAGGCTTCTTCACACAGAGAGTGGTGGGAGTATGGAATGAGCTGCCAGACGAGGTGGTAAATGCGGGTTCTTTTTTAACATTTAAGAATAAATTGGACAGATACATGGATGGGAGATGTATGGAGGGATATGGTCCGTGTGCAGGTCAGGGGGACTAGGCAGAAAATGGTTCGGCACAGCCAAGAAGGGCCAAAAGGCCTGTTTCTGTGCTGTAGTTTTTCTATGGCTTCTAACAGATAGGACTTGATAGGCAAGAATTTTGAGAGGGAACATATTTACAGGGACATGGGCAATGTAGTTGAGGCTGCCTTTTGATCTGATACAGCAAGTCACAAAAAGGGCATCAAATCTTTGCCAAGAACATCTGTGAAGAATTGAAATAAATCAGATTAACTTACCCAACTGGACAATCTCATTCACGGTGAGCCCACTGTTATTGAGATTCAAGCATTTGTGGTGTGGCTTCTTGCCCAGCTTGTCCATGAATTCAACAACTTGTTGCCACCTTGTTGCAGGATCCTCAACATCTGCACAACATCTCCACAATTCAATTCATCTTAACATCTGCACAATTCAATTCATCTTAATTCAATACCTGGGAAATTCAATACCTGCCCAGGTACTGACAGTGTCAATTCAGCAACCCACTTTATAGCCTAACTCCCATCAGTTACTGCCCTAGCCTGAGTGAGTATTTTGCCAGGCCAAGCAGTGACAGTTCAGCAACCCATATTATAACTTTAGTCTTATCAGAAGAGAGTCCTGCAAAATTCTTAAAGGCATTGGGATTTGAGGGAAATCCGTTTTTTTATCTAAAACATTGCAAGTATCGGGAATATACCCATGGACAGAGCAGAGGTGTGCAGCAGAGTTGCTGATAGAATTTGAATTACCAATTGAAGCTGTAATAAAGTGACCCTTGTGGTCAGCATCATATATGGAACTCAGTCAAATGTAAAAAGCAAGTCACATTGAACCTTTGCAGAACAATCATTCAGGCACAGAAAGCTGTGGGCCAAGTGCTGGTAGATGCGATGAATATGGGTGGGTGCCCACTGATCAGCATAAATATGGTGGCCGAATGGCTCACTTCCATTTTGTATGACCAGAATTCTAAAAGGGGTTCAGCACAAAAGTAAAGTTTTACTACATTTGGACTATTCCATACCCTTTAGTTCACATTTACTCATGTAACACAACAGGTCTCGTGGCTGACCATCAGGTAGCCACTTATACCAATTCCATTTTATTCATCACAAATCCCCATCAAATCCACACAGATTCAATCACTCACCTATAGTCTGAGGGTAATTTAGAACTGGATAATTTATCTTCCTACCTACATGTCAGCATGGTTTCTCTAAAGGGAAATTTTGCCTGACAAATCTTCTAGTTTTTTGAGGAAGTAACAAGCAGGCTGGACACAGGAGAGGCAGTGGATTTCATTTACTTGAATTTTCAGAAGCCATTTGATAAAGTGCCACACATAAGGCTGATTAACTAGATAGAATTCTATGCTCTGCCACAGACTGCGGTGGAGGCCAATTCTGTGGGTACATTTAAGGCGGAAGATGATAGTTTCCTGATTGTTCAGGTCATCAAAGAATATGGCGAGAAGGCAGGTGTATACGTTGAAAAGAATCTGGGATCAGCCATGATGGAACGGTGGAGCAGACTTGATGGGCTGAATTGCTTAATTCCGCTCTTATAAGACCATATGTCTTATGGTCTTATGTTTGGCATGTGTTGGAAAACTAGAAGAAACCCACATGGTCACAGAGAGAATGCACAAACTCCACAAGTCATCAGTGAAACTGTGAGGCAAAAGTTCTATCTTCTGTGTATCCCATTAGGAAAGGTCAACAAGTTGAGAGGTGAGTTTGTGTGTGTGATCATGTGCCAGGACGATTAGCCCCCTCATGGGTGTGTCTCAGACCAGAGGACACCGTTTTAAAATAAATCACTAAAAACTGAGAAAAGGAAGAGTTTCCTCAGAATTGAATGTCTTTGGAGCTCCTTGCCTCAAAGGTAGAAGCAATTGAATTATTAATGATGTTCAAAGATGAGACAGTTACATTTCTAATCAGTACGGAAACAGGTTTAAGGGGATTGGGAGGAAAGTGAACTTAGTTTTATTAAATGTCGGAAGAGGATTTTTTCTACGATTTTAAGTGCTTATAACCAGACTGTGCTGGAATTGTCATAGCAATCCCCCACCTTACTATTTACCTCAGGAATTGGGCCTCAATCCCCTTGTTTAATTTCCAATCATTCCCAGGTTCCACTAACTACACACACCTGCTTTGCATCAGAAAATGCAGGATAAAGACCCTGTGATCACAACAAGGAGCTGTCAGTTTGTTGGTTGACTCCAGTGTGAGTAACCTTGTTTTATGGTTCTTAGGACTGTTAGTTCTAAGTCTAGCATCGCTCCTGGATTCTCTCCAAACCCAAGACTTTGGGCAAAGACTCTCCTGGAAACCAATTCCACGCTCGCTATGGCAATAAAGCCTCCCGACTCTGCCCCCGTGCCTGTGTTCTGCACTAGGGTTTGTCCACTGCCACGCTTGTGTAACAGAATGAACTGGCCATAGTGAACCCAGCGGACACGGATCCGGTACAACAGGCCCCTGCCAGCCAGGGCTACCCACTGGGTGCCTAAGACCAACTACTTAGAGAGATCATGGAAAACCTTCGGATGCTATCCACGAATGTATGGAAGGTCAGTGAGCAGGTGGACTAAGTTTCCGCTTCCCTTTCTCCATTCCTTCCAAGAACCCTGACTACACAAACTGCACTGCTCGGGATGGCGTCGCCCCTGGGATCAGCAGCACAGTCCCCTCGAGAGCCATACGTACCCGAGCCTGAACCCTACGCTGGGGACCGAGGTAAGTGCCGGGCCTTCCTGTTATAATGCTCTCTGGTCTTTGAGCTACAGTCACATACCTACTCTTCAGATAAATCCAAGATTGCGTACATCATGGGGCTGTTACGAGGGGATGCCTTGGCTTGGGCAACCGCGATATGGGATAACCGACCAGCAGTTTGTTCCTCCTTCCCCTCCTTTGTTGCTGAAATGAGGAAGGTCTTTGAACAATCCATTTGTGGTAAGGACGCTGCTAAACACTTTCTGACTCTTTGTCAGGGTTCGCGAAGCGTAGCAAGGTGTTCCATCGAGTTCCGGACCTTAGCCGCAGACTCAGGGTGGAATGATAAGGCCCTACGGGAGGTGTTTCAACAGGTTCTCTTGGACAAGATAAAGGATGCACTGGCAGCGAGGGATGACACGGACTGTCTGGACTCTCTGATCTCGCTAGCCACTAGATTAGATAATCGACTTCAAGAGCGGCTGAGAGAAAGAACCAGTCGCCCCGCTCCTCGGGGAAGCCCACAGTCCACTTTATCAGTCTCAGCCAACCGCCCTTCCCCAGCCGCTCCAAGTGTAGCTCTTGCTCCGACCGTCCCCACCACCCTGGGGGAGGAACCGATGCAGCTGGGATGGAACCGTCTCTCCCCAGCCGAATGACTTCGGAGGTGGAGAGCTGGGAATTCTTACTATTGTGGCCAGCCAGGACGTTTCCGGGATACCTGCTCTCAACAGCCAAAAGGGAAGGCTCACCAGGGAAAAGGGGGTCCCTGGTGAGCCGGACGATACTCCCTTCAGCCCCCCAGACTCGGATGCAGATCCCAGCTACTGTGAATTACCAAAGACAGTCCCTGTCTCTATTTGCCTTGGTGGATTCCGGTGCCGAGGGCAACCTGCTGGACAAAGACATAGCTTGCCTGGCTGGAATACCTCGCGAGCTGCTAACTACACCCCAGAGGCGCAGGCCCTGGACGGAAAACTGCTGGCTCGGGTGACCCACTGTACGCTGCCCCTGACCTTGATCCTATCCGGCAACCATCGGAAGGAGGTACGATTCAGTCTCATTCACTCACCTCAAGCCCCGGTGGTTCTAGGATATCAATGGCTGATCCAACACAATCCCCACATCGACTGGCCTACCGGGAGGATAGCCAAATGGAGCCAAGCTTGCCACGCCAACTGCATGTGGTCAGCCCCATCTCCCAGGGAGGCTACCGCGACCCCCTCTGTCCCGGAACCCCGCAATTTGTCCCGAGTCCCCACAGAATACCATGACCTGGGACAGGTGTTCAGTAAACAATGGGCCCTTTCCCTGCCTCTGCACCGCCCATATGATTGTGCCATCGACCTTCTCCGCAGGGCCCCGCTACCCACCAGTCGCCTTTTTAACCGATCCCAACCGGAGACAGAGGCCATGGAGAAGTACATTAGTGAGTCTCTCACAGCAGGCATTATCAGACCTTCATCCTCCCCAGTAGATAGATAGGTAGACATACTTTATTGATCCCGAGGGAAATTGGGTTTCCTTACAGCTGCTCCAACCAAGAATAGAGCATAAATATAGCAAAACAAAAACCACAAACCATCGAACAAGAATAAGCAAACTATGCCAGATGGAAATAAGTCCAGCACCAGCCTATTGGCTCAGGTTGTCTGACCCTCCATGGGAGGAGCTGCAAATTTCGATGTCCACAGGCAGGAACACCCAGTGTTGTATCTCGGTGGAATATGGCCGGAGTCCAACAGCAAAAAGTTCAATATGCAGGCTACAAACACGTTCCTCGATCGTAATATGACCAGGATTGCACCATCCGTTGTTAACCAGAACAGTAAGCACCCAACTCCTTTACGCTTACTGCTCTCAGTGCACTTCCGGTCAGCCCGAACGGTCTGGAAGCCCTCCATGGAAAAGTTTTGGTCGGGTATGTCCTCATGCAGCCCCGTTCCAGTAAAACACATAACACTGCACTCCCGGAATGTTCTCTGACGCTTGGCTAGCGCCGTGAACTCGTCCATTTTATTACCCACCGAACTCCTCTTCTCCATAAGTCTCTGTTGTCTCGACCCGGTCCTCTTTCCTCGCCTTTGTGATTTCCCCCTCTGCATCCTCTGTGTTTTCCTCCAGATTTCAGCAGGGGTGTCCGCCGCTCTGTTCGCTAAACCGGCCGGCATAAGTGCAATCAGCTGGTCCCTAGAATACACAATGCGACCATACCGCTGCCCCGCTAATGAGACATGTCCGAATGTAACTATTTCCAGTGCTAAAAACCCAAATAAAACTCTCTCCACCAGCATGTTAGAAAGGGTGCAGCTTCACGTGTTACCGTGGAAAAAAAAATACAACAAATAACATGAGTCATTCTGGGTGGAAGTCAGAAACAAGAAGGGGGCAATAACTCTACTGGGTGTTTTTTATAGACCCCCAAGTAACAGGGACATCGAGGAGCAGATAGGAAGGTAGATTCTGGAATAATAATAATAAGGTTGTTGTGATGGGTGATTTTAACTTTCCTAATATTGACTGGCATCTCCTTACAGCAAGGGATTTAGATGGGGTGGAGTTTAAGTGTGTTCAGGAAGTTTTTCTGATCCAATATGTAGATGAGCCAACTAGAGGAGAGGATGTACTTGATCTGGTATTGGGAAATGAACCTGGTCAGGTGTCAGATCTCTTGGTGGGAGAGCATTTGGAGGTAGTGATCACAACTCTATCTCCTTCAGCATAAGTTTGATGATGACACAAAAGCTGGGGGTGTTGTGGTAAGTCTGGAGGGTTGTCAGAGGTTACAGTGGGATGTTGATAGGATGCAGAACTGGGCTGAGAAGTGGCAGATGGGAGTTCAACCCAGATAGGTGTGAAGACAGAATATAACATTAATGGTGAGACTCTTGGCAGTGTGGAGGATCAGTGAGATCTTGGGGTCCATGTCCAGAGACTCTTAAATAGATACATGGAACTTAGAGAAATAGAGGGCTATGCAGTAGGGAAATTCTAGGTAGCTTCTTGAGTAGGTTACATGGTCGGCACAACATTGTGGGCCAAAGAACCTATAAAGTGCCGTAGATTTTCTATGATTTTTTATGTTTTTCTTTGTCCTTTGCCCTTCCCTTAATCTTTTAAACCTGGCTCAGCGCTTAAGTCAGTTTAGTGATAATTTTTCAAAACTCGTTAGATTCTGGACTAGCTCCTGAGGATTGGAGGGTGGCTAATGTAACTCCACTTTTTAAAAAAGGAGGGAGAGAGAAACCGGGGAATTATAGACCGGTTAGCCTAACGTTGGTGGTGGGGAAACTGCTGGAGTCAGTTATCAAGGATGTGATAACAGCACATTTGGAAAGTGGTGAAATGATCGGACAAAGTCAGCATGGATTTGTGAAAGGAAAATCATGTCTGATGAATCTCATAGAATTTTTTGAGGATGTAACCAGTAGAGTGGATAGGGGAGAACCAGTGGATGTGGTATATTTGGATTTTCAAAAGGCTTTTGACAAGGTCCCACACAGGAGATTAGTGTGCAAACTTAAAGCACATGGTATTGGGGGTAAGGTATTGGTGTGGGTGGAGAGTTGGTTAGCAGACAGGAAGCAAAGAGTGGGAATAAACGGGACCTTTTCAGAATGGCAGGCGGTGACTAGTGGGGTACCGCAAGGCTCAGTGCTGGGACCCCAGTTGTTTACAATATATATTAATGACTTGGATGAGGGAATTAAATGCAGCATCTCCAAGTTTGTGGATGACACAAAGCTGGGTGGCAGTGTTAGCTGTGAGGAGGATGCTAAGAGGATGCAGGGTGACTTGGATAGGTTGGGTGAGTGGGCAAATTCATGGCAGATGCAATTTAATGTGGATAAATGTGAAGTTATCCACTTTGGTGGCAAAAATAGGAAAACAGATTATTATCTGAATGGTGGCCGATTAGGAAAAGGGGAGGTGCAACGAGACCTGGGTGTCATTATACACCAGTCATTGAAAGTGGGCATGCAGGTACAGCAGGCGGTGAAAAAGGCAAATGGTATGCTGGCATTTATAGCGAGAGGATTCGAGTACAGGAGCAGGGAGGTACTACTGCAGTTGTACAAGGCCTTGGTGAGACCACACCTGGAGTATTGTGTGCAGTTTTGGTCCCCTAATCTGAGGAAAGACATCCTTGCCATAGAGGGAGTACAAAGAAGGTTCACCAGATTGATTCCTGGGATGGCAGGACTTTCATATGAAGAAAGACTGGATGAACTGGGCTTGTACTCGTTGGAATTTAGAAAATTGAGGGGGGATCTGATTGAAACGTATAAGATCCTAAAGGGATTGGACAGGCTAGATGCAGGAAGATTGTTCCCGATGTTGGGGAAGTCCAGAACGAGGGGTCACAGTTTGAGGATAGAGGGGAAGCCTTTTAGGACCGAGATTAGGAAAAACTTCTTCACACAGAGAGTGGTGAATCTGTGGAATTCTCTGCCACAGGAAACAGTTGAGGCCAGTTCATTGGCTATATTTAAGAGGGAGTTAGATATGGCCCTTGTGGCTACGGGGGTCAGGGGGTATGGAGGGAAGGCTGGGGCGGTGTTCTGAGTTGGATGATCAGCCATGATCATAATAAATGGCGGTGCAGGCTCGAGGGGCCGAATGGCCTACTCCTGCACCTATTTTCTATGTTTCTATGTTTAAATATTGGTTTGTTTTACACTCCCAGGCCTGGACCCACTGCTTCAATCAGAGTCTAAATTTCAATCCACTCTAGCAATGGCATAGCTGCATCCTCAAGAGTTTGACGAATCTTCAGGATGCTGTAAACACACCACGATGTATAGCTGGATCAAAAGCACAGCTCCCAAAGGGAAATTACAAGCTGTGGATTGCAATGACTATAGTCTAGAACAAGTGTAATTACTAGAAGAGTTAGTAATTTTGTTTGCTGCCTGTATAACGTCAATGTGTCTTGCTAGCACAATCTTTGACACGTTGGCTTAGTATTCACCCGCCTTTAATATGACACACCAAATCATCACGGGTGCAGCCAATTGGTTTTAGAAGTCACAGCATTAGTTAAATAGAGATCTGTTTTTGGAGACCTGTGTGCAGTCAAGGTGTTTCAGGCAACTGGAAGGTCCAACTGCTGGTGAGTCAGTATCCTGGCAAAAATTACACCACGAAGACAAAAGAACACTCCAAACAACTTCTCCGTGAATTGTCACCTTGTCGTGGTGGAGGAGCTTGTGTGTTCCTGTGATCCCGACAGCAATGCCGTCTGGAGCTATGCTCCTGGTAGGGTCACCCGTGGCGGTAAGGTCAAGGGTGAGGTCCCTGACAAGGAACAATCTAACCAAGACCTCAACGGTGGAACAGGCGGACGAAGTTACTTCGAACTCAACAGCTGTGAAGGCAGATGAAGGCTGCAACAAATCCATCAGCTCCAATCATCCTGGTTTCCATGCCATTGGAATCAGCTGGTTGATTTCTGAAGTATCATGTGCTTCTTGGAGTGCAACATCAAGTACACGTTAAACAAATACACACACAGGCATCTTCACTCTGTGGGCCACTTCTTCAGAACAAAGACCATCATCCTCGACCTCGAGGGATAGCCATGATGACGACGACTCCAAACAAATCCACAAAGAGGTTATTGAAAAGCACAAGTTACTGAGTATTCCTTAGAGTACGGGTGTCAATCATAAGACAAAGGAGCAGAAGTCGACATTCAGCCCACTGAGTCTGCTCTGCCATTTTATCATGAGCTGATCCATTCTCCCATTTAGTCCCACTCCCCTGCCTTCTCACCATAACCTTTGATGCCCTGGCTACTCAGATACCTATCAATCTCTGCCTCAAATACACCCAATGACTTGGCCTCCATTGCCATCCGTGACAACAAATTCCATAGATTCACCACCCTCTGGCTAAAAAAATTTCTTCACATCTCTGTTCTGAATGGGTGCCCTTCAATCCTTAAGTCATGCCCTCTCATACTAGACTCCCCCATCATGGGAAACAATTTTGCTACATCCACTCTGTCCATGCCTTTCAACATTCAAAATGTTTCTATGAGGTCTCCCCTCAGTCTTCTGAACTCCAAGGAATACAGTCCAAGAGCGGACAAATGTTCCTCATATGTTAACCCTCCCGTTCCCGGAATCATTCTAGTGAATCTTCTCTGAACCCTCTCCAATGTCAGCACATCTTTTCTTGAATAAGGAGCCCAAAACTGCCCACAGTACTCCAAGTGAGGTCTTACAGAGCCTCAACATCACATCCCTGCTCCTATACTCTATTCCTCTAGAAATGAATGCCAACATTACATTCGCCTTCTTCACCACCAACTCAACCTGGAGGTTAACCTTAAGGGTATCCTGCTCGAGGACTCCCAAGTCCCGTTGCATCTCAGAACTTCGAATTCTCTGCCAATTTAAATAATAGTCTGCCCATTTATTTCTTCTGCCAAAGTGCATAATCATACATTTTCCAACATTGTATATCATTTGCTACTTCTTTGCCCATTCTCCCAATCTATCCAAGTCTCTCTGCAGACTCTCTGTTTCCTCAACACTACCGGCCCCTCCACCTATCTTTGTATCTTCAGCAAACTTGGCCACAAAGCCATCCATTCCATAATCCAAATCGTTGATGTACAACGTTAAAAGAAGCAGCCCCAACACGGACCCCTGTGGAACACCACTGGTAACCGGTAGCCAACCAGAATAGGATCTCTTTATTCCCATTCCCTGTTTCCTGCCAATCAGCCAACGCTATATCCACAAGTGTAACTTTCCCGTAATTCCATGGGCTTTTATCTTGTTAAGCAGCCTCATGTGTGGCACCTTCTGAAAATCCAAATATACAACATCCACTGCATCTCCCTTGTCTAGCCTACTTGTAATTTCCTCAAAAAATTGCCATAGGTTTGTCAGGCAGGATTTTCCTTTAAGGAAACTATGCTGAGTTCTGCCTATCTTGTCATATGCCTCCAGGTACTCCATAATCTCATCCTTGATAATCGACTCCCAACAACTTCCCAACCACCGATGTCGAGGTAACAGGTCTATAATTTCCTTTTTGCTTCCTTGCCCCCTTCTTAAATAGCGGAGAGATATTTGCAATCTTCCAGTCCTCTGGAACCATGCCAGAATCTATTGACTTTTGAAAGGTCATCGCTAATGCCTCCGCAATCTCCACAGCTTCTTCCTTCAGAACACGAGGGTGCAGGGAGAAATAGAAAAAAATAGCACAGCTGGAAATCTGTCTAGAGCAGACCATCCTCAAAAACTGAGTTACCATGCAAGAAGGGGACTCATGCGGAAGGCCACCAAGACACCTAGGACAACTCTGGAGGAGTTACAAGCTTTAGTAGCTGAGATGTGTGACGAGAATACACATAAAATTAAGATGTTTGCTGGCCTGGGTTAGCATCAGTGACATCAGCAGTTGGTCTGCCACCTGTCCTCAGGGGGAAGGAGAGATAAGGAACATGAAGCAGCGTGTGGAGGTGTTAATGAAGGAGCCATCAGTCTGGGTATTGCCAAGATCGGCTCCCCCTTTGAACCCTGAACTGTTTGAAGTGATGGACAAGCGATCTGGAGATGTGTAATGAAGGGACGGTAGAGAGTGCTGTCTGGAGCGGCTCCCCCTTTGAACCCTGAACTGTCTGAAGTGATGGACAAGCGATACCCCAGCAGGGGAATAAAAAGGGACAGGTTCGCTAAGGCAGGACACACACGACACCTGAGGTAACGAGACCCTGGAAGCGGTGCGCCTCTCACGAGTCGGTGGGAAGTACCGGACAACGCACAGGGTGGAAAGGTACGATCAGCGGGAACCCGGTGTGTGTCCGCCCTTGCTTGGGTGCTGGGTTCACTGCAGAGGATCGACCGCATCTGGAGGAGAGGTCACAGTCGGTGACCTCAGGTGACATCACCAAGGACCTGCCCGGAAGCTGTTTGTGAGCCATATCGCCGGTCTGTGAGTGGAAGCCGTGTCTGAATGATCAGTCGTTCCCGTTCTATCTCTCTCTCTCCCCACGTGGTCCATCGCCATGGCAACGATTACTGCGAACTGAACTAAATTGGACTGAACTTTTGTGTCACTTTGAAATTTGGTTATTTACCCCTAGACAACGATAGAGCTTGATTGATGCTGTTATCTTAATTCTGTGCACATGTGTGGTTATCATTGCTGAACTGTTGCATTTATTATCCTTTCGATTACTGTGTTGCTTGTTTCTTTAATAAAACTTTCTTAGTTCTAGTAATCCAGACTCCAACTGAGTGATCCATTTCTGCTGGTTTGGCAACCCAGTTACGGGGTACGTAACAGATGGGAGAGACTATACATACAACAACGGCTGCCTGGGTGCTTCAGCAATCGCAGCTTTATGGAAAAATGGCAAGGAGAAAGCCACTATTGAAAGAAGTCACATGTAGGTACAGAGGAGATATCAGGGGTAAGTTTTTTTTTTAACGCAGTGAGTGGTGACTGCATGGAATGGGCTGCCAGTGACAGTGGTGGAGGCAGATACATAGAACATAGAATAGTACAGCACAGTACAGGCCCTTCGGCCCACAATGTTGTGCCAACCCTCGATAGGGTCTTTTAAGAGACTCCTAGGAAGGTATATGGAGCTCAGAAAAATAGAAGGCTCGGGTAACCCTAGGTAATTTCTAAGGTGGGAAATATTCGGCACAGCTTTATGGGCCGAAGGGCCTGTATTGTGCTGAAGGTTTTCTATGTTCTATGAAATCTCAGCTAAACTTTGTCAAAAGGCATGCTGGACGAATGTTCGATGGTCTGATGAAACCAAAATTGAGCTTTTTTGGCCAACAAACTAAACACTATGTTTGGTGCAGGCCAAACACCATTCATCATCAAAAACACACCATTGCCACCATGTTGTGGGGATGCTCCACTGTAGCAAGCCCTGGAAAGCTTGTGAATGCAGCAAAATACGGGAAATCCTGAAGGAAAACTCGATGCAGTTTGCAAGAGAACTGTGACTTGGGAGAAGATATGTTTTCCAACAAGACAATGACCCCAAGCATAAAGCCAAAGCTACACAGAACTGGCTTAAAAACAACAAAATTAATGTCCTGGAGTAGCCAAGTCAGATTATAGACCTCAATCCAATTGAGAATTTGTGGCTGGTCTTCAAAAGGGCTGTTCACTCACAATCCCTGTGCAATCTGACAGAGCTTGAACAGTTTTGTAAAGAATGGGAAAAAAATGCAGTGTCTAGATGTGCAAAGCTGATAAGAGTACTATCTACACATATTCAAGGCTGTAATTGCTGCCAAACATGTGTCTTCTAATTACTGAATGGAACAAGTGAATACTTGGGCAATCAGTTATTTTGTGTTTTATATTTGTAATTAATTTAGATCACTTTGTAGAGACTCCTTTTCACTTTGACATGGAAAAGTCTTTTTCTGTTGATCAGTGTCAAAAAGTCAAATCAAATCCACTGTGATTCAATATTGTTAAACGATAAAACATGAAAACTTCTGGGGGGATGGGGGGGGTGAGTACTTCTGACAGGCACTGTAAACCTGGTGGGAGCAATGGATGTTGGGAATAGTGGGTGGAGCACTGTGGAAGGGGTGGGGACAGGTGGCAGAGAAGGAGTGCTCGGGCGAGGAAGGGTGGCGCTGGTGCAGACCCACCCAGCCGTGAGACACTACGCAAGGTCATTTGGTTCCAAACAATTGGATTTTTTAAATCATAAAAAAAAAGTCTCTTTGGTGATTACTGCTCCCTCCCCTTTTTCCCAACCATGATTCCCCTTTCCCTGTCTCCTTTCCACACTCAGTCTACATTAGAGACCCCTATCAGATTCAGGTTTATCATCACTCACATGTTACGAAATTTGCTTATTTTTGTGGCAGCCGTACAGTGTAATACATAAAATTACTATAGTGCTATGCCAAAGTCTCAGACATCCTTGCTGTATATATGGGCCTAAGACTTTTACACAGGACTGTAATTACCTGAAATTGTTGACTTGTTTTCATTGGCTTCAGAATCTAGTGATATTTCTTCCAGTCCATCCCTTCCTGTAGAGCAGTCAGTTTTAGTAGAATTATCAGACTTTTTGAAAAAGCGGGACACTGACGACTGTGGCCGTCTCTCTGTCGAAGATTTTTTTCTCCATATCTGGTTCACGATCAGGTCAAAGGGCGACCTTGACTGTTTGATACTTTCTGTCTTCTGATGTTTGGAATCTAAAATACAAAATAATATTCCCAAAGGAACAATACTGCAGAATTAGAAAATTGAAACTAAATAGAAATTGTTGCCAATATTTAGGTCAGCCAAGATCAGTAGAGAGAGAAACAGTTAACACCAAAATATTAAATCTGTTTCACTCACATGATACTACCAATCTTGCTGAGTAGGTCCAGTTTCCTCTACCTCTGGCAGACCATTCCATGTACCGACCACCTTCTGGGTAAAAAGGTACCCTTTGGGGCCACTAAATTTAGTTTGTTTAATTATCATTCAACCATACATAAACCCCATGCATACAACCAAATGAAACGCTATTCCTCTGGTGTACAGCCATACACAGTACAAGGCACATATAGCACATATAAGATAGCAAGTAAACATAAAGGTCACACAAAAAATATGTAGTTTAAGTCCCCAAGTGACATGTCCTGTAAATTGATGGTATATGGGTATTATTGGCAAGAACAAGAAATTCTCAGCAGTGTCCATGCACACAATCCAGTTTGTCATTCCACTGATCAAACACTGGATGGCAGCCCCAACAGGAAGGGCCAGCTACACTGCTTCCAGCATCTCTCCTCCTGGACTGCTGCAACAGGCAAGCCTGCAGCTTGAGGCCTAGAACTCGCTGCAATCAAGGCCATGCAGTTCACCTGTCATCGGTCTCTCCATGAATATGGGAAGCAGACATGCAGCATTTTAATTATCAATGTCTAACAGAATGTTGCAATCATAAGAGAAATCTCTAAGACAATCAATAAGCAACAGTGCATCCAGCACTGATTGTTGTGGGACACCCTAGTGACAGACCTCCAATCTTAAAACCTATGCTCTATTACAGTGGTCCCCAACCACCAGGCCGCGGACTGGGACTGGGCCACAAAGCATACGCTACCGGGCCGTGAGGAAACGATCTGATTTGGCGATATGAGTCAGCTGCACCTTTCCTCATTCCCTGTCACGCACTGTTGAATTTGAACGCACGCAAGGTCATTACCCACGCGTCATCCATGTCGGCGCGGGAAGGAGATCAACTCCTCGAGCTTGCAAATGACAGCGGGCTGAAAAGTATGTTTGACATAACATCTCTGCCAGCATTTTGGATCAAAGTCAAGGCTGAATATCCTGAGATAGCCCCGAAAGCACTGGAAACGTTGCATCCATTTCCAACATCATATCCCTGCAATGAATGCAACGAAAACTAAGTTGCGGAATAGACTGGAAATAAGGAACCCGTTCGAGTATCGCTGTCTCCCATCACCCCTCGATAGGACCGTGTTGTTACAGGAAAACAAGCCCAGGGCTCCCACTGATTCAGCGATATTGGTGTGTTGCAATGATTTAATATGTTCATACGGGGAAAATATGTGCTGTGTGTTTAATATCCAAATGTTACTTAAAATGTTATGATGCT
Source organism: Mobula birostris (assembly GCF_030028105.1). Taxonomy (NCBI): domain Eukaryota; kingdom Metazoa; phylum Chordata; class Chondrichthyes; order Myliobatiformes; family Myliobatidae; genus Mobula; species Mobula birostris. The sequence goes on along the minus strand of NC_092373.1, from coordinate 88,611 downwards.
ATTGAATTATAAGTGACTTATATAACCATATAACAATTACAGCACGGAAACAGGCCATCTCGGCCCTTCTAGTCCATGCCGAACGCTACTCTCACCTAGTCCCACCGACCTGCATTCAGCCCATAACCCTCCATTCCTTTCCTGTCCATATAGCTGTCCAATTTTTCTTTAAATGATAATATTGAACCTGCTTCTGCCACTTCTACTGGAAGTTCGTTCAACACTTACTTCAAGCTCCCCTGATAATTGACCTACCATTATATTCATGCGAGGAAAATATGCACTTTGTGTTTAATATTAAATTTGTTAGATAAACCCTTTTAGAAACGAAATTGAGTGTATTAGCCACTTATCACCTATATTCCAGTCGTGATTAACACCCCCCCCCCGCCCCCAAGCAGAATCGGCGAAAACGATTTGCGGTGGAAAAAATATCGGCATTTACGCGCATGCGCACTGGTGCCCGTGCAAGGCTTCATGGTCATGGTAGTCTTTCTCGGAGTAAATCCAACGTATTTGACTGCTACTCTTATCCGTCGGCAACCCGATACACCCGCAGCCCCCCACCCCGGGTCGGCCGGTCCGCAAGAATATTAACAACATTAAACTGGTCTGCAGTGCAAAACAGGTTGGGGACCCCTGCTCTATTAACACCCAGTCATTTCCAGTTTCGTATCCAATTGGTTAGCTCACACTAAATCCAATGTTATCGCACTTTACAGACCAACCTACTACCCAGAATCTTGTCAAAAGGCCCCAAATAGTCACCTCTTGAAAAATAAGTTTTAAGTTTTTCACTTGCATAAAACCATCCTGACGAAATAGAGGGATAGCTCAAGCGAAGCGGCCAGTGCATGAGTGGGCCAGTGAAGGAGTGGAGCTTTGAGGCTTTGACTCGAGAGGCTTCAACGAGAAGAGGCGGAGGACAAGCTAGCTCGCAGTTAGTTTTTACAATGTCTCCTGAGACGGTGAAGTGCCTCTCATGTGAGATGTGGCAGTCTTGGGGGAACGCCTCTCTCCCGCAGAGTCACATCTGCCAGAAGTGCATACGACTGGGCGATCTGGAGGACCGTGTAAGGAATCTGGAGCAGCAGCTGGATGACCTTCGACTCATAAGGGAGAATGAGGCAGTCATAGATGAGAGCTACAGGGAGGTAGTCACACCTAGGCTGTCGGAAGCAGGTCGTTGGGTGACAGGCAGAGGGGGGAAAGCAAAGCTGAGCAGACAGGTAGTGCAGAGCACCCCTGTAGCCATTCCCCTGAATAATAAGTTTACCATCCTGGATACTGTTGGCGAGGACGACCGACCAGGTGTGAGTCACGGTGGCAGGGCCTCCGGCACTGAGTCTGACCCTGTGGTGCAGAAGGGTGGGACGGAGAAGAGGAGAGCTGTCGTCATTGGAGACTCTATAGTCAGGGGAGCAGACAGGCGATTTTGTGGACGTGAGAAGGACACCCGCATGGTTTGTTGCCTCCCGGGTGCCAGGGTCCGGGATGTCTCTGACCGGGTGCACGACATACTGGTACGAGAGGGAAAGCAACCAGAAGTCGTGATCCATGTTGGGACCAACGACATAGGCAGGAAGAGGGATGAGGTCCTGAAGTGTGAGTTTCGGGAATTAGGCAGAAGGCTGAAGAACAGGACCTCAAGGGTGACGTTCTCAGGATTGCTGCCAGTGCTACGTGACAGAGATGGTAAGAATTGGAGGAGATGGCAGTTGAATGCGTGGCTGAGGAGTTGATGTAGGGAGCAGGGTTTTAGATTTTTAGATCATTGGGATCTCTTCTGGGGAAGGTGGGACCTGTACAGATTGGATGGGTTGCACCTGAACTCGAGGGGGAACAATATCCTTGCAGGTAGGTTTGCTAGCATGGTTCGGGAGGGTTTAGACTAATTTGCGAGGGGGATGGGACCCAGAGCAATAGAACAGTGAAAGAAGTACATGGAGTAAAGCCAGATCTAACATACAGAGAGGCTTTGAGGAAAGAGAAGCAGAATAAATGGTGTAAAGACAGTAAGGTAGAAGGGCTGAAATGTGTGTACCTCAATGCAAGAAGCATCAGGAACAAAGGTGATGAACTGAGAGCTTGGATACATACATGGAATTATGATGTAGTGGCCACTACAGAGACTTGGCTGGTACCAGGGCAGGAATGGATTCTCAATATTCCTGGATTTCGGTGCTTTAAAAGGGATAGAGAGGGCAGAAAAAGGGGAGGAGTGGTGGCATTACTGGTCAGGGATACTATCACAGCTACAGAAAGGGTGGGTAACGTAGCAGGATCCTCTTTTGAGTCAATATGGGTGGAAGTCAGGAACAGGAAGGGAGCAGTTACTCTATTTGGGGTATTCTATAGGCCCCGTGGTAGCAGCAGAGATACAGAGGAGCAGATTGGGAGGCAGATTTTGGAAAGGTGCAAAAATAACAGGGTTGTTATCAGGGGTGACTTTAACCTCCCTAGTATTCCTTGGCACCCGATTAGTTCCAAGGGTTTAGATGGGGCAGAGTTTGTTAAGTGTGTCCAGGATGGATTCCTGTCACAGTATGTGGACAGGCCGACCAGGGGGAATGCCATACTAGATCTAGTACTAGATAATGAACCGGGTCAGGTCACAGATCTCTCAGTGGGTGAGCATCTGGGGGACAGTGACCACCGCTCCCTGGCCTTATAATTATCATGGAAAAGGATAGAATCAGAGAGGACAGGAAAATTTTTAATTGGGGAAAGGCAAATTATGAGGCTATAAGGCCAGAACTTGCGGGTGTGAATTGGGATGATGTTTTTGCAGGGAAACGTAGTATGGACATGTGGTCGATGTTTAGAGATCTCTTGCGGGATGTAAGGAATAAATTTGTCCCGGTGAGGAAGATAAAGAATGGTAGGGTGAAGGAACCATGGGTGACGAGTGAGGTGGAAAATCTAGTCAAGTGGAAGAAGGCAGCATACGTGAGGTTCAGGAAGCAAGGATCAGATGGGTCTATTGAGGAATATAGGGAAGCAAGAACGGAGCTTAAGAAGGGGCTGAGGAGAGCAAGAAGGGGGCATGAGAGGCCTTGGCGAGTAGGGTAAAGGAAAACCCCAAGGCATTCTTCAATTATGTGAAGAAAAAAAGGATGACAGGAGTGAAGGTAGGACCGATTAGAGATAAAGGAGGGAAGATGTGCGTGGAGGCTGTGGAAGTGAGCAAGGTCCTCAATGAATATTTCTCTTCGGTATTCACCAATGAGAGGGAACTTGATGATGGTGAGGACAATATGAGTGAGGTTGATGTTCTGGAGCATGTTCACATTAAGGGAGAGGTGGTGTTGGAGTTGTTAAAATACATTAGGACAAATAAGACCCCGGGGCCTGACGGAATATTCCCCAGGCTGCTCCACGAGGTGAGAGAAGAGATTGCTGAGCCTCTGGCTAGGATCTTTATGTCCTCGTTGTCCACGGGAATGGTACCGGAGGGTTGGAGGGAGGCGAATGTTGTTCCCTTGTTCAAAGGTAGTAGGGATAGTCCGGGTAATTATAGACCAGCGAGCCTTACGTCTGTGGTGGGAAAGCTGATGGAAAAGATTCTTAGAGATAGGATCTATAGGCATTTAGAGAATCATGGTCTAATCAGCGACAGTCAGCATGGCTTTGCGAAGGGCAGATCGTGTCTAACAAGCCTGATAGATTTCTTTGAGGAGGTGACCAGGCATATAGATGAGGGTAGTGCAGTGGATGTGATCTATATGGGTTTTAGTGAGGCATTTGACAAGGTTCCACACGGTAGGCTTATTCAGAAAGTCAGAAGGCATGGGATCCAGGGAAGTTTGGCCAGGTGGATTCATAATTGGCTTGCTTACAGAAGGCAGAGGGTGGTGGTGGAGGGAGTACATTTGGATTGGAGGATTGTGACTAGTGGTGTCCCACAAGGATCTGTTCTGGGACCTCTACTTTTCATGATTTTTATTAATGACCTGGATGTGGGGGTAGAAGGGTGGGTTGGCAAGTTTGCAGACGACACAAAGGTTGGTGGTGGTGTAGATAGTGTAGAGGATTGTCAAAGATTGCAGAGAGACATTGATAGGATGCAGAAGTGGGCTGAGAAGTGGCAGATGGAGTTCAACCCGGAGAAGTCTGAGGTGGTACACTTTGGAAGGACAAACTCCAAGGCAGGGTACAAAGTAAATGGCAGGATGCTTGGTAGTGTGGAGGAGCAGAGAGATCTCGGGGTACATGTCCACAGATCCCTGAAAGTTGCCTCACAGGTGGATAGGGTAGTTCAGAAAGCTTATGGGGTGTTAGCTTTCATAAGTCGAGGGATAGAGTTTAAGAGTCGGGATGTAATGATGCAGCTCTATAAAACTCTGGTTAGGCCACACTTGGAATACTGTGTCCAGTTCTGGTCACCTCACTATAGGAAGGATGTGGAAGCATTGGAAAGGGTACAGAGGAGATTTACCAGGATGCTGCCTGGTTTAGAAAGTATGCATTATGATCAGAGATTAAGGGAGCTAGGGTTTTACTCTTTGGAGAGAAGGAGGATGAGAGGAGACATGATAGAGGTGTACAAGATAATAAGAGGAATAGATAGAGTGGATAGCCAGCGCCTCTTCCCCAGGGCACCACTGCTCAATACAAGAGGACAAGGTAAGGGGAGGGAAAGTTCAAGGGCGATATTAGAGGAAGGTTTTTTACTCAGAGAGTGGTTGGTGCGTGGAATGCACTGCCTGAGTCAGTGGTGGAGGCAGATACACTAGTGAAGTTTAAGAGACTACTAGACAGGTAGATGGAGGAATCTAAGGTAGGGGCTTATATGGGAGGCAGGGTTTGAGGGTCAGGTGGGCACAACATTGAGGGCCAAAGGGCCTGTACTGTGCTGTACTATTCTATGTTCTATGTTCTAACCCCAAATCAGAGCTTGTCTTGCCAAACATCGAAATCTAGGTTTAATGGGAAAGGAAGATTTGAGGAGCAAATTTTCCAACACAGAGTAGTTGGTATCTGGAATGAGCTGCCAGTGGTGGTGGTGTCGGCTGAAACAATATCATTTATCGTATACCTGAACAAGTTCAAGTTTATTGTCATCTGACTGTACAGAAATAAAACCAACTGAAACAATGTTCCTCTGAGCCACATTGCACTCACAAAATATAAGACCATAAGATACAGGAGCAGAATTCAGCCATTTGACCCATGGAGTCTGCTCCGCCAGTTCATCATGGCTGATCCGTTTCTCCTCTCAGCCCCAATCTCCTGCCTTCGCCACATATCCCTTCATGCCCTGACTAATCAAGATTCTATCAACCTCTGCCTTAAATATACATAAAGACCTGGCCTCCACAGCTGACTGTGGCAATGAATTCCACAGATTCACCACTCTTTGACTAAAAAAATTCTTTCTCATCTTCATTCTAAAAGGGTGCCCCTCTATTCTGAGGCTGTGTCCTCTGGTCCTAGACCCCCTCACTACCAGAAACATCCCCTCCACATCCACTCTATCGAGGCCTTTCAACATTCGATACCTTTCAATTAGGCAAGCGCTCATACATCAGAATTCCTCTGAGTGCAGGGCAGAGCATCAAATGCTCCTCAGGTAACAAGCCTTTTTTCTGACCCTCCTTTGAACCCTCTCCAACATCAGCACATCCTTTCTTCTGTAACACGCTGTAAGGTTTCACTGATAATGTAATGGTTTCTCTGTAGCAGCAATGTTTGAGTTACGACTAGAGATAACGGAGTTTAGAATGCTGTTGTTCTTTCTTGTGAGCCTGGAAGAGAGATTTTCACGGTCTTTTGCCGGGGAGAGATGAGGAGAGAAGACGCAAATGGGGAGAGTTGGTAGACCGCCGGATGGGGTGGACTTGGAGCGAGGGTCCAAAGGGCAGCGACGATCAGAGGAGGTTGATGGAGGACGATCAACTTATCAGCGAGCTCCAACATTGCGCAATAGACTGTTTCATAAGATTGGGCCCTTTTTCTTTTCTTTCGTTTTCTTTACTAACCATATAGTCAAAGGAAGAATTATAAAGCTTAATCGTTTAATCGCATATTGTGTACTGTTTGTTATTTCGGGCTACTGATTTATAACAGGGGACACATCGTGCAGCAACTACCCAAACGAGATTCCTTAAGTTTGGCCGGGCCGGGGACTATCACCTCCTATATTAAGCCGCTAGCCGAAGTGAGAGTTACACTTAGATTTTTTGTTTTTAGCGTGTCGCACCAGACAGTCAGCCATTCTTGTCTGGAACAATACCCGAGCAGGGATGACAGTGGAACAGCAATGGCAAGTGTTTCTGGGAATAATGCGGAAGGTGCAGAATCAGTTCATTCCAAAGAGGAAGAAAGATCCTAAGGGGAGTAAGGGGAGGCTGTGGCTGACAAGGGAAGTAATGGGCAGTATAAAAATAAAAGAGAAGTATAACATAGCAAAGACGAGTGGGAAACCGGAGGACTGGGAAACTTTTAAAGAGCAACAGAAGGTAGCTAAAAAGGCAATACACGGAGAAAAAATAAGGTACGAAGGTAAACTAGCCAAGAATATAAAGGACAATAGTAAAAGCTTCTTTAGGTATGTGAAAAGGAAAAAAATAGTTAAGATCAAAATTAGGCCCTTGAAGACAGAAACGGGTGAATTTATTATGGGGAACAAGGAAATGGCAGATGAGTTGAACAGGTACTTTGGATCTGTCTTCACCAGGGAAGACACAAACAATCTCCCAGATATAATAGTGGCCAAAGGACCTAGGGTAATGGAAGAATTGAAGGAAATTTATATTAGGCAGGAAATGGTGTTGGATAGGCTGTTGGGTCTGAAGGCTGATAAGTCCCTGGGACCTGATGGTCTGCATCCCAGGGTACTTAAGCAGGTGGCTCTAGAAATCGTGGACGCATTGGTAATCATTTTCCAATGTTCTATAGATTCAGGATCAGTTCCTGTGGATTGGAGGGTGACTAGTGTTGTCCCTCTCTTCAAGAAGGGAGGAAGAGAGAAAACAGGGAATTATAGACCGGTTAGCCTGACGTCGGTGGTGGGAAAGATGCTGGAGTCAATTATAAAAGGTGAAATTATGACACATCTGGATAGCAGAAACAGGGTTGGTCTGAGTCAGCATGGATTTACGAAGGGAAAATCGTGCTTGACTAATCTTTTGGAATTTTTTGAGGATGTAACTATGAAAATGGACAAGGGAGAGCCAGTGGATGTAGTGTACCTGGACTTTCAGAAAGCCTTTGATAAAGTCCCACATAGGAGATTAGTGTGCAAAATTAGGGCACATGGTATTGGGGGCAGAGTACTGACATGGATTGAAAATTGGCTGGCTGACAGAAAACAAAGAGTAGTGATTAACGGGTCCCTTTCGGAATGGCAGGCGGTGACCAGTGGGGTACCGCAGCTGTTTACAATATATATTAATGATTTAGATGAGGGAATTAAAAGTAACATTAGCAAATTTGCCAATGACACAAAGCTGGGTGGCAGTGTGAAATGTGAGGAGGATGTTATGAGAATGCAGAGTGATTTGGACAGTCTGGGTAAGTGGGCAGATGCAGTTTAATGTGGATAAATGTGAGGTTATCCACTTTGGTGGTAAGAACAGGAAGGCAGATTATTATCTAAATGGAGTCAAGTTAGGAAAAGGGGAAATACAACGAGATCTAAGTGTTCTTGTACATCAGTCACTGAAAGCAAGCAAGCAAGTACAGCAGGCAGTGAAGAAAGCTAATGGCATGCTGGCCTTCATAACAAGGGGAATTGAGTATAAGGGCAAACAGGTCCTTCTGCAGCTGTACAGGGCCCTGGTGAGACCACACCTGGAGTACTGTGTGCAGTTTTGGTCTCCAAATTTGAGGAAGGACATTCTTGCTATTGAGGGAGTGCAGCGTAGGTTCACAAAGTTAACTCCCGAGATGGCGGGACTGTCACATGTCGAAAGATTGGAGCAACTGGGCTTGTATACTCCAGAATTTAGAAGGCTGAGAGGGGATCTTATTGAAACATATAAGATTATTAAGGGATTGGACACGCTGGAGGCAGGAAGCATGTTCCCTCTGATGGGTGTGTCCAGAACCAGAGGCCACAGTTTAAGAATAAGGGGTAGGCCATTTAGAATGTTGAGGAAAAACTTTTTCACCCAGAGAGTGGTGGATATATGGAATGCTCTGCCCCAGAAGGCAGTGGAGGCCAAGTCTCTGGATGCTTTCAAGAAAGAGATGGATCGAGCTCTTAAAGATAGTGGAATCAAAGGTTATGAGGATAAGACTGTTCCTGACTCAACCCTTTTTTTTTTTACGAGGCCGAATGGCTAGCTCGACGCTAAAGCCGGCACGGATGGAAAGCGTGCTCAGGGTCTGGCCCGACTTGGATTCGAACTCGGGAGCCTTTGCTCCGGAGGCCGGTGCTGATGCCATTGCAGCACCAGCCAGCCACTTAGATCAAGGGTCCAAAATTGCTCACAATACTCCAAGTAAGGCCTCACCAGTGCTTTATAAAGCCTCAACATTACATACTTGCTTTTATATTCTACTCTTCTTGAAATGAATGCTAACATTTCATTTGCCTTCCTCACCGACTCAACTTGCATATCAACCTTGAGGACTCCCAAGTCCATTTGCTCCTCAGATTTTTGAATTTTCTCTGTCTTTAGAAAATAGTCTACCTTTTTATTTTTTCTACCAAAGTGCATGACCATACACTTCCTGACACTGTATTCCATCTGTCACTTCTTTGCCCATTCTTCTAATCTGTCTAGGTCCTTCTGCAGCCTCTCTACTTCCTCAATACTACATACCCCTCCACCCATCTGCATCACCCACAAACACTGTCACAAAACCATCAATTCCGTCATCCAAGTCATTAACATATATCATAAAAAGAAACAATCCCAACACAGACTTCTCACTCCAGCAGTGTGCGGTACCCACCTGCTTCAAGCTGGCTTCAATCATACTGGTGCCCAAGAAGAGTGTTTTCTAAACGACTATCACCCAGTGGCACTAACATCCACAGTGATAAAATGTTTTGAGAAGCTGGTCATAGTCATAGTCATACTTTATTGATCCCAGGGGAAAATTGGTTTTCGTTACAGTTGCACCATAAATAATAAATAGTAATAGAACCATAAATAGTTAAATAGTAATATGTAAATGTAACGTTCCATTATATTGGCTTGTGTATGTCTAGGGGAAATCCAGCCCAGCACCCGCCTCAACCACAGGGTTGGTGGCCGCCCGAATCAATCACAACATCAATCAACAGCCAGCACACCCAGTAAATTTTAACAAATACACTTTATAGATATTACTAATTCTATGACATTAACATACATTTGATACAGAGAGGAAAGTAATGAAAAAAAAGGCGCCAACACTTATCAAAGTCCAAATTCTTCGCGCGCTACCATTGGAGCTCAATTCGACTTCAGACGACCACCCGAATTCCGTCGACTCACGGCTCGGGACCACCCTTAGTGATCGACCGGAGCCTCTCCGCACGTCCGCGGTCCTCCTCGTCTCTCCTCCGACTCCCCGCCAAAACTCAGTCCACAGTCATATCATACAGCATGGTATCCAAAAACAAAACAATACATAACCACCCATTGGCTGATAGAACCCTGCTATCTCAATTTAAAGTAAAACAAACTGCTAGCGCAAACTCTCTTCAGCGTTAAAGCACAACAAAGCCGCATTCCCCAGATTAACATAACAAAGTCGCCATTTTAAATGTAACAAAAGAAAGACCCCGTACATAAATTATGCCAGTAAATTATGAAATAAATCCAAGACCAGCCTATTGACTCAGGGTGTCTGACCCTCCAAGGGAGGAGTTGTAAAGTTTGATGGCCACAGGCAAGAATGACTTCCTATGACGCTCTGTGCTGCATCTTGGAGGAATGAGTCTCTGGCTGAATGTACTCCTGTGCCCACCCAGTACATTATGTAGTGGATGGGAGACATTGACCAAGATGGCATGCAACTTAGACAGCATCCTCTTTTCAGACACCACCGTCAGAGAGTCCAGTTCCATCCCCACAACCTCACTGGCCTTACGAATAAGTTTGTTGATTCTGTTGGTGTCTGCTACCCTCAGCCTGCTGCCCCAGCACACAACAGCAAACATGATAGCACTGGCCACCACAGACTCATAGAACATCCTCAGCATCGTCCAGCAGATGTTAAAGGACCTCAGTCTCCTCAGGAAATAGAGACGGCTCTGATCCTTCTTGTAGACAACCTCAGTGTTCTTTGACCAGTCCAGTTTATTGTCAATACATATCCCCAGGTATTTGTAATCCTCCACCATGTCCACACTGACCCCCTGGATGAAAACAGGGGTCACCGGTGCCTTAGCTCTCCTCAGGTCTACCACCAGCTCCTTAGACTTTTCCACATTAAGCTGCAGATAATTCTGCTCACACCATGTGACAAAGTTTCCTACCGTAGCCCTGTACTCGGCCTCATCTCCCTTCTGATGCATCCAACTATGGCAGAGTCATCAGAAAACTTCTGAAGATGACAAGACTCTGCGCAGTAGTTGAAGTCCGAGGTGTAAATGGTGAAGAGAAAGGGAGGCAAGACAGTCCCCTGTGGAGCCCCAGTGCTGCTGATCACTCTGTCGGACACACAGTGTTGCAAGCACACGTACTGTGGTCTGCCAGTCAGGTGATCAAGAATCCATGACACCAGGGAAGCATCCACCTGCATCGCTGTCAGCTTCTCCCCCAGCAGAGCACGGCGGATGGTGTTGAACGCACTGGAGAAGTCAAAAAACATGACCCTCACAGTGCTCGCTGGCTTGTCCAGGTGGGTGTAGACACGGTTCAGCAGGTAGACAATGGCAACCTCAACTTCTAGTTGGGGCTGGTAGGCGAACTGGAGGGGATCTAAGTGTGGCCTGACCATAGGCCGGAGCAGCTCCAGAAGAAGTCTCTCCAGGGTCTTCATGATGTGGGAGGTCAATGCCACTGGTCTGTAGTCATTGAGGCCGCCAGGGCGAGGCGTCTTCAGCACAGGGACGAGGCAGGACATGTTCCACAGTACAGGAACCCTCCGGAGCCTCAGGCTCAGGTTGAATACATGGTGAAGTACTCCACATAGCTGAGAGGCACAGGCTTTGAGCACCCTGGTACTGACACCATCCGGTCCTGCAGCCTTGCTTGGGTTGAGACGTTTCAGCTGTCTTCTCACCTGTTCAGCCGTGAAGCTCACCATGGTGGTTTTGTGTGGGGAGGGGTATAGTCATGAGAGCAGGGTGGGAGACTGTGAGGAGGGGTAGGAGGGGAGAGTGGAACATGTGTTGATTGGGGGCCGACAACAGATGGCTCATGTGGGGGATGGGCAGGGGTCACAATGTCAAATCTGTTAAAGAACAGGTTAAGTTCGTTGGCCCTGTCCACACTGCCCTCAGCTCCTCTGCTGCGAGTTTGCCGGAACCCAGTGATGGTCCTCATCCCCCTCCAGACCTCTCTCATGTTGTTCTGCTGGAGTTTCCACTCAAGCTTCCTCCTGTACCTGTCTTTAGCCTCCCTGATCCTGGCTTTCAGGTCCCTCTGTATTGCCCTCAGTTCCTCCCTATTTCCATCTCTAAACGCCTTCTTTTTAGCGTTCAGGATGTCCTTTAAATCCTTTGTCACCCATGGCTTATTATTTGAATAACAAAGGACAGGTCTTGTCGGAACATTGCAGTCCACACAGAAGTTGATGTAATCCGTGATGCATTCTGTGAGCCCATCAATATCCTCTCCATGTGGCTCACAGAGTGCCTGCCAGTCTGTCACCTCAAAACAACCCTGGAGCGCCTCATAAGCCTCCTCCAACCATTTCCTCACTGTCCTCGAGGTTGCAGGTTTACTCTTCACCAGAGGCACGTAGCAGGGTTTTAGATGCACCAGGTTGTGATCTGACCTTCCCTGTGGGGGGAGGGGAGAGGAGCCGTATGCATCCTTAACGTTAGCGTACATCAAATCCAGAGTCCTCTCCCCTCTGGTTGTACAGCTCACATACTGCGTGAAGTTGGGCAGTGTTCTAGCTATGGTAACCTGGTTGAAGTCACCCGAGATGGTAATGAGGGCAGTCGGGTGCTGGGTTTGTAATCTGGCTATGACGGTGTAAATGATGTTACACGCCGACGATGTCGGGTTGGCAGAGGGTGGGATGTACACAACAACCACAATTGCATGCGAGATTTCCCTGGGCAAATAATATGGCCAGAGTCCAACAGCAAAAAGTTCAATATCCAGGCTACAGACCCGTTCCTTGATCGTAATATGCCCAGGATTGCACCATCTGTTATTTACCAGAACCGCCAGCCCCCCTCCTTTGAGCTTACCGCTCTCAGTGCAATTCCGGTCAGCTCGAACGGTCTGGAAGCCCTCTATGGAAACGCTTTGAGCGGGTATGTCCTCGTGCAGCCACGTCTCAGTAAAGCACATGACACTGCTCTCCCGAAATGTTCTCCGAGTCCTGACAAGCGCCATCAGTTCATCCATTTTATTCCCCAGCGATCTCACATTTCCCATGATGAGAGAGGGGAGACACAGCTTATAACTTCTCTTCTCCATAAGCCTTCGTTGTCTCAACCCTGTCCTCTTCCCTCGCCTTTTTGATCCCCCTCTGCATCCTCTGTGTGTTTTCCTCCAGATTTCAGCCGGGATGTCTGCTGCTCTGTTCGCTAAACCAGCAGGCATGAGCGTAATTAATTGTTCCCTGGAATAAACAATGCGGCCATCCTGCTGCCACACTAACGAGACGTGTCCGAATGACATGTAGAAGCTTATCAGCTCCTGTCTGAATGGCAACCTGGATCCACTCCAATTTGCCTACCGAAGCAACAGGTCAACAGCAGATGCTATCTTGTTGGCTCTTCACACAACCCTGGAACATCTGGACAGCAAAGATGCATAAATCAGGACGCTCTTTATCAATTACAGCTCCGTATTTAACCACTCCACGTGATATCAATAAATGGCTGAAAGCACTGGATACTGCAAAGGCTATGGGCCCAGACTAAATCCTAGCAATAGCCCTGAAGACTTGTGCTCTAGATCTTGCAGCACCACTAGCCAGACTGTTCCATTACAGCTGCAACACCGGCATCTACCCAGTAATGTGGAAAATTGCCTAGGTATGTCCTGTACACAAGTAACAGGACAAGTCCAACCCAACCAATTACCACCGTATCAGCCTACTCTCAATCATCTGCAAAGTAATGGAAGGGGTCATCAACAGTGCTATCATCCAGCACCTACTCGGCAATAATCTGCTTCTAGATGCCCAGTCAAGACCACTCAGCTCCTGACCTCATCACCTCCTTGGTCCAAACATGGACTAAAGAGCTAAATACCAGAGGTGAAGTGAGAGCGATAGCACTTGACACCAAGGCAGCATTTGACCGAGTATGGCATCAAGGTGCTCTAGATAAAATGGAGTCAAATGGAATTAGAAGGGAAACCCTCTGCTGGTTGGAATCGTACCTGACACAAAGGAAATGGTTGTGGTGGTTGGAGGTCAATCATCTCATCCTCAGGACATCAATGCAGGAGTTCCTCAGGGCAGTGTCCTAGGACCAACCATCTTCAGCTGCTTCATCAATGATCTTCCTTCCATCATAAGGTGAGAAGTGGAGATGTTCAGAGATGACTGCACAATGTTCTGTACCATTCATGAGTCCTCAGATAGTGAAGCAGTTCATACCCAAATGCAGCAGGACCTGGACAATATCCAGGCTTGGGATGACAAGTGGCAAGTAACATTAGAGCCATACAAGAGCCAGGCAATGACCATCTCCACTAAGAGAGGCTCTAACCATCATCCTTTGTCATTTAGTGACATCACCTTCGCTGAATCCCCTACTATCAACATCCTAGGGTTACAATTGATAGAAAACTGAACTGGTCCAGCCAAATAAACATCATGGCTGCCAGAGCAGGTTAAAGGCGAGGAATCCTGCAGTGTGTAACTCACCTGCTGACTCCTCAAAGTCTGTCCACCATCTACAAGGCTCAGATCAGGAATGCAATGCCTTGCCTGGATGAGTGCAGCTCCATCAATACTCAAGAAGCTAGACACCATCCAGTACAAGGCAGCCACTTGATTGATACCCCTTCCACAAACATCCAATCCTTCCACCATCAATGAATAGTTGCAGCAGTGTGTACTATCTACAAGATGCACTGCAACAACACACAAAATTCCTGAGGCAGCACCTTCCAGACCCACGACCACTACCACCTAGAAGGACGAGAACAGCAGATACCTGGAAACACCACCACTTGGAATTCCCCCTTCAAGTAATTCATCAAGCTGACTTGGAAACATATCGCCATTCCTTTATTGTCACTGGGTCAAGATCATGGAATTCCCTCCTTAACAGCACTGTGGGTGTACCCACACTTCAGGGACTGCAATGGTTCAAGAAGGCAGTTCATCACCACCTCTCAAAGGCAACCAGAGATGGGCAATAAATGTTGGCTTGGCTGGTGATGCCCACATCCCATAAATGAATAAATTTAAAAAACATATCATCCCCTCAAAACTAATCAGTAAACTCCAAGACTTGGGCCTCAATACCCCCGTGTGCAATTGGTTCCTAGATCTCCTCACTTGTAGACCCCAGTCAGTTCGGGTTGGCAAAAACATCTCCTCCACAATCTCTACCAGCAAAGAAGCACTGCAGGGATGTGCACTTAGCCTCCCGCTCTCCTCAATTTACAACTATGACTGTGTACAGCTCCAACACTACATATAAGTTTGCTGATGACACCATTGTTGTGGGCTGTATCAAAGAGGGTGAAGAGTCAGCATACAGGAGAGAGACTGAAAACTTTGCTGAGTGGTGTAATAACAACAACCTCTCAATCAATGTCAGTAAGACCAATGAACTGATTGTAGACTTCAGTAGCGGGAAACCAGAGGTCCATGAGACAGTTATCGTCAAGAGGATCAGAGGTGGAGAGGATCAGTAACTTTAAATTCCTGGGTGTCACTATCCCAGAGGACCTGTCCTGGACCCATCATGCAAATATTGCCAAGAAAGCACAACAGCGCCTCTACTTCCTCAGTAGTCTGTGGAGCTTTGACATGTCATCGAAAATCTTGGCAAACTTCTGAAGATGCGTAGGGGAAAGTGTGCTGGGTGGTTGCATCATGGCCTGGTATGGGAACACAAATGCCTTTGAGTGGAAAATCCCACAAAATATAGTAGATTTGGCCCTGTACATCACAGGTAAAACCCTCCCAACATCAACATGAAACGTTGCCATAGAAAAGCAGCATCCATCATCACAGATCCTCAAGTGCCTCAGGAGTCGGTTCATGAACAGTTACTACTCCTCAACCATCAGGCTCTTGAATGTGCGTACCATTCGGAATAAGGTGGACGAACTCATGGCGCAATTACAGATTGGTTAGTATGATATTCTGCGCATCACTGAATCGTGGCAGAAAGTAGGCCATGTTTGGGAGCTTAACATCAAAGCATATACTTTGTTTTGAAAGGACAGGCAGGAAGGCATAGGCGGTGGTGTGGCTCTGTTGGTAAGAGATGGAATGACATTTTTAGAAAGAAGTGACATAGGGTAAGAGAATGTTGAATCTTTGTGGGTGGAGTTAAGAAACTGCAAGGGTAAAAACCATGGTTGACATGGTAAGTTAAGGACTCCATAAAAGCCTGAATGCGCATGTAAGGTAGCTAAGGTGAGTGGCCAGTATGCCAGAGGTCTGTGAGTGTCAGGGAGGAGTGAGTACCATTACTATTACAAAGGAAAAAGTGCTTGGGAAACTCAAAGGTCTTAAGGTGGATAAGTCTCCTGGACCAAATGGACAACATGTCAGAGTCCTGAGAGAGGTTGCTGAAAATATAACCGATGCATTGGTCATGATCTCTCAAGGATTACTTGATTCTGACCTGGTCCCGGAGGACTGGAAGATTGCAAATATTACTCCCTCTTTAAGAAGGGAAGAAGGCAAAAGAAAGGAAATTATCGGCATGTTAGCCTGATCTCAGTGATTGGGAGAGTATTGAAGTCTATTATTAAGGATGAGGTTTCTGTGTATTTGGAGACTAAAGACAAAATAAGTCAAAATCAGCATGGTTTCTGTGAAGGGAAATCGTGCCTGACAAATCTGGTAAAATTATTTGAGGAAGTAGCAAGCAGGGTGGCCAAAGTAGAGGCAGTGGATGTCATTTACTTGGATTTTCAGAAGGCATTTGATAAGGTGCCTCACATGAGGTTGCTTAACAAGATAAAATCCTATGGTGCTACATGAAAGATACTGGTTTGAATAGAGGCAGAAGGCAGAGAGTGGGATTAAAAGGGGCTCTTTCTGGTTGGCTGCCAGTGACTGGTGGTGTTCTTCAGGTGTCAGTACTAGACTTTCTATTTTTCACAATACTTGTCAACAATTTGCATAATGGAATTGATGGCTTTGTGGCAAAGTTTGCAGATGATAGTGCAGAATATTATCAAAATGCGGAGAGATTCAATCATCAGAGGTGCAGAGGGACTTAGGAGTCCTCGTACAAGACTCCCAGAAGGTTAATTTACAGGTTGACTCTGTGGTAAAGAAGGTAAATGCAATGTTGGCATTTATTTCAATGGGAATAGAATACAAAAGCAAGGAGATAGTCCTGAGCCTTTACAAGACACTCGTTTGGTTGCATTTGGAGCATTCTCAAGTTTTGGGCCCCATATCTCGGAAAGGATGTGTTGTCATTGGAGAGAGTCCAGAGCTGGTTCACGAGGATGATTCCGGAAATCAAGGGGATTTAGAAGTATGTGGGGGGGGGGGGTGCGGGGGAACCTGATCGAAACCTCCCGAATGTTGAAAGGACGAATTTCCCAAATATTGATTAACATCTTCCGAGAGCAAGGGGTTTAGACAATAGACAATAGGTGCAGAAGTAGACCATTCGGCCCCTCGAGCCTGCACCACCATTCTGAGATCATGGCTGATCATCTACTATCAAAACCCGGTTCCTGCCTTGTCCCCATAACCCTTGATTCCCCTATCCATAAGATACCTATCTAGCTCCTTCTTGAAAGCATCCAGAGAATTGGCCTCCACTGCCTTCTGAGGCAGCGCGTGCCACACCTCCACAACTCTCTGGGAGAAGAAGTTCCTCCTCAACTCTGTCTTAAATGACCTACCCCTTATTCTTAAACCATGCCCTCTGGTACTGGTCTCTCCCAGCATCTGGAACATATTTCCTGCCTCTATCTTGTCCAATCCCTTAATAATCTTATGTCTCAATCAGATCCCCCCTCAATCTCCTTAATTCCAGCGTGTACAAGCCCAGTCACTCTAACCTCTCTGCATAAGACAGTCCAGACATCCCAGGAATTAACCAAGTGAACCTACGCTGCACCTCCTCCACAGCCAGGATGTCCTTCCTTAACCCTGGAGACCAAAACTGCACACAATACTCCAGGTGTGGTCTCACCAGGGCCCTGTACAAATGCAAAAGGATTTCCTTGCTCTTGTACTCAATTCCCTTTGTAATAAAGGCCAACATTCCATTAGCCTTCTTCACTGCCTGCTGTACTTGCTCATTCACCTTCAGAGACTGATGAACAAGTACTCCTAGATCGCTTTGTATTTCTCCCTTACCTAACTCCACACCGTTCAGATAATAATCTGCCTTCCTGTTCTTGCTCCCAAAGTGAATAACCTCACACTTATTCACATTAAACGCCATCTGCCAAGTTTCTGCCCACTCACCCAGCCTATCCAAGTCACCTTGAATTCTCCTAACATCCTCATCATGTCACACTGCCACCCAGCTTAGTATCATCAGCAAACTTGCTGATGTTATTCACAATGCCTTCCTCTAAATCATTGACGTAAATCGTAAACAGCTGTGGTCCCAATACCGAGCCCTGTGGCACCCCACTAGTCACCAGCTGCCATTCCGAGAAACACCCATTCACTGCTACCCTTTGCTTTCTATCTGCCAACCAGTTTTCTATCCATGTCAATATCCTCCCCCCAATGCCATGAGCTCTGATTTCACCCACCAATCTCCTATGTGGTACCTAATCAAATGCCTTCTGAAAGTCAAAGTACACCACATCCACTGGATCTCCCGCGTCTATCTTCCTGGTTACATCCTCGAAAAACTCCAATAGATTAGTCAAGCATGATTTGCCCTTGGTAAATCCATGCTGGCTCGGCCCAATCCTATCACTGCTATCAAGATATGCCGCTATTTCATCTTTAATAATGGACTCTAGCATCTTCCCCACTACTGATGTTAGGCTAACAGGGCGATAATTCTCTGTTTTCTCCCTCCCTCCGTTCTTAAAAAGTGGAATAACATTAGCCATTCGCCAATCCTCAGGAACTGATCCTGAATCTAAGGAACATAGGAAAATGATCTCCAATGCATCCGCAATTTCCAGAGCCACCTCCTTTAGTACCCTAGGATGCATACCATCTGGACCTGGGGATTTCTTAGCCTTCAGTCCCATCAGTCTACTCATCACCGTTTCCTTCCTAATGTCAATCTGTTTCAGTTCCTCTGCTATCCTATGTCCTTGGCCCATCCATACATCTGGGAGATTGCTTGTGTCTTCCCTAGTGAAGACAGATCCAAAGTACTTATTAAATTTGTCTGCCATTTCTCTGTTTCCCATAACAATTTCTCCCAATTCATTCTTCAAGGGCCCAACATTGTTCTTAACTATCTTCTTTCTCTTCACATACCTAAAAAAACTTTTGCTATCCTCCTTTATATTCCTAGCTAGCTTGTGTTCATACCTCATTTTTTCCTCCCCGTATAGCCTTTTTAGTTAAGTTCTGTTGCTCCTTAAAAATTTCCCAATCATCCGTCTTCCCATTCACCTTAGCTCTGTTATACTTCTTTTTTAATGCTATGCTATCTCTGACTTCCTTTGTCAACTACTGTGGCCACTTTCCCCACTTTGAATCCTTCCTTCTCCGGGGGATGAACTGATTTTGCACCTTGCGCATCATTCCCAAGAACACTTGCCATTGCTGTTCCACTGTCTTTCTGCTAGGACATCCGACCAGTCAACTTTGGCCAGCTCCTCCCTCATGGCTCCATAGTCTCCTTTGTTCAACTGCAATACTGACACTTCTGATCTGCCCTTATCCCTCTCAACTTGCAGATAAAAACTTATCATATTACGGTCACTACCTCCTAATGGCTCCTTTACTTCAAGATCACTTATCAAATCCTGTTCATTGCACAACACTAAATCCAGAATAGCCTTATCCCTGGTCGGCTCTCGTACAAGCTGCTCCAAAAATGCATCCCGTAGGCACTCTACAAACTCCCTATCCTGGGGTCCAGTACCAACCTGATTTTCCCAGTTCACCTGCATGTTGAAATCCCCCATAACTACTGCGACATTTCCTTTGCCACATGCCACTGTTAACTCCCTATTCAACTTGCACCCAATATCCATGCTACTGTTTGGGGGCCTGTAGATAACACCTATTAGGGTCTTTTTGCCCTTACTGTTCCTCAATTCTATCCACACTGACTCTACTTCTCCTGATTCTATGTCCCCCCTTGCAAGGGACTGAATCTCATTCCTCACCAACAGGGCCACCTCACCCCCTCTGCCCACCTTTCTGTCCCTTCGATAGCACGTATACCCTTGTACATTCAATTCCCAGGTCTGATCCCCCTGCAGCCATGCCTCCGTTATCCCAACAACATCATAGTTACCCATTCACACCTGAGCTTCAAGATCATCCACCTTATTTCTGACACTTCGCGCATTCAGATATAGAATTTTTAACCCATTTCTCCTCTCTCTGTTTAAATCGCTACCTATTGTGCATAACCCAGCTCCCCGAACTCTCACCGGGCTAAACGCCCCTTGAATTTTGTTGTCCTTCTTAAATTTACTTACTCTTTCTGCACATTTAACTCCATGCTCCATCAGACCATCCCTCTGCACATGTATCCTCCTTATCACTTGTTCCGCCTCACCTTTCCCTACTTCACACTTAATATTCCGGAACCGTGTAGTCCCCACCTGTCCTTTATACTTCATCTCGCTATCCTCTCTCACATTCTGGATCCCTGCCCCCTGCAAATTTAGTTTAAACCCCCCCAAGCAGCACTAGCAAACTTTCCCGCAAGAATGTTAGTACCCCTCCAGTTCAGGCGTAAACCGTCCCATCGGAACAGATCCCACCTTCCCTGGAACAAAGCCCAATTACCTAAAAACCTGAAGCCCTCCCTCCTGCACCATCCTCTCAGCCACGTATTGATCTGTATAATCCTTCTGTTCCTCACCTCACTTGCACGTGGCACAGGGAGCAATCCTGAGATTGTTACCCTGGAGGTCCTGCCCTTCAGCTTCTCACCTAACTCCCTGAACTCACTACGCAGGACCCCCTCACTCTTCCTACCCACGTTGTTGGTCCCTACATGGACCACAACATCTGGATTCTTGCCCTCCCTCTCGAGAATAACCTGCACCCGATCTGAGATGTCCCAGACCCCGGCACCAGGGAGGCAACATACCACCTGAGACTCCCGATCTCCCCCACAAAATCTCCTATCTGCCCCCCTGACTATAGAATCCCCTATCACTACCGCTGTCCTCTCTTCCTTCCTCCCCTTCTGAGTCCAGGGTCCAACCTCAGGGCCAAAGACAGGATCACTGCAACTTGTTCCTGGTAGGTCATCCCCACCAACAGTATCCAAAACGGTATACTTATTGTTGATGGGAATGGCCACAGGGGTGCTCTGCTCTCTCTGCCTGATCCCCCTCGATCTCCTGACAGTCACCCAGTTGCCTACCTCCCGTATTTTCAGTGTGACTACCTCCCGATAACTCTTATCTATCTCTGTCGCTGCCTCCGGAAAGATCCGTAGTTCATCCAGCTCCAGCTCCAATTCCCTAACTCGCTCTGATAGGAGCTGCAGCTGGATGCACCTTCTGCAGGTGTGGTCATCAGGGACAACTGCGTTGACCCTGACCTCCCACATACTGCATACGGAGCACACCACTGCTTTAACTATCTCCCCCATTACCTGATCCCAGAATAATCAGAATAAATGAAAAAGTACCTACCGACCTTACCTTTTTCCCTCAGCAAGGACGTACTCAGGCTCACTGATTACCTCTCACTGAAGACCCCCTTACACCAAAGCCCACTGAGCCAAAGCCCAGCACTCTGCTCCCGCACACTCCACTGCCCGCACCGACGCTGCCCGCGCCTGAAAATGGGCCTCTTTTTAAACTCCACGCTCGCCGCTGACGTCACCCGCGCCTGCGCAATTTTACCTTCCTCCTCAGATAGGGTGGAGATTGTTAAGTGTGTTTAGGAAGGTTTCCTGACACAATATGTAGATCAGTCTACAAGAGAAGAGGCTGTACTTGATCTGGTATTGGGAAATGAACCTGGTCAGATATCAGGTCTCTCAATGGGAGAGCATGTTGAATCTTTGTAGGTGGAGTTAAGAAACTGCAAGGGTAAAGGTTATAGTGATCACAATCTCCAGCACCATCACACTGAGCATGGGGGCCCCCCAGGGCTGTGTGCTCAGTCCACTGCCGTTCACTCTGCTGACCCACGACTGTGCTGCAACACACAGCTCAAACCACATCATCAAGTTCGCCGATGACACGACCGTGGTGGGTCTCATCGCAAAAAGATGAGTCAGCATACAGACAGGAGGTGCAGCGGCTAACACACTGGTGCAGAGCCAACAACCTGTCTCTAAATGTAAACAAAAGAGATGGTTGTTGACTTCAGGAGGACACAGAGCGACCACTCTCTGCTGAACATCGACGACTCCTCCGCAGAGATCGTTAAAAGCACCAAATTTCTTGGTGTTCATCTGCCAGAGAATCTCACCTGGTCCCTCAACACCAGCTCCATAGCAAAGAAAGCCCAGCAGCGTCTCTACTTTCTGCGAAGGCTGAGAAAAGTCCATCTCCCATCCCCCATCCTCACCACATTCTACAGAGGTTGTATTGAGAGCATCCTGAGCAGCTGCATCACTGCCTATTTCGGAAATTGCACCATCTCGGATCGCAAGACCCTGCAGCGGATAGTGAAGTCAGCTGAGAAGATCATTGGGATCTCTCTTCCCGCCATCACAGACATTTACACCACGCGTTGCATCGGCAAAGCAAACAGCATTATGAAGGACTCCACACACCCCTCGTGTAAACTCCTCTCCCTCCTGCCATCTGGAAAAAGGCACCGAAGCATTCAGGCTCTCACAACCAGACTATGTAACAGTTTCTTTCCCCAAGCCATCAGTCTCCTCAATACCCAGAGCCTGGACTGACACCAACATACTGCCCTCTACTGTGCCTATTATCTTGTTTACTATTTATTATTATTTATTGTAGTGCCTGCACTGTTTTATGCACTTTATGCAGTCCTGGATAGGTCTGTAGTCGAATGTAGTTTTTATGTTTTTTCTTATGTAGTTCAGTGTAGTTTTTGTATTGTTTCAAGTAGCACCATGGTCCTGGAAAATGTTGTCTCATTTTTACTATGTTCTGTACCAGCAGTTATAGTTGAAATGACAATAAAAAGTGACTTGACTTGACTTGACAATTCTATCTCCTTTACCATAGCATTGGAGAGGGATAGGAACAGACAAGTTAGGAAAGCATTTAATTGGAGTAAGGGGAAATATGAAGCTATCAGGCAGGAAACAAAGTATAAATTCGGAACAGATGTTCTCAGGGAAATGTACAGCAGAAATGTGGCAAATCTGCGGGGGATATTTATGTGATGTTCTGCATAGGTACGTTCCAATGAGACAGGGAAAGGAAGGTAGGTTACAAGAACCGTGGCGTACAAGACTATTGAAAATCTAGTCAAGAAGAGAAAAGCTGACGAAAGGTTCAAAAAACTAGGTAATGACAGAGAGCCAGAAGGGGGCATGAGAAAGCCTTGGCAAGCAGGATTAAGGAAAACCTCAAGGCATTCTACAAGTATGTGAAGAGCAAGAGGATAAGATATGAGAGAATAAGACCAATCAAGTGTGACAGTGGAAAAGTGTGTATGGAACCAGAGGAGATAGTGCAGATACTTAATGAATACTTTGCTTCAGTATTCAGTATGGCAAAGGATCTCGGGATGACTTACAGCAGACTGAAAAGCTTGAGCATATAGACAATAAGAAAGAGGATGTGCTGGAGCTTTTGGAAAGCATCAGGTTGGGTAAGTCACAGGGACCGGGCGAGATATACCCCAGGATACTGTGGGAGCTAAGGGAGGAGATTGCTGAGCCTCTGGTGATGACCTTTGCATCATCAATGGGGACCGGAGAGGTTCTGGAGGATTGGAGGGTTGCAGATGTTGTTCCCTTATTCAAGAAAGGGAGCAGAGATAGCCCAGGAAATTATAGACCAATGAGTCTTACTTCAGTGCTTGGTAAGTAGATGGAGAAGATTCTGAGAGGCAGAATTTATGAACATTTGGACAGGCATGATATAATTAGGAATAGTCAGCATGGCTTTGTCAAAGGCAGGTCGTGCCTTACGAGCCTGATTGAATTTTTTGAGGATGTGACTAAGCACATTGACAAAGGTAGAGCAGTAGATCTAGTATATATGGATTTCAGCGTGGCATTTGATAAGGTACCCCATGCGAGGCTTATTGATAAAGCAAGGAGGCATGGGATCCAAGGGGACATTGCTTTGTGGATCCAGAACTGGCTTGCCCACAGAAGGCAAAGTGTGATTTGTTATCATGGGTGACAATAACTTTCTTAATATTGATTGGCACCTGATTAGTTCCAAGGGTTTGGACGGGGCAGAGTTTGTTAAGTGTGTCCAGGAAGGATTCCTGTCACAGTATGTGGACAGGCTGACTTGGGGGAATGCCAGACTAGATCCAGTATTAGGTAACGAACCAGGCCATGTCACAGATCTCTCAGTGGGTGAGCATCTGGGGGACAGTGACCACCGCTCCCTGGCCTTCAGCATTATCATGGAAAAGGATAGAATCAGAGAGGACAGGAAAATTTTTAATTGGGGAAGGGCAAATTATGAGGCTATAAAGCTAGAACTTGCGGGTGTGAATTGGGATGATGCTTTTGCAGGGAAATGTACTATGTGGTCGATGTTTAGCGATCTCTTGCAGGATGTTAGGGATAAATTTGTCCCAGTGAGGAAGATAAAGAATGGTAGGGTGAAGGAACCATGGGTGTCAAGTGAGGTGGAAAATCTAGTCAGGTGGAAGAACAGCATACATGAAGTTTAGGAAGCAAGAATGAGATGGGTCTATTGAGGAATATAGGGTAGCAAGAAAGGAGCTTAAGAAAGAGCTGAAAAGAGCAAGAAGACGGCATGAGAAGGCCTTGGTAAGTAGGGTAAAGGAAAACCCCAAGGCATTCTTCAATTATGTGAAGAACAAAAGGATGACAGGAGTGAAGGTAGGACCGATTAGAGATAAAGGTGGGAAGATGTGCCTGGAGGCTGTGGAAGTGAGTGACGTCCTCAGTGAATACTTCTCTTCGGTATGCACCAATGAGAGGGAACTTGATGATGATGAGGACAATATGAGTGAGGTTGATGTTCTGGAGCATGTTCATATTAAGGGAGAGGAGGTGTTGGAGTTATTAAAATACATTAGGACGGAGAAGTCCCCGGGGCCTGACGGAATATTCCCCAGGCTGCTCCACGAGGCGAGGGAAGAGATTGCTGAGCCTCTGGCTAGGATCTTTATGTCCTCGTTGTCTACAGGAATGGTACCAGAGGATTGGAGGGAGGCGAATGTTGTCCCCTTGTTCAAAAAAGGTAGTAGGGATAGTCCGGGTAATTACAGACCAGTGAGCCTTACGTCTGTGGTGGGAAAGCTGTTGGAAAAGATTCTTAGAGATAGGATCTGTGGGCATTTAGAGGATCATGGTCTGATCAGGGACAGTCAGCATGGCTTTGTGAAGGGTAGATTGTGTCTAACAAGCCTGATAGAGTTCTTTGAGGAAGTGACCAGGCATATATGTAAGGGGTTTCTTCTTATATGTTACTGCATAGGCTAATTAAAATGGCTGCTTTGTTGTTATAATTAAAATGGTTTCTTTGTTATGTTAACTGCTGAGAAAGTTCTCCCGCTAGCAGCTTGTTTGGATTATGTTATTGATAAGAGAGTGACCGAACCAATTGGGATAGATGTTATTCTTTCTAGTGTGTCTGGAAGTTATTGTGATGCGTGGGTCTTTGGGCAGAAGGCGCGATGGACAGCGAGAGGATGGACAAGGTGCTGTGAACTGATCAACGGGGTCGGACCCTGAGCCGGAGTCCGAGGTCCAGGGTTTTCGGCGAGGAGAGGAGACGGAGACAGACTCATGTGGAGCGGCTGGTCGACCACCGTAGTTGGTCCCAGGCAGCACGTCGAGGTAGTCAGAGGCATCAAATGGTGAAGAGAGAATCGTTACCAGAGCTCTAACTGTTTGTGCACAAAGAGATTGAACTTTGATAAGTGTGGCGCCTTTTATTTTCCTTTTATATTTTATCTCTATTAATTACATAGTTCCAGTAATATCTATAAATTGTGATCATTTAATCGTATATGGTGTATTGTCTGTTATCTGGCGGGGTGGGGTACATCACCCAGCATCCACACTAACTTAGTTACCCAGTTTGGTGGGGCCGAGGACTGTTTCCCTAGACGGCAGCAAGTTGAGCGACCCTGAGGCATGCCAGGGGGCTAGATATACATGAGGGTAGTGCAGTGGATGTGATCGATATGGATTTTAGTAAGGCATTTGACAAGATTCCACACGGTAGGCTTATTCAGAAAGTCAGAAGGCATGGGATCCAGGGAAGTTTGGCCAGGTGGATTCAGAATTGGCTTGCCTGCAGAAGGCAGAGGGTGGTGGTAGAGGAAGTACATTTGGATTGGAAGGTTGTGACTAGTGGTGTCCCACAAGGATCGGTTCTGGGACCTCTACTTTTCGTGATTTTTATTAACAACCTGGATGTTGGGGTAGAAGGGTGGGTTGGCAAGTTTGCGGACGACACAAAGGTTGGTGGTGTTGTAGATAGTGTAGAGGATTGTCAAAGATTGCAGAGAGACATTGATAGGTTGCAGAAGCGGACTGAGAAGTGGCAGATGAAGTTCAATCCGTTGAAGAGTGAGGTGGTATACTTTGGAAGGACAAACTCCAAGGCATAGTACTGAGTAAATGGCAGGATACTTGGTAGTGTGGAGGAGCAGATGGATCTGGGGGTACATGTCCACAGATCCCTGAAATTTGCCTCACAGGTAGATAGGGCAGTTAAAAAAGCTTATGGGGTGTTAGCTTTCATAAGTCGAGGGATAGAGTTTAAGAGTCGCAGGGTAATGATGCAGCTCTATAAAACTCTGGTTGGGCCACACTTGGAGTACTGTGTCCAGTTCTGGTCACCTCACTAGAGGAAGAATGTGGAAGCATTGGAAAGGATACAGAGCAGATTTATCAGGATGCTGCCTGGTTTAGAGAATATGGATTATGATCAGCGATTAAGGGAGCTAGGGCTTTACTCTTTGGAGAGGAGGAGGATGAGAGGAGACAGGATAGAGGTGTACAAGATATTAAAAGGAATAGATAGAGTGGATAGCCAGCGCCTCTTCCCCAGGGCACCACTGCTCAATACAAGGGGACATGGCTTTAAGGTAAGGGGTGGGAAGTTCAAGGGGGATATTAGAGGAAGGTTTTTTACTCAGAGAGTGGTTGGTGCGTGGAATACACTGCCTGAGTCAGTGGTGGAGGCAGATACACTAGTGAAATTTAAGGGACTATTTGACAGGTATATGGAGGAATTTAAGGTGGGGGGTTATATGGGTGGCAGGGTTTGAGGGTCGGCACAACAATGTGGGCCGAAGGGCCTGTACTGTGCTGTGCTGTACTATTCTATGTAATCTATGGTTGTAGATGGGTCATATTCTGCATGGAGGTCAGTGACTAGTGTGTGCATCAGGGATCTGTTCTGGGACCCCTTCTCTTCATGATTTTCATAAACAACATGGATAAGGAAGTGGAGGGACGGGTTAGTAAATTTGCTGATGACACAAAGGTTGGGGGTGTTGTGGATAGTGTGGAGGGCTGTCAGAGGTTACAGAGGGACATTGATAGGATGCAAAACTGGGTTGAGAAGTGGCAGATGGAGTTCAACTCAAATAAGTGTGAGGTGGTTCATTTTGGTAAGTCAAATATAATGGCAGAATATAGTATTAATAGTAAGAGTCTTGGCAGTGTGGAGGATCAGAGGGATCTCGGGGTCCGAGTACATAGGATGCTCAAAGCTGCTGCGCAGATTGATTCTGTGGTTAAGAAGGCATACGGTGCATAGGCCTTCATCAACCGTGATAATCTCAGTTTAAGAGCTGAGAGGTAATGTTACAGCTATCTAGGACCCTGGTCAGACCCCACTTGGAGTACTGTGCTCAGTTCCGGTCACCTCACTACAGGAAGGATGTGGAAACTATAGAAAGTGTGCAGAGGAGATTTACAAGGATGTTGCCTGGATTGGGGAGCATGCCCTATGAGAATAGGTTGAGTGAACTTGGTCTTTTCTCCATGGAGCAACAGAGGATGACAAGTGACCTGTTTGAGGTGTATAATATAATGAGAGACATTGATTGTGTGGATAGTCAGAGGCTTTTTCCCAGGGCTGAAATGGCTGGCATGAGAGGGCACAGTTTAAAGGTGCTTGGAAGTAGGTACAGAGGAGATGTCAGGGGCAGGAGGCTGTTGTTGTTGTTTTTAAGCAGAGGTTGGTGAGTGCATGGAACAGGCTGCCGGCAACGGTGGCGGAGGCGGATACGATAGGGCCTTTTAAGAGACTCCTCAGCCACTCATCATCTGCGCTACCTTTGTGTTCTGACCTTCCCTAGCTCATGGCACCAGGAGTAATTGGGAGATTACTACTTTGGAGGTCCTGTTCTTCAGCCTCCTTCCTAACTCCCTTAACTACCTGCACGGCACCTCTACCCCTCTCCTGCCTATGTCATTGACTTATTTCTTCCTTCACATCTATTGGTGTTCACCCATGTTCTCTCCGAATCCTGCACTCTGGGTGTACCCACCTGCTCAAAAATCATATTTTTGCAAACATGAGGAAATCTACAGATGCTGGAATTTCAAGCAACACACATAAAGGTTGCTGGTGAACGCAGCAGGCCAGGCAGCATTTATAGGAAGAGGTACAGTCGACGTTTCGGGCCGAGACCTGAAGGCTGTACCTCTTCCTATAGATGCTGCCTGGCCTGCTGTGTTCACCAGCAACTTTTATCTGCTCAAAAATCATATCAATTGCTCTGCCTCTTGGTTGATCCTAAGTTCATCAAGCTCCACTCGTTAATGTGGTCTTTCAGGAGCTGAAGTTGGCTGCAGTTCCTGCAGGTGTAGTCACCAGGGAGACTATCAGATTCCATGAATTTCCACATCCTACAGGAGAAGCATTCCATTGCCGTATCTGCCATTCTGCCTGCACTGTACAATGGGCAACCAAGACCAAATCTTCTAACCTGTTTCTTTGGCCTCGGCCTCTCCTCATCAAAGACTCGTGAGCCAAAGCCTGACACTCCTACTTTCACCGCTGGCCTGCCTTCAACAACCATTTCATCATGGTCAATCCATTTCCCTCTCAGCCCCATTCTCCTGACTTATCCCTGTAACCCTGACTAATCAAGAATCTTTTAATCTCTGCCTTAAATATACTCAATGACTTGGCCTTCACAGTTGCCTGTGGCAACAAATTCCACAGATTCACCACTCTTTCGCTAAGGGAATTCCCCCTCTCTCTCCAGTGTTGAGGAAGCAATGCGATTGCAGCAGGATTTAGACAAAATGGAAGAATGGGCAAAAAAATGGCATATAGAATACAATGTTGGGAAATGTATGATAAAGGATTTTGGTAAAAGGAACAATAGTACAAACTATTATCTAAATGGGAAGAAGGTTCAAACATCAGAGGTGCAGAGGGACTTAGGAGTCCTCGTGTGAAATTAATCTTCGGGGAGTTTACAGGTTGAATCTGTGGTAAAGCAAGCAAATGCAATGTTAGCACTTATTTCAAGGGAAATAGAATATAAAAGCAAGGAGATAATGCTGAGCCTTTATTAGAGACTAATTAGCATGCACTTGGAGTATTGTCAACAGTTTTGATCCCTGTATCTCAGAAAGGGTGTGTTGTCATTGGAGAGAGTCCAGAGGAGGTACACAGGGCTGATTCCAGGAATGAAGGGGTTAACATACGAGGAGCATTTGGGAGCTTTGGGCCTGTTCTCACTGGAATTTAGAAGAATGCATAGGGGTCTCATTGGAACCTATCGAGTGTTGAAAGGACTAGATCAGGTGGATGCAGAGAGGATGTTTGCTTTGGTGAGGGTATCCAGAACTAAAGGGCATAACTTCAAATTTGAGGGGCGACCCTTTTAGATCAGAGGTAAGGAGGAATTTTTTTTAGTCAGAGTAGTAAATCTGTGGAATGCTCTGCCACAGACTGCGCTGGAGGCTAAGTCCGTGCGTATATTTACAGTGGAAGTTGATAGATTTCTGTCATTCGGGGAACAAAGGATATGACAAAAGGGAGGGGTATGGGATTGATTGGGATCTGGGATCAGCCATGATGGAATGGTGGAGCAGATTTGATGGGCTGAATGGCCTAATTCTGCTCCTGTATCTCACGTTTTGAACAAAAAGGGTTACTACACATTTAAGGACTCTATTATGTTGTTAATTCACGCTCATTATTTATTTTTTTTTAATATCTCTATTTGCATAGTTTGGTTACAGCTTATGGTTCCTGATGCTTACAGTTTACAATTACTGTTCTAAAGATTTGCCAAGTATGCCTGCAATCTCTGGGTTGAATGTGATGACATGTATGTATTCTGATATAAATCTTAATTTGAACGTTGAAAGCCTCTCGTCAACAGCAGCCAACCAGAAAAGGCTCACTTTATTCCCAGTCTTTGCCTTCTGCCAATCAGGCACTGCTAGAATCGTTCCTGTAATACCCTGGCTTATAGCTTGTCAAGCAGCCTCAGGTGTCTTCTGAAAATCCAAGTACACAATATCCACTGATTCTCCTTTGTCTATCCTGCTTTTTATTTCAACAAAGAATTCCAACAGATTTGTCAAGCATAATTTTCCATCACGTTGACTCTGGCCTATTTTATCATGTGGCCCCAAATTCCCCAAAACAACATATGATTCCAACATCTTCCCAACCACTGAGGTCAGACTAACTGGCCTACAATTTCCTTTCTTCTGCCTTTCTCTCTTCTTGAAGAGTGGAGTGATGTTTGAAATTTTCCAGTCTTCCAGAACCATTACAGAATCAATTGATTAGAAACACAGAAACCTTACAGCACAATACAGGCCCTTTGGCCCACAAAGCTGTGCCAAACATATACTTACCTGAGAAATTACCTAGGGTTACCCATAGCCCTCTATTTTTCTGAGCTCCGTGTACCTGTCCAAGAGTCTCTAAAAAGACCCTATCGTATCTGCCTCCACCATTGTTGCCGGCAGCCCATTCCACGCACTCACCACTCTCTACGTAAAAAAACTTAGCCCTGATACCTCCTCTGTACCTACCTCCAAGCACCTTAAAACTGTGCCTTCTCGTGCTAGCCATTTCCACCCTGGGAAAAAGCCTCTAACTATCCACAAGATCAATGCCTCTCATCATCTTATACACCTCTATCAGGTCACCTCTCATCCTCCGTCGCTCCAAGGAAAAAAAGCCAAGTTCACTCAACCTATTCTCATAAGGCATGCGCCCCAATCCAGGCAACATCCTTGTAAATCTCCTTTTCACCCTTTCTATAGTTTCCACATCCTTCCTGTAGTGAGGCAACCAGAACTGAGCACAGTACTCCAAGTGGGGTCTGAGTAGAGTCCTATATCGCTGCAACATTACCCCTCAGCTCCTAAACTCAATCCCATGATTGATGAAGGCCAATGCACAGTATGCCTTCTTAACCACCGGGTCAACCTGAGCAGCAGCCTTGAGTGTCCTATGGACTCAGACCCCAAGGTCCTCTGATCCTCCACTGCCAAGAGTCTTACCATTAATACTATATTCTGTCATCATATTTGACCAACCAAAATGAAACACCTCACACTTTTCTAGGTGTTTCTTGAAAGACCTTGACTAATGCCTCCAAAATCTCTTCAGCTCCTCATTGCATGGATAAAGTAGTGGCTGATTGACAATAGGCAAAGAGTGGGAATAAAGGAAGCCTTTTCTGACTGGCTGCTGCTGACTGGTGGTGCAGTCTGTGCTGAAACAACTCCTTTTACATTATACATCAATGAATTGGATGATGGAATTGACAGCAGGTCTACCGCATCAGTGACCTGTTCATGGCTCGGAGCTGCTGGCTGGAGTATCAAAGGAGCTGGCGGACAAGTTGCAGAAGGGCAGGCCGGCACAAGGGATGGGCGTAGGGCAGGCCGGTGGATGAGCCGGAGAAGGAGAAGATGGCACTCTGCCGTAAGTAGGATAAGCCAGCGGGTGGCTGAGAGGAGAAGACCTTAAGACCATAAGACATAGGAGCAGAATTAGGCCATTTGGCCCATCAAGTTTGCTCCGCCGTTCAATCATGGTTGATCCCTTTTCCCCCTCCTCAGTCCCCTCCCTTGTGTCCAATCAAGAACCTAACACGCTCTGCCTTAAATACACCCAACAACCTGGCCTCCACAGTTACCTGCAATAAACTTCCAAAAACCCACCACCCTCTGGCTAAAGAAATTTCTCCGCACTTCTGTTTTAAATGTATGCCCCTCTATCCTGCAGCTGTGCCCTCTTGTCCGGGACTCCCCCACTGTGGAAAACATCTTTTCTACATCTATTCTGTCTAGGCCTTTCAACATTCAAATTGTTTCAATGAGATCGCCCTGCTCCCATCCTTCTAAATTCCAGCTAGTACAGACCCACAGCTATCAAACGTTCCTTCCATTCCCAGAATCATCCTGGTGAACCTCCTCTGAACCCTCTCCAATTGCCAGCACATCTTTCTTAGATGAGGAGCCTAAAACTGTTCACAAAACTCAAGGTAAGGCATCACCAGTGCCTTATAAAGTCTCAGCATCACATCCTTGCTCTTGTATTCTAGACCTCTTGAAATAAATGCTAACATGGCATTTGTTTCCTCACCACCGACTCAACCTGCAAGTTAACCTTCAGGGTGTTGTGCACAAGGACTCCCAAATCCCTTTGCATCTCAGATTTTTGAATTTTTTCCCTATTTAGAAAATAGTCTGCACATTTATTTCTACTACCAAAGTGCATGACCATGTATTTTCTAACATTGTATTTCATTTGCCACTTTCTTGCCCATTCTCCTAATCTGTCTAGGTCCTTCTGCAGCCTACTTGTTTCCTCAACACTACCTGCCCCTCCACCAATCTTTGTATCATCTGAAAACTTGGCAACAAAGCAATTTATTCCATCACCTAAATCACTGATATACAGCATAAAAAGAAGCGGTCCTAACACCAACCCTTGCGGGACACCACTCGTCACTGGCAACCAACCAGAAAAGGATCCTTTTATTGCCGCTTGCTGCCTCCTACCAATCAGCCAATGCGCTAATCATGCTAGTAACTTTCCTATAATACCATGGGATCTTAACTTGGTAAGCAACCTCATGTGTGGCACCTTGTCAAGGGCCTTCTGAAAGACAAATATACAACATCCATCCCTTGTCTGGGTATCACCTTGTACCCCATAACCTTATCCTTAACAATCATCTCCAACATCTTCCCAACAACTGAGGTCAGGCTAACTGGGCTATAATTTCCTTTGCTGCCTTCCTCCTTTTTAGATAGTGGAGTGACATTTGCAATTTTTCAGTCCTCTGGCACCAGACCAGAGCCTGATGATTTTTGAAAGATTATTTCTAGTGCCTCCACAATGTCTACCGCTACCTCTTTCAGAACCCTAGGGTGCAGTTCATATGGTCTGGGTGACTTATGTACCTTTAGGACTTTCAACTTTTTGAGCACCTTCTCTCTTGTAATAGTAACTGCACTCACTTCTCTTCCCTCAAACCCTTCAACATCTGGCACACTGCTAATATCTTCCACAGTGAAGACAGATGCAAATACTCATTTAGTTTATGTGCCATTTCCTCAGCCCCTGTTATTTCCCCAGCTTCATTTTTTAGTGGTCCTATATCCATTCTCATCTCTCTTTTCTATTTTACGTACTTGAAAAAGCTTTTAATATCCACATTGATATTGTTTGTTAGCTTGCTTTCATATTTCATCTTTTCCCTCTTAAAGGTTCTTCTGGTTGCTCTGTCGGGTTTTAAAAGCTTCCTAATCCTGTCTTCCACTAATTTTTGCTTTCTTGTTTGTCCTCCTTTTTATTCTTACATTAGCTTTGACTCCCCTTGTCAGCTATGGTTGTATATACTATATTGCCATTTAAGTATTTCTTCGTTTTTGGAATACAGCTATCCTGCACTCTCCTCATTTTTCCCTGAAACTCACACCATTTCTGCCCTGCAGTCATCCCTGCCAGCATCTCCTTCCAATTGACTTTGGCCATCTCCTCCCCGGCCATCAGGCCTGAGAAATTGGGCTTGAGGATTCTAGCCGGGCCATCAGTCTGCAGGAAAACCAGACTGGGTTCGGAAGAACTAACCTGGGTGCAGACCGTGCTGCTGTGTGCTACTCGGAGCCATTGTAACGTGGCATCCAGACTTGATTGGAGATGCCCTCTCCTGGTGCTACCCTCCAGTGGTTATCCAATGGAATTACAGGTTCGACTGCTGGCAACCATCAATTTGTGGGATTTTTTCCTTCCTCATTATTTTGAATGCCAGTGTATGTTTTTGCACCTTGGCCCCAGAGGAACACTGTTTCATTTGGCCGTATCCATGTATGGTTTGAATGACAATTAAACTTGATTTGAT
Source organism: Mobula birostris (assembly GCF_030028105.1). Classification (NCBI taxonomy): domain Eukaryota; kingdom Metazoa; phylum Chordata; class Chondrichthyes; order Myliobatiformes; family Myliobatidae; genus Mobula; species Mobula birostris. The sequence goes on along the minus strand of NC_092373.1, from coordinate 54,768 downwards.
TTGACTTTTAAGTATCTGAATAAACTTTTGGTGCCCTCTTTAATATTATTGGCTCATTTACTTTCATATCCAACCTTTACCTTCTTGGTGAATTTTTTAGTAGTCTTCTGTTGGTTTTTGAAAGCTTCCAATCCTCTAACTATCTACTAACTTTTGCTCTATTATATGCCCTCTCTTTGGCTTTGACTTCTGTTGTTAGCCACAGTGGTGTCATCTTGCCTTGAGAATACTTCTTCCTCCTTGGGATATATATATCCTGTACCTTCCAAATTGCTTCCCAAAAGTCCAGCCCTTGCTGCTCTCTGTCATCCCTGCCAGTGTACTTTTCCAATCAATTCTGGCCAACTCCTCTCTCATGCCTCTGTAATTCCCTTTAATCCACAATAATACTGATAACATCTGGCTTTAGCTTCTCCTTCTCAAATTTCAGGGTGAATTCAAAATATATTTTGATCACTTGCCCCCAATCACTTTTACCTTAAGCTCTCTTAATCAATTTTGGTTCATTGCAAAACACCCAAACTAACAACAGCTGATCCCCTAGTGGGCTCAACCATGAAGTGCACTAAAAAGCCATTTTGTAAACATTCCAGAAACTCCTTCTCCTGGAATCCAGCACCAAACTGATTTTCCCGATCTACCTGCTTATTGAAATCCACCATGACTATTGTAACATTGCCCTTTTGGCATGCATTTTCTATCTCCCATTGTAATTTGTAGACCACATCCTTCCTACTGTTTGGGAGTCTATATACAACTCCCATCAGGGTCTTTTTACCCTTGCAGTACCTAAGCTCTATCCACAATGATTCAACACCTTCCGTCCCTTTGTCACTTCTTTCCAATGATTTGATTTCATTTTTTCACTAACAGAGCAATGTCACCCTTACTGACTTCCTGCCTGTCCTTTTGATACAATGTGTATCCTTGGATATTAAGCTCCCAGCTACAATCTTCTTTCAGCCATGATTCATACAATCTGTAACTCTACTGCAAGTTCATCTCCCTGATTGAATTTTTTGAGGATGTGACTAAACACATTGATGAAGGAAGAGCAGTAGATGTAGTGTATATAGATTTCAGCAAGGCATTTGATAAGGTACCCCATGCAAGGCTTATTGAGAAAGTAAGGAGGCATGGGATCCAAAAGGACATTGCTTTGAGGATCCAGAACTGGCTTGCCCACAGAAGACAAAGAGTGGTTGTAGACGGGTCATATTCTGCTTGGAGGTCAGTCACCAGTGGAGTGGCCAGGGATCTGTTCTGGGACCCTTAATCTTCATGATTTTTATAAATGATCTGGATGAGGAAGTGGAAGGATGGGTTAGTAAGTTTGCTGATGACACAAAGGTTGGGGGTGTTGTGGATAGTGTGGAGGGCTGTCAGAGATTACAGTGGGACACTGATAGAATGCAAAACTGGGCTGAGAAGTGGCAGACGGAGTTCAACCCAGATAAGTGTGAAGTGGTTCATTTTGGTAGGTCAAATACGATGGCAGAATGTAGTATTAATGGTAAGACTCTTGGCAGTGTGGAAGATCAGAGGGATCTTGGGGTCCGAGTCCATAGGACACTCAAAGCAGCTGCGCAGGTTGACTCTGTGGTTAAGAAGGCAGACAGTGCATTGGCCTTCATCAACTGTGGAATTGAATTTAGGAGCCAAGGGATAATATTGCAGCTGTATAGGACCCTGGTCAGACCCCATGGAGTACTGTGCTCAGTTCTGGTCGCCTCACTACAGGAAGGATGTGGAAGCCATGGAAAGGGGGCAGAGGAGATTTACAAGGATGTTGCCTGGATTGGGGAGCATGCCTTATGAGAATAGGTTGAGTGAACTCGGCCTTTTCTCCTTGGAGTGACGGAGGATGAGAGGTGAACTGATAGAGGTGGATAAGATGATGAGAGGCATTGATGGTGTGGATAGTTAGCGGCTTTATCCCAGGGCTGAGGTGGTTGCCGCAAGAGGACGCAGGTTTAAGGTGCTGGGTAGTAGGTACAGAGGAGATGTCAGGGGTAAGCTTTTTTACTCAGAGAGTGGAGAGTGCGTGGAATGGACTGCCAGCAAAGATGGTGGAGGCGGATACAATAGGGTCTTTTAAGAGACTTTTAGATAGTGTGACAGGGTGCTGAATTATCCCTATGGACTGTGCTTTCGAAAAGAGAGAGGAAGAGTTGTGGAACACAGATACCTTGTTAAAAAGAGAGAGAAAGAAAGAGAGAGGGAGAGGCAAAGACTGCTCACAGTTTGTTTATACTTTCTACAAGGACACTGCCTGCTTGTAAGTTTGTACAGAGAGATAAGGGAGGAGCTACTTAAGAGACAGCTAGTACTCAGCACAGTGAGATAAATAGAAGGTCAGATGATAAGAGACACAGGCACCAAATGAGCTTTGTTGAGCCCACAGAAAAAGTGGGTTTTGGAGGATCGATCAGATGGATCGATCAGTGGCTCTTGCACTGTGAAAAGGGTGTGACTGGTGGGGAGTTTTTTGTGTGCCTGGGTTGATAATTCCACCACAGAAGAATGGTCCCCTTTGTCGTGGTCACAGTCGGTGACTTCTAAAGGATTTCAGAGGACAACAGGAAGATCGAGGGCGTCAGCTCACCTGAAGACTCAGATCTCTCTCTCTCTCTCTCTCTCCATCACTACTCAATTCAATACCACGAACTGAACTGAACTTTACTCATCATCATAAGACTATCTATTTACCCCTAGACTTGAAGAAGCTTGGTTTTCATATATTTCCAGACTTACATAGTCAATAGCAATACTGGACTCCAAAGTGTTTTCCATTCTTGCTGGTTCTTTAACCCGTCACGGGGTACGTGACAATAGGTACATGGAGCTTAGTGAAATAGAGGGCCAAAGGTAAGCCTAGTAATTTCTAAGGTAGGGACATGTTCGGCACAACTTTGTGGGCTGAAGGGCCTGTATTATGCTGTAGGTTTTCTATGTTTCTATGTTTTACCTTATTCCATATACCACGCCTTCAGTCCTGTATTCACCCTTTTTGATTCTGTACACCTTTTACATTGTAACTCATCCTATTGACTGCAATTTTACCCTATCAACAGCCTCTCTCCTCACTAAACATTACCTCTGTTTGTAAACCAGTTATCTCATCATCATTCACCTTTCCTATGATACCTCTTGCATGAAAGTTATGCAGCTCAGGACACTAGTCGCACCATGCTCAAGCATTTAATTCCTAACTTTATCTGATGTCTTACCATCATCTGCTTCCACAACCTCTCCACCAACTGTTCTGGCATACTGGTTCCCATGCCCCTGCAACTCTAGCTTAAACGCTACAGTGCAGCATTAACAAACCTTCCCACTAGGAAATTAGTCTCCCTCCAGTTCATGTGCAAACCATCCCTTCTGTACAGGTCTCACTTTCTCTGGAAGAGAGCCCAATGATCCAAAAATCTTTGCCCTCTCTCCACACCAACTCCTTAGCCACATATTAAACTGCATAATCTTCCTAGTCCTGGTCTCACTAGCACATGGCACAGGTAGCAATTCTGAGATCAAACCCTGAAGGTTCTGCCCTTTAACTTAACACCTAACTCCTTGAACTCCCTGTGCAGAACCTCATCACTCATCCTACCCATGTCAATGGTGCCTACTTGGATCACGACTTCTGGCTATTCACTCTCCCGCTTAAAAATTGAGAAGGAATCACAGATACACCATATTCAACAAGTGTTTAATACAGATACAGAAAGGATGTTTCTGATGTCTGGGAATCTTCTATCAAGAAGCCAATCAAAGGATAAGGTGCAAGGGAGAGCCAGTGGATTTAAAAAAAAAAAAAGGATCTTGTTCTTTCTCAGCAGATATGACAAATAAATTCTACTTGCGCTTCTAGCTGGGTACAGGTATCAATTATAACCGTTATTTCGATGACAAACTCCACCATGTTCACCAGGGATACCTGTACCCAGCTGGAAGACCAAGAAGAGTTTATTCGCTGCTGGATTTTACTTAATTGGATATTTGACAAGGTGCTGCACATGAGGCTGCTAAAGAAGATGAGAGCCCATGGTATTACAGTAAAGATACCAGCATGGATAGAAGATTGGCTGACTGTAGGAGGCAAAGTATCAAAATAAATGGGGCCCATACTAGTTGGCTCCAGTGACTAGTTGTGTTCTGCAAGGGTCTGTGGTTGGGACTGCTTCTCTTCATGTTATATGTTAATGATTTGGATGACAGAATTGATGCGTTTCTGGGCAGGTTTCTGGACGATATGAAGATCTGTGGAGGGGCAGGTAGTGTTAAGGAAGCAGGAAGTCTGCAGAAGGACTTACCTGAGTGAATGGTCAAAGTGGCAGATATAATATAGTGTAGAGAAGTGCATGGTCATGCATTTTAGTAGAAGGAATTGAGCCATAGACTATTTTCTCAACAGGGAAAAAATTCAGAAATCAGAGGTGCAAAGGGACTTGGCAGGCCAATCTGAGGATAAGGGATAAACCATTTAAGGATCAGAAGAAGAGAAATTTTATATTCTAGAGTGGTGAACCTATGAAGCTCTCTAACACTAGAGGAGGATTAAATACTGGATATTGAAGAGGTCAACACAGGAAGAGAGCGAGTAGAGAGTATTGCATTTGGATGATCAGCCACAATAATTTCAAATAATGGAAAGTCTCAAAGGGTAGAACAGCCTCAGCCTCTCTTAGTTTCCAGAGCGACACCTGACAGGAGGCAGATTCATATATCCAGTAGTTATATGTGCAGGCTGCCTTCAGGAGGGCGAATCCAAGGGAAGCATCCAGACCGAATGGGGTACCTGCTAAAGACCTGTACTGATCAACTGGCTGGTGTGTGCACTGAGACCTTTAACCTCTCGCTTTCGGAGTGTGTAGTACCCAATGCTTCAAGCAGACTTCACTTATACTGGTGCCCAGGAAGAACACGGTGACCTATCTCAATGACTATCACCCAAATACACTTACATCCACAGTGATGAAGTGTTTTGAGAGGCTGGTGATAAAACATATCAGCTCCCGCCTGAGAGGTGACTTGGATCTGCTCCAATCTGCCTACTGGAGCAATAAGTCCACAGCAGATGCCATCTCACTGGCTCTTCAATCAACCCTGGAACATCTGGACAGCAAAGACACATTCATCAGAATGCTCTTTATCAATTATGACTCAGCACTTAATATCATCATCCCCTCAAAACTAATCAATAAGCTCCAAGATCTTGGCCTCAATACCTCCTTATGCAATTGGATTCTGGATTTCTGGATTTCTTCACTTGTCGATCCCACTCAGTTCGGATTGGCAAAAACATCTCCTCCACTGTCTCCTCAGGACAGGTGCACCACTTGCTTTACAACTATGATTGTGTTGCTAAGTACAGCTCCAACACCATATGCAAGTTTGCTGATGACAACATTAACACGAGGAAATCTGCAGATGCTGGAATTTCAAGCAACACACATAAAAGTTGCGGGTGAACGCAGCAGGCCGGGCAGCATCTCTAGGAAGAGGTACAGTCGACGTTTCGGCCGAGACCCTTCGTCAGGACTAACTGAAAGAAGAGCAAGTAAGAGATTTGAAAGTGGGAGGGGGAGGGGGAAATCCGAAATGATAGGAGAAGACAGGAGGGGGAGGGATGGAGCCAAGAGCTGGACAGTTGATTGGCAAAAGGGATATGAGAGGATCATGGGACAGGAGGCCCAGGGAGAAGGAAAGGGGGGAGGGGGGGGAAAAATCCCAGAGGATGGGCAAGGGGTATAGTGAGAGGAACAGAGGGAGAAAAAGGAGAGAGAGAAAATGAATGTGTGTATATAAATAACTAACGGATGGGGTACAAGGGGGAGGTGGGGCATTAGCAGAAGTTTGAGAAGTCAGTGATCATGCCATCAGGTTGCAGGCTACCCAGACGGAATATAAGGTGTTGTTCCTCCAACTTGAGTGTGGCTTCATCTTTACAGTAGAGGAGGCCGTGGATAGACATATCAGAATGTAAATGGGACGTGAAATTAAAATGTGTGGCCACTGGGAGATCCAGTTTTCTCTGGCGGACAAAGCGTAGGTGTTCAGTGAAACGATCTCCCAGTCTGCGTCGGGTCTCGCCAATATATAGAAGGCCACATCGGGAGCATCGGAGGCAGTATATCACCCCAGCCGACTCACAGGTGAAGTGTCGCCTCACCTGGAAGAACTGTCTGGGGCCCTGAATGCTGGTGAGGAAGGAAGTGTAAGGGCATGTGTAGCACTTGTTCCGCTTACAAGGATAAGTGCCAAGAGGGAGATCGGTGGGGAGGGATGGGGGGGACGAATGGACAAGGGAGTTGTGCAGGGAGCAATCCCTGCAGAAAGCAGGGTGGGGGGTCGTAGGGAAAGATGTGCTTAGTGGTGGGATCCCGTTGGAGGTGGCGGAAGTTATGGAGAATTATATGTTGGACCCGGAAGCTGGTGGGGTGGCAGATGAGGACAAGGGGAATCCTATTCCTAGTGGGGTGGCGGGAGGATGGAGTGAGAGCAGGTGTGCGTGAAATGGGGGAGATGCGTTTGAGAGCAGAGTTGATGGTGGAGGAAAGGAAGCCCCTTTCTTTAAAAAAGGAGGACATCTCCCTCGTCCTGGAATGAAAAGCCTTATCCTGAGAGCAGATGCGGAGGAGACGGAGGAATTGCGAGAAGGGGATGGCATTTTTGCAAGAGACGGTGAGAAGAGGAATAGTCCAGAGCGCTGTGAGAGGCAGTAGGTTTATAGTAGACATCAGTAGATAAGCAGTCTCCAGAGATAGAGACAAATAGGTAGTGGATTCTGCCAGACATCATGAGTAAAGCCCTCTCAACCATTGAGCACATCTACATGAAACGTTGCCATAGAAAAACAGCACCCATCGAAGATCCTCACCACCCAGGACATACCTTTTTCCTCGCTGCTACCATCAGGTAGAAGGTACAGATACTTCAGAACTTGCACCACCAGGTTCAAGAACAGTTACTACCCCTCAATCATCAGGTTCTTGAATAAAAGGAAATAACCACACTCACTTCCCCACCCATTGAGATGTTCCCACAACCAATGACCTCACTGTAAGGAATCTTAATCTGTTATTTCATGTTCATGCTATTTATTTATATTTGCAGTTGCAGTTTGTTATCTTCTGCACTGGTTGATCTTCCATTGATCTTGTTATAGTTACTGTTCCAGAGATTTACTGAGTATGCCCTCAGGAAAATGAATCTCAGGGTTGTACGTGGTGACTTATATGTACACTGATAATAAAAATAACTTTGAACTTTGACAACCATACCTGTAGTCTCCATTTTGATAACAAAAGTAAAGGCCCCGGACCACTATTTCTTCTTGCTGGCACCTTAAAAAGAGAAAAATACTTTTATTGAGAAAAGCAACAGTTGCAATAAGTTTCGTAAAATAAACAGCCCAAAAGCACTGCAAGAATCTATCAAGTATGGATGTTTCTGGCTGAAATAAATATTTTTATAACACTGAGCCAGTGTGGCATGAGTATTTGAAAAACCTTTAAGATCAATTGAAGATCAATTGATGGCTTTGTTGCAAAGTATGTGAACAATAAAAAGATAGTTGGAGGGACAGGTAGTTTTGAGGAATTAGAGAACCTACAGAAGAATGGCCAAATAGATCAGGAGAATGACCAAAAAATTGGCAGAAGTGTATGGTCATGCACTTTGGTAGAATAAAATACAAACTATTTTCTAAATGGAGAGAACACTCAAAAATCTGACTTGCAAAGGGAGTTGGGAGTCCTTGTGCAGATTCCCTAAAGGTTAATTTGCAGGTTGAGTCTGTGGTGAGGAAGGTAGATGCGATATTAGCATTGATTTCAAGAGGACTAGAATATAAAAGCAAGGATATAATGTTGAGACTTTATAAAGCACTGGTGAGGCTTCACCTGGAGTATTGTGTGCAATTGTGGACTCCTTATATTGGAAAGGATGTGCTGAAACTGGAGAAGGTTCATGAAGCTGATTCCAGGATTGAATGGTTTGTCATGTGAAGAGTGTTTGAGGGCTCTGGGCCTGATTCACCAGAATTCAGAAGAATGAGGGGTAACCTCATTGAAACCTATCAAATGCTGAAAGGCCTTGATAGGGTGGATGTGGAGAGACTGTTTCCTATGGTGGGAGAGTCTAAAGACCAGAGGACACAGCCTCAGAATAGAAGGGTGTCGTTTTAGAAGGGAGATGAAGGAGAATTTCTTTAGTCAGAGGGTGTTGAATCTGTGGAACTCTTTGCCACAGGCAACCGTGGAGGGCAAGTCTTTCATTATATTTAAGGCAGAGTTGATAAATTCTTGATCTGTCAAAGTATGAAAGGTTTCAGGAAGAAGGCAAGAGACTGAGCCTGAGAGGAACATTGGATCAGCCATGATGAAGTGGCTGAGCAGATTCATTGGGCCAAATGGCCTAATTCTGCTCCTATATCTGATGGTCATAATTATAGAGTACTGCAGGGAGACAAGGCACAAGATGGAAGGAAATTATTTTAAAAACAATCATAAGAACTAGAGGTAGCCATGGTGGCCTTGGTGGCTTTGGTGGGCAGAATTAAAGAAAACCCCGAGGCATTCTACAAGTATGTGAAGAGCAAGAGGATAAGACGTGTCAGAATAGGACCTATCAAGTGTGACAGTGGAAAAGTACATATGGAACCGCAGGAGATAGCAGAGGTACCTCATGAATACCTTGCTTCAGTATTCACTACAGAAAAGGACCTTGGCGATTGTAGGGATGACACAGCGGGCTGAAAAGCTTGAGTATATAGACATTAAGGAAGAAAATGTGGCGGAGATTTTGGAAAGCATCAAGTTGGATAAGTCTTTGGGACCGGATGAGATGTACCCCAGACTACTGGGGGAGGCGAGGGAGGAGATTGTTGAGCTGCTGGCAATGATCTTTGCAGTATCAATGGGGACAGAGAGGTTTTGGAGGATTGGAGGGTTGCAGATTGCAGAAAGGGAGTAGAGATAGCCCAGGAAATTATAGACCAGTGAGTCTCACTTCAGTGGTTGGCAAGCTGATGGAGAAGATCCTGAGAGGCAGGATTTATGAACATTTGGAGAGGCATATAATGATTAGGAATAGTCAACGTGGCTTTGTCAAAAGCAGGTCATGCCTTACAAGCCTGACTGAATTTTTTGAACATGTGACTAAACACATTGATGAAGGTAGAGCAGTAGATGTAGTGTATATGGATTTCAGCAAGGCATTTAATAAGGTACTCCATGCAAGGCTTATTGAGAAAGTAAGGAGGCATGAGATCCAAGGGGACATTGCTTTGGGGATCCAGAACTGGCTTGCACACAGAAAGCAAAGTGTGGTTGTAGATAGGTCATATTCTGTATGGAGGTTGGTGACCAGTGGTGTGCCTCAGGGATCTGTTCTGGGACCCCTTCTCTTCATGATTTTTATAAATGACCTGGACGAGGGAAGTGGAGGGAAGAATTAGTAAATTTTCTGATGAAGTTGGGGGTGTTGTGGATAGTGTGGAGGGCTGTCAGAGTTTATAGCAGGACATTAATAGGATGCAAAACTGGGCTGAGAAATGGCAGATGGAGTTCAACCCAGGTAAGTGTGAGGTGGTGAGGTGGTTTATTTCGGTAGGTCAAATATGATGGCAGAATATAGCATAAATGGTAAGACTCTTGACAGTGTGGAGGATCAGAGGGATCTTGGGGTCCAAGTCCATAGGACACTCAAAGCTGCTGCGCAGGTTGACTCTGTGGCTAAGAAGGCGTACGGTACATTGGCCTTCATCAATCGTGGGATTGAGTTCAAAAGCCGAGAGGTAATGTTACAGCTATATAGGACCCTGGTCAGACCCCACTTGGAGTACTGTGCTCAGTTCTGGTCACCTCAGTACAGGAAGGATGTGGAAACCATTGAAAGGGTGCAGAGGAGATTTAACTTGTAGTGATGTTGTCTGGATTGGGAAGCATGCATTACAAGAACAGGTTGAGTAAACTCTGCCTTTTTCCCTTGGAGCAACGGAGGATGAGAGGTGACCTGATGAGGTGTACAAGATGATGAGAGGCACTGATCGTGTGAATAGTAAGAGGCTTTTTCCCAGGGCTGAAATGACTAACATGAGAGGACATAGTTTTAAGATGCTTAGAAGTAGGTACAGAGGAGATGTCAGGAGTAAGTTTTCTTTATGCAGAGAGTGGTGAGTGCGTGGAATGGGCTGCCGGCAACAATGGGGTCTTTTAAGAGACTCCTGCATAGGTACATGGAGCTTAGAAAAATAGAGGGCTATGGGTAACCCGAGGTAATTTCTAAAGTAAGTACATGTGTTGGCGCGTGGCCAAGTGGTTAAGGCATTCGTCTAGTGATTTGAAGGTCGCTAGTTCGAGCTTTGGCTGAGGCAGCGTGTGTGTCCTTGAGCAAGACACTTAACCACACATTGCTCTGCGACGATACTGGTGCCAAGCTGTATGGGTTCTAATGCCCTTCCCTTGGACAACATCGGTGGCATGGAGAGGGGGGACTTGCAGCATGGGCAACTGCTGGTCTTCCATACAACCTTGCCCAGGCCTGCGCCCTGGAAACCTACCAAGGCGCAAATCCATGGTCTCATGAGACTAACGATGCCTACAAGAACATGTTCGGCACATTGTGGACTGAAGGGCCTGTATTGTGTTGTAGGTGTTTCTATGTTTCTAACTTCTCACTGCAAGTTAAACATGAGTTTCAACCATTAACCTCTTATTTTATTACAGAGCAGCACAGGTTCATGTTGGAAATGTGAAAGCAGAGGGCACTACTGGTACAGGAGAGCTTCTCAGTTGACCAGAGGTGGAGGGGTCTGCTTGTTAATCAACACCTTGCGGTGCTCAAGGGGAAGATCCTCACCTGACTTGGAACATCTAACAACAAATAGTCACCCAAACTACCTCTCACAGGAGTTCACCTCGGCTCTACTGACGTCAGCCTACATCCTATCTCAATGGATATGAAGCCTGCACTCAACGAATTCTGTGGTCAACACTCTTCAAAATGGGATACCCTGAGATCCTTATCAACTTCAACCAAGCCATTTTGTGCTGACTTGTGCCACAAGTTCATTGACCTTGTTTCGAATACTACGGGCATTCAAATAATGAGTGTAAGGGCATGAAGTGCCCTTAATGAGCGTTTTTAAAATCTTGTAATCTTTTACTCTTTTGCACTTGACTCTTCTTCACTCCACTCTTACTTTTCTCTTTTTTATCTTTTGCTTTTTCTTTATCCTTATCCACACTTCTGTCTTTTATGTTATCCATACTGTTGAACCCACCCCCCTATTGTTTAGTTTAAAGCCTTATCCACAGCCTCACTCGGATCCAGGTCCTGTCACAGCTCAGGTAGAGCCTGTACCAATGGAACAGCTCCCTCCTTCCCCAAATCTGGTACCCACTTCTCCCTCCAATCTTTCCCCCTATGCCAATATGCATGTGGCTCAGGTAGTAATCTAGAGATTACCATTTTTTTGGTTCTTTTGAATTTAGTCCCTAACTGCTCAAATTCCTTCAGCAGAACCTTTTTCCTCATTCTACCTATGTCGTTGGTACCCACATAGACCATGACCACTTGATCTTTCCCCTCCCACAGAAAATTCCTCTGCAGGTCAGATGAGAAATGCCCCAAACCCAGGAACCAGGCAGGCAACACAGCCATTGGGATGCTCTATCTTTGCGACACAGAACACAGTCTATTCCCCTGACGATACTATCTCCAATTACCACTATATTTCTCTTCTTTCCCTCCTCTTGAATGGCTCCCTGAACTACGGTGCCAGAGTTAGGTTGCTCATCCTTCCTATAGCCCCATTCTCATCCACACAGGGAGCAAAAATCTCAGACCTGTTGTACAAGCTCAAGGGCTGAGGCTCCTCCAGCACTCTCTTGGATCCCATTACCTGCCTCACTTGCAGTCACACCCTCTTGTCCCTAACCACAGACCAAATTTGGGGCAGCTAAGCTAATGGGTGTAACTATCTCCTGACACAGAGAATCCCAGTAACTCTTCCCCCCACCCCACCCCGATGTGCCGCAGTGTTTGAAGCTCAGATTCCAGATCATCAGCTTTGAGCCCAAGTTCCTTCAGCAGCCAAGACTTGCTGCAGATGTGGTCACCAGGAACCACAATGGGATCCACCAGCTCCCACATCATGCAGTTCCAGCACATCACCTGATACTTCAGCATCCTACTTTATTTAATTAGCTGTAACTTAGAGACTTTTTATTCATCTACTACAAAAGCCTTACCTGCTACTTACTTGCGCCTCCTCACCGAAGCCTCAAGTTCCCACTCCTACACTGGTCCACTCACACAATGGCTGCTCTGCTTTGACTCTGCTTTACTTTTATTTGCTCCCGCTAATGAATCACAAATCATTTGGTTGAAAAGGTTGAAACTTTATTCCCTGTAGTGCAGGAGAATGAGGAAAGGTTTGAAAGAGGTATACAAAATTATGCGATGTTTTGATAGTGTAAAAACAAGCAGACTTTTTGCACTGAGATTGGGTGATACCACAACTAGAGGTCATAGGTTAAAGGTGAAAGGTAAAAGTTGGGGGTGTTGTGGATAGTTTGGAGGGTTGTCAGAGGCTGCAGCCTGACAGCAATAGGATGTAGAACTAGGCTGAGAAGTGGCAAATGGAGCTCAACCCAGAAAAGTGTAAAAGTGGTTCACACAAGGGGGCATAGTTTTAAGATGCTTGGAAGTAGGTACAAGGGGGATGTCAGATGCAAGTTTTTCACACAGAGAGTGGTGGATGTGTGGAATGCACTGCCCTGACAGTGGTAGAGGCAGATACATAGGGTCTTTTAAGAGACTCTTAGGTAGTTACATGAAGCTTAGGGCTATGTGCTAGGAAAATTCTAGGCAGTTTCTAGAGCAGGTTACATGGTCGGCACAACATTGTGGGCTAAAGGGCCTGTAATGTGCTGTAGCTTTCTTTGTTTCTAAGTAAACTATCTAAAGAGAGCCTGAGGGGAATTTCTTCACTCAGTGAGTGGTACAAGTGTGGAATGAGTTGCCAGTGGAAGTGGTGGATCTGGGTTTAATTTCAATAGTTAAGAGAAATTTGGATGAGTACATCGATGGAAGGGGTGTGGAGGAATATTGTCCAGCTATAGATCGTGGGACTAGACAAACAACAATTCAGCATGAACTATATGCTCTAAATTTGCGACGTCTTTATACCAGAGAACAATTTGGGTGTTCCAACCAAAACACACTGATGAACCAGAAGATTCATTCCCGACTGAAGCCAATGACTGCAGCATTAAAATCAGGTGATCCCTGACCTTTAAAAGAAATCGAGATATGACCTTCATAATGATATCAAGGATATCAGAGACAATACCAAAATCAAGTCCCAGACAGGCTGTAGGTTGTGGCAGGACTCACAAAGGGACTTGGGAGTCTTTGCGCAGGATGCCCTAAAGGTTAATTTGCAGATTAAGTCCATAAAACCATAAGACAAGGGAGCAGAAGTAGGCCATTCGGCCCATCGAGTCTGCTCCACCATTTTATCATGAGCTGATCCATTTTATCCTATTTAGTCCCACTGCCCCGCCTTCTCACCATAACCTTTGATGCCCTGGCTACTCAGATACCTATCAACCTCTGCCTTGAAAACACCCAATGACTTGGCCTCCACTGCTGCCCGTGGCAACAAATTCCATAGATTCACCACCCTCTGACTAAAAAAATTTCTTCGCATTTCTGTTCTGAAAGGGCGCCCTTCAATCCTCAAGTCATGCCCTCTCGTACTAGACTCCCCCATCATGGGAAACAACTTTGCCACATCCACTCTGTCCATGTCCTTTAACATTCGAAATGTTTCTATGAGGTCTCCCCTCATTCTTCTAAGCTCCAAGGAATATAGTCCAAGAGTGGACAAACGTTCCTCATATGTTAACGCTCTCATTCCCAGAATCATTCTAGTGAATCTTCTCTGTACCCTCTCCAACGTCAGCACATCCTTTCTTAAATAAGGAGACCAAAACTGCCCACAGTGCTCCAAGTGAGGTCTCACCAGAGCCTTATAGAGCCTCAACATCACATCCCTGCTCCTATACTCTATTCCTCTAGAAATGAATGCTAACATTGCATTCGCCTTCTTCACTACCGACTCAACCTGGAGGTTAACTTTAAGGGAATCCTGTACGAGGACTCCCAAGTCCCGTTGCATCTCAGAACTTTGAATTCTTTCCCCATTTAAATAATAGTCTGCCCATTTATTTTTTCTGCCAAAGTGCATAAGCATACACTTTCCAACATTGTACTTCATTTGCCACTTCTCTGCCCATTCTTCCAATCTATCCAAGTCTCTCTGCAGACTCTCCATTTCCTCAGCACTACCGGCCCCTCCACCTATCTTCGTATCGGCAGCAAACTTAGCCACAAAGCCATCTATTCCATAATCCAAATCGTTGATGTACAATGTAAAAAGAAGCGGCCCCAACACTGATCCCTGTGGAACACCACTGGTAACCGGCAGCCAACCAGAATAGGATCCCTTTATTCCCACTCTCTGTTTCCTGCCAATCAGCCAACGCTCTATCCATGTAAGTAACTTTCCCGTAATTCCATGGGCTCTTATCTTGTTAAGTAGCCTCATGTGTGGCACCTTGTCAAAGGCCTTCTGAAAATCCAAATATACAACATCCACTGCATCTCCTTTGTCTAGCCTACTGGTAATTTCCTCAAAAAATTGTAATAGGTTTGTCAGGCAGGATTTTCCTTTAAGGAATCCATGCTGAGTTCTGCCTATCTTGTCATATGCCTCCAGGTACTCTGTAACCTCAGCCTTGACAATCGACTCCAACAACTTCCTAACCACCGACGTCAAGCAAACAGGTCTATAATTTCCTTTTTGCTTCCTTGCCCCCTTCTTAAATAGCGGAGTGACATTTGCAATCTTCCAGTCTTCCGGAACCATGCCAGAATCTATCGACTTTTGAAAGATCATCACTAATGCCTCTGCAATCTCCACAGCTACTTCCTTCAGAACACGAGGGTGCATTCCATCTGGTCCAGGAAATTTATCGACCTTTAGCCTATTCAGCTTCCTGAGTACTTTCTCTATCGTAATTGTAACTGTGCACACTTCTCTTTCCTGCCACCCTTGAGTGTCCGGTATCCTGCTGTCTTCCTCAGTGAAGACTGATGCAAAATACTTGTTCAGTTCCTCTGCCATCTCCTCATCTCCCACTACAATTTCTCCAGTATCATTTTCTATTGGTCCTATATCTACTCTCACCTGTCTTTTACTCTTTATATACTTGAAAAAGCTTTTAGTATCCTCTTTGATATTATTTGCTAGTTTCCTTTCGTAGTTAATCTTTTCTCTCTTAATGACCTTCTTGGTTTCCTTTTGTAAGGTTTTAAAAACTTCCCAATCCTCTGTCTTCCCACTAATTTAAAGTCAGTGGTAAGGAAGGCAAATGCGGTGTTAGCATTCATTTTGCGAGTAGAAATGTTCTCAGGTGCATCTATTTCAATGCAAGGAGTATTGTAGGTAAGGCAAATGAGCTTAGGACATGGATTGGCACGTGGGATTACGACATTATTGCTATTAGTGAGACTTGGTTGCAGGAGGGGCAGGACTGGAAACTTAATGTTCCAGGGTTCCGTTGTTTCAGACGTGACAGAGGGGGAGGGATGAAAGGGGGAGGAGTGACATTACTAGTCAGGGAGAATATCACAGTTGTGCATAGACAGGACCGCCTGGAGGGCTTGTCTACAGAGGCCACATGGGTGGAGCTGAGGAACGGGAAAGGTGTGACCACACTAATAGGGTTGTATTATAGACCGCCCAATAGTCAGAGAGTTGGAGGAGCAAATCTGTAGAGAGATAGCAGACCGATGTAAAAAACAGGAAGTTGTAATAGGGGATTTTAACTTTCTACATATTGACTGGGACTCCCACACTGTGAAAGGGCAAGATGGCTTGGAGATTGTCAAATGTGTTCAGGAAAGTTTTCTAAATCAATATAGGCATAGTCATACTTTATTGATCCCGGGGGAAATTGATTTTCGTTACAGTTGCACCATAAATAATAAATAGTAATAGAACCATAAATAGTTAAATAGTAATATGTAAATTATGAAATAAGTCCAGGACCAGCCTATCAGCTCAGGGTGTCTGACCCTCCAAGGGAGGAGTTGTAAAGTTTGATGGCCACAGGCAGGAATGACTTCCTATGACGCTCTGTGCTGCATCTCGGAGGAATGAGTCTCTGGCTGAATGTATTCCTGTGCCCACCCAGTACATTATGTAGTAGATGGGAGACATTGACCAAGATGGCATGCAACTTAGACACCACCGTCAGAGAGTCCAGTTCCATCCCCACAACCTCACTGGCCTTACCAATGAGTTTAGTTACTCTGTTGGTGTCTGCTACCCTCAGCCTGCTGCCCCAGCACACAACAGCAAACATGATAGCACTGGCCACCACAGACTCGTAGAACATCCTCAGCATCGTCCGGCAGATGTTAAAGCACCTCAGTCTCCTCAGGAAATAGAGACGGCTCTGACCTTTCTTGTAGACAGCCTCAGTGTTCTTTGACCAGTCCAGTTTATCGTCAATTCATATCCCCAGGTATTTGTAATCCTCCACCATGTCCACACTGACCCCCTGGATGGAAACAGGGGTCACCGGTACCTTATCTCTCCTCAGGTCTACCACCAGCTCCTTAGTCTTTTTCACATTAAGCTGCAGATAATTCTGCTCACACCATGTGCCAAAGTTTCCTACCGTAGCCCTGTGCTCAACCTCATCTCCCTTGCTGATGCAACCGACTATGGCAGAGTCATCCAAAAACTTCTGAAGATGACAAGACTCTGTGCAGTAGTTGAAGTCCGAGGTGTAAATGGTGAAGAGAAAGGGAGACAAGACAGTCCCCTGTGGAGCCCCAGTGCTGCTGATCACTCTGTCGGACACACAGTGTTGCAAGCACACGTACTGTGGTCTGCCAGTCAGGTAATCAAGAATCCATGATACCAGGGAAGCATCCACCTGCATCGCTGCCAGCTTGTCCCCCAGCACAGCAGGGCGGATGGTGTTGAATATATAGAGGTACCAACGAGAGAGGCTGCAATACTTGATCGCCTATTAGGGAACCAGACAGATCAGGTGACAGAAGTATGTGTAGGCAAACATTTTGGGTCCAGTGACCATAATGTCATTAGTTTCAAGTTAATAGAAACATAGAAAATAGGTGCAGGAGTAGGCCATTCAGCCCTTCGAGCCTGCACCGCCATTTATTATGATCATGGCTGATCATCCAACTCAGAACACCGCCCCAGCCTTCCCTCCATACCCCCTGACCCCCGTAGCCACAAGGGCCATATCTAACTCCCTCTTAAATATAGCCAATGAACTGGCCTCAACTGTTTCCTGTGACAGAGAATTCCACAGATTCACCACTCTCTGTGTGAAGAAGTTTTTCCTAATCTCGGTCCTAAAAGGCTTCCCCTCTATCCTCAAACTGTGACCCCTCGTTCTGGACTTCCCCAACATCGGGAACAATCTTCCTGCATCTAGCCTGTCCAATCCCTTAAGGATCTTATACGTTTCAATCAGATCTCCCCTCAATCTTCTAAATTCCAACGAGTACAAGCCCAATTCATCCATTCTTTCTTCATATGAAAGTCCTGCCATCCCAGGAATCAATCTGGTGAACCTTCTCTGTACTCCCTCTATGGCAAGGATGTCTTTTCTCAGATTAGAGGACCAAAACTGCACACAATACTCCAGGTGCGGTCTCACCAAGGACTTGTACAACTGCAGTAGTACCTCCCTGCTCCTGTACTCAAATCCTCTCGCTATAAATGCCAGCATACCATTCGCCTTTTTCACCGCCTGCTGTACCTGCATGCCCACTTTCAATGACTGGTGTATAATGACACCCAGGTCACGTTGCACCTCCCTTTTTCCTAATCGGCCACCATTCAGATAATAATCTGTTTTCCTATTTTTGCCACCAAAGTGGATAACTTCACATTTATCCACATTAAATTGCATCTGCCATGAATTTGCCCACTCACCCAACCTATCCAAGTCACCTTGCATCCTCTTAGCATCCTCTTCACAGCTAACACTGCCACCCAGCTTCGTGTCATCCGCAAACTTGGAGATGCTGCATTTAATTCCCTCATCCAAGTCATTAATATATATTGTAAACAACTGGGGTCCCAGCACTGAGCCTTGCGGTACCCCACTAGTCACTGCCTGCCATTCTGAAAAGGTCCCGTTTATTCCCACTCTTTGCTTCCTGTCTGCTAACCAACTCTCCACCCACACCAATACCTTACCCCCAATACCGTGTGCTTTAAGTTTGCACACTAATCTCCTGTGTGGGATCTTGTCAAAAGCCTTCTGAAAATCCAAATATACCACATCCACTGGTTCTCCCCTATCCACTCTACTAGTTACATCCTCAAAAAATTCTATGAGATTCGTCAGACATGATTTTCCTTTCACAAATCCATGCTGACTTTGTTCGATCATTTCACCACTTTCCAAATGTGCTGTTATCACATCCTTGATAACTGACTCCAGCAGTTTCCCCACCACCGACGTTAGGCTAACCGGTCTATAATTCCCTGGTTTCTCTCTCCCTCCTTTTTTAAAAAGGGGAGTTACATTAGCCACCCTCCAATCCTCAGGAACTAGTCCAGAATCTAATGAGTTTTGAAAAATTATCACTAATGCATCCACTATTTCTTGGGCTACTTCCTTAAGCACCCTGGGATGCAGACCATCTGGCCCTGGGGATTTATCTGCCTTCAATCCCTTCAATTTACCTAACACCACTTCATGTATTTCGCTCAGTTCCTCCATCTCACCGGACCCTCTGTCCCCTACTATTTCTGGAAGATTATTTATGTCCTCCTTAGTGAAGACAGAACCAAAGTAATTATTCAATTGGTCTGCCATGTCCTTGCTCCCCATAATCAACTCACCTGTTTCTGCCTGCAGGGGACCTACATTTGTCTTTACCAGTCTTTTCCTTTTTACATACCTATAAAAGCTTTTACAGTCCGTTTTTATGTTGCCTGCCAGTTTTCTCTCATAATCTTTTTTCCCCTTCCTAATTAAGCCCTTTGTCCTCCTCTGCTGAACTCTGAATTTCTCCCAGTCCTCAGGTGAGCCACTTTCTCTGGCTAATTTGTATACTGCTTCTTTGGAATTGATACTATCCCTAATTTCTCTTGTCAGCCACGGGTGCACTACCTTCCTTGATTTATTCTTTTGCCAAACTGGGATGAACATTTGTTGCAGTTCATCCATGCAACCTTTAAATGCCTTTAATTCTGGATAACGATAGGTCTGGTCCTTGAGTTGAGGTTCTAAATTGGAGAAGGGCCAATTTTGTGGAGATGAGAAAAGATCTAGGAAGAGCCGACTGGGATAAGTTGTTTTCTGGCAAGGATGTGTTCAGTATGTGGAAGGCATTCAAAGGCCAAATTTTGAGAGTGCAGAGTTTGCATGTTTCTGCCAGGATTAAAGGCAAAGTTAACAGGCATAGGGAACCTTGGTTTTCAAGAGATATTGGCGATCTGGTTAAGAAAAAAAGAGAGGTTATAGAAGACATAGGCAACAAAGAACAAATGAGGTACTTGAAAAGTATTCAAAATGTAAGAAAATACTAAAGAAAGAAATCGGGAAGGCAAAAAGAAGACATGAGGTTGCTTTGGCAGATAATATGAAGGTAAACACGAAGGGTTTCTACAAGTATATTAAAAGGATAGTAAGGGACAAAATTGGTCCCCTAGAAGATCATTGTGGTTGTTTACGTGTGGAGCCTCACGAGATGGGGGAGATCTTAAACAGTTTTTTTTTGCATCAGTATTTACTCAGGAAACTGGCATAGCGTATATGTGTAAGGGGTTTCTTCTTTTATGTTACCGCGTAGGCTAATCAAAATGGCTTCTTTGTTATGTTAACTGCTGAGAAAGTTCTCTCTCTAGCAGCTTGTTTGGGTTATAAAAAGAGTTGTATTCATTTGCTAACCGATTGGGATAGATGTTATTCTTTTTTGTGCGTCTATAAGCTATTGTGATGCGTGGGTTTTGGGGGAGAAGGTGCAATGGAGAGAGAGAGAGAGAGAGTGGATGCAATGCTGTGAGCTAGCCGACAGGGCGGACCCCGAGTTGGAGTCCAAGGTCCAGGATCTTCGGCGAGGAGAGTAGACGGAGACAGACTCATGTGGAGCGTCTGGTCAACCACCGTGGTTGGTCCCAGGCGGCGGGTCGAGGTGGTCAGAGGGAATCGAATGGTGAAGGGAGGACCGTTACTAGAGCTCCAACTGTTTGTGCACGAAGAGGTTGAACTTTGATAAGGTTGGTGCCTTTTCCTTTCCTTTTATATTTTCTCTCTGTTAATTACATAGTTCCAGTAATATCTATAAATTGTAATCATTTAATCGTGTATGGTGTATTGTCTGTTATTTGGCGGGGTGAGGTACATCACACAGCATCCACACAAGCTTAATTACCCAGTTTGGCGGGGCCGAGGGCTGCTTCCCCTGGACAAAAGCGAGTTGAGCAACCCTGAGGCTTACCCGGGGGGGGGGGGCTACATTTGGGGGCTTTGTCCAAGATTGAATTCAATGCTGTGCTGCGTGATTGCCCTGTTTAAATCAGTGCTGCTGTGTCTCTGTGGGATTGCGGTTAGTAATATGTGTCTCTGTGGGATTGCGGTTAGTAATATGTGTCTCTGTGGGATTGTTGGTTATTACTGCATGCGTGTTGGTGGTGGGACCAGGGGCCGTCCATACTGTTAGGAGAGAGAGGAAAGAGTGGTCTGACTCAGAGATAGTGTCTGAGAATAAGTGTTCCAGCTATGGCAGGCTCCGCCTGGCTTTTGGGATATTGTCCACTCCTAAAGGGGCAGAAGTGTACGAGACGTGGGCAGAGCGGATCTCTCAGTTGATAGATGAGTGGCAGTGCTCGGTTGAGGGAGAGCAACAGGGATTGGTTGAAAGTTTGAGAAGGCAGGCTGTTGATGGTGTTAGAACTGTGACAGCTGCCAGTTATCTGAAAGCAGGGGAAAAGCTTTCAGTGTATCTTCTCTGGCTAGGAGGGCAGCTAATTTGCTTGCAGTGCCAAGGGGATCATTTCAGAGGATCAGCCTCTCCCTCAGTTGTTCAGCTGATCAGAGAGGTGTCGGGAAACTTAGTGGAGGCCCAGTGGGGGAACAGCTTGGGGTCTCTGGGGGAGCACATTCCCAGCCACGTACCAAGGAACCTCCGAAAAGAAAAGACCCTATTCCTGAAGGCTTAGAGGGACCACGCCCCCGTGTGTGGTTTCAGATAGATGGAAGCTATGCTAAAGCCATCCTCGACACCCGGGCGCAGATCAGGTTGTTTTACAGTTTGTTTTACAACCGGTGTCTGAAGCATTTACCCTTGACAACATTAATGGCACTGGAGATTTGGGGTACCAGTGCCAGTGATTATCCTGAAGACAATGATTAGTTAGTGAACCTGGAGTTCATGGGGGCATTGTCTGTGCACCCAACATTTCGAGCTGCTTGTGAGGATGTGTGTAGCAGCCTTGGGCCGGTACCGAATGTAAACGAGACTCGATTGTGGTACGGCTTGTGGAATAAAGTTTCGGCATAGACTAGAAGGGCCGAATGGCCTGTTTTCTGTCCTGGTTCTATGGAGTACTAGAATGTACAAGCAAGGATGTAATGTTGAGGCTTTAAGAGGCACTGGTAAAGCCTCACAGATACGAGTGAGCAGCTTTGAGCCTCTGCTCTAAGAAAGGATGTGCTGTCCTTGGAGAGGGTTCAAAGAAAGTTCACAAAAATGATTCCAGGATTGAAAGGCTTATTACATGAGCAGCGTTTGATGGCTCTGGGCCTATACTCAGTGAAATTCCGAAGAAAGAGGGGAGATCTCATTGAAAATTGAAAGGCCTCGACAGAGTGTATGTTTCCTATGGTGGGGGAGTTGAGAACCACAGAACACAGCCTCAGAATAGAGGGACTTTGGACCATAAGACATAGGAGCAGAATTAGGCCATTCAGCCCATCAAGTCTGCTCCCACATTCTATCATGTCTGATCCCAGATCCCACTTAACCCCATACGCCTACCTTCTCACCATATCCTTTGATACCCTGACAGATCAGGAAACGATTAGCTTACACCTTAAATATACGCACAGACTTGGCCTTCACCACAGTCTGTGGCAGAACATTCCACATTTACTACTCTCTGACTAAAAAAGATTCCTCCTTACCTCTGTTCTAGATGGTCACCCCTCAATTTTGAGGCTCTGCCCTCTATTTCTGGATACCCTCACCATAGCAAACATCCTCTCCACATACACCTTATCTAGTCCCTTCAACATGCGATAGGTTTCAATGAGACCCCCAATTCTTCTAAATTCTAGTGAGTACAGCCCAAACCTGCCAAATGCGCCTCATATGTTAACCCCCTTCATTCTCGGAATCAGCCTCATGAACCTCCTCTGGATTCTCTCCAATGACAATACATCCACTCTGAGATATGGGGACCAAAACTCCAATACTCCAAGTGAATCCTAATTAGTCTCTAATAAAGGCTCAGCATTATCTCCTTGCTTTTATATTCTATTTCCCTTTAGATAAGTGCTAACATTGCATTTGCTTGCTTTACTACAGACTCAACCTGTAAACTCCCTGAAGGTTAATTTCGCATGAGGATTCCTAAGTCCCTCTGCACCTCTGATGTTTGAACCTTCTCCCCATTTAGATAATAGTCCACACTATTGTTCCTTTTACCAAAATGCATTATCATACATACCCCAACGTTATATTCCATCTGCCATTCTTTTTGCCCATCCTTCCTCAGCACTGGACAGAGATGAGGGGGAATTTCTTTAGCTTGAGAGTGGTGAATCTGTGGAATTCAGGCAGCTGTGAAGGCTAAATCATTGAGTATATTTAAGACAGAGGTTGAAAGGTTCTTGATTAGTCAGGGTTACAGGGAGAGGTCAGGAGAATGGGGCTGAGAGGGAAATGGATTGACCATGATGAAATGGTTGTTGAAGGCAGGCCAGCAGTGAAAGTAGGAGTGCCAGGCTCACGAGGCTTTGATGAGGAGAGGCCGAGGCCAAAGAAACAGGTTAGAAGATTTGGTCTTGGTTGCCCATTGTACAGTGCAGGCAGAATGGCAGATACGGCAGAAGAATGCTCCTCCTGTAGGATGTGGAAATTCATGGAATCTGATCGTTTCCCTGGTGACTACACCTGCGAGAACTGCAGCCAACTCCAGCTACTGAAAGACCACATTAACGAGCTGGAGCTTGGTGAACTTAGGATCAACCAAGAGGCAGAGCAATTGATATGATTTTTGAGCAGGTGGTTACACCCAGAGCGCAGGATTCGGAGAGAACATGGGTGAACACCAATAGAGGTAAAGGAAGAAATAAGTCAATGACATAGGCAGGAGAGGGGTAGAGGTCCTGCACAGTTAGTTAAGGGAGTTAGGAAGGAGGCTAAACAGCAGGACCTTATTTATATCCTTCCAATTACAGGAAGGATATAAATAAGGTTGAAAGAGTGCAGAGAAGATTTACAAGGATGTTGCTGGGACTTGAGAAACTCAGTTACAGAGAAAGGTTGAATAGGTTAGGACTTTATTCCCTGGAGCGTAGAAGAATGAGGGGAGATTTGATAGAGGTATATAAAATTATGATGGGTATAGATAGAATGAATGCAAGCAGGCTTTTTCCACTGAGGCAAGGGGAGAAAAAAACCAGAGGACATGGGTTAAGGGTGAGGGGGGAAAAGTTTAAAGGGAATATTAGGGGGGGCTTCTTCACACAGAGAGTGGTGGGAGTATGGAATGAGCTGCCAGACAAGGTGGTAAATGTGGGTTATTTTTTAACATTTAAGAATAAATTGGATAGATACATGGATGGGAGGTGTATGGAGGGATATGGTCCGTGTGCAGGTCAGTGGGACTAGGCAGAAAATGGTTCGGCACAGCCAAGAAGGGCCAAAGGGCCTGTTTCTGTGCTGTAGTTTTTCTATTGTTTCTATGGTAGTAATCTCCCAATTACTCGTGGTGCCATGAGCTAGGGAAGGTCAGAACACAAAGATAGCACAGATGAAAGAAGCTGAGGAGATGGTCCAGTGGGCAGTGTTTCAAGTTTTTGCATCATTGGAACCTTTACTTGGGAAAGGGTGACCTATACAAGTGGGACAAGTTGCACCTGAACTGGAGAGGAACCAATATCCTGGGGGAAGGTTTGCTAACGCTTTTGGGGAGGGTTTAAACTGGATTTGCAGGGGCCTGGGAATCAAAGCAAAAAGACAAAGGATGGGACAGTTGGTGCACAAGCAGAGACAGCTTGTAGGGAGTTTATGAGGAAGGACAGACAGATGATAGAGCAAAAATGCACAGCCAGATGGTTTGACATGAGTCTATTTTAATGCAAGGAGTATCATAAGCAAGGCAAATGAACTTAGAACGCCGATCAATATGTGGAACTATGACGTTATGGCCATTACAGAGACTTGGATAACTCAAAGGCAGGAATGGATGCTGGGTGTGTAGGATTTTAGATATTTCAAAAAGGACAGGGAGGGAGGCAAAAGAGGTGGGGGAGTGGCATTGTTAATCAGGGAAGGTCTCACGGCTGCAGAAAAGGAGGAATTCATGGAGGGATTGTCTACCGAGTTATTGTGGGTGGAAGTCAGAAACAGGAAGGGGGCAAGAACTTTGGGTGTTTTTTATAGACACTCCAATAGTAATAGAGACATTGAGGATCAGAGAGGGAGGCAGATTCTGGAACGATTCAATAATAATAGGCTTGTTGTGATGGGTGATTTTAACTTTCCGAATATTGACTTGCATCTCCTTACAGCAAAGAGTTTGGATGGGGTGGAGTTTATTAGGTGTGTTCAGGAAGGTTTCCTGATGCAATATGCAGAAAAGCCAACTAGAGGATAGGCTGTACTTGATCTGGTATTGGGAAGTGAACCTCATCAGGTGTCAGATCTCTCGGTGGGAGACAACTTTGGAGTTAGTGATCACAACTTTATCTCCTTTGCCATAACACTGGAGATATAGGAGCAGACAATTTGGGAAAACACTTAATTGGGAAATATGATGTTATTCGACAGGAACTTGGGAACATAAATTGGGAGCAGATGCTCTCGGGAAATGCACGGCAGAAATGTACATTTGCATGGCGTTCTGCAGAGGTATGTTCCATTGAGGTAGGGAAAGAATGGTAGGGTAAAAGAACCATGGTGTAAAAAAGGATGTAGAAAATCTAGTTAAGAAGAAAAGCTTACAAAACTAGGTACTATTAAAGCTTTAGAAAATTACAAGGGTGCCAGGAAGGAACTCAAGAATGAAGTTAGGAGAGCTAGAACGGACCATGAGAAGGCCTTGGTGAGCAGGATTAAGGAAAACCCCAAGGCATTCTACAAGTATGCGAAGAGCAAGAGGATGAGCAGTGTGAGAATAGGACCAATCAGGTGCAATAGTGGAAACGTGTACATGGAGTTGGAGGAGGTAGCTGAGGTACTTAATGAATACTTTGCTTCAGTATTCACCAGGGAAAAGGGCCTTGACAATTATGGGGATGACTTACAGCAGACTGAAAGGCTTGAGTGTATAGACATTAAGAAAGAGGATGCGCTGGTGCTTTTGAAAGATATTAAGTTAGATAAATCACTGGGACCAGACAAGATGTACCCCAGGCTACTGTGGGAAGTGAGGGAGGAGATTGCTGAGCCTCCGGCGATGATCTTTGCATCATTAATCTGGACAGAAGAAGTACCAGCAGATTACAAGGTTGCAAACATTGTTCCCTTGTTCAAGAAAGGGAGCAGAGATAACCCAGGAAATTATAGACCAGTGAGTCTTACTTCAGTGGTGGGCAAGTTGTTGGAGAAGATCCTGAGAGGCAGGATTTATGAGCATTTGGAGAGACATAATCTGATTAGGGATAGTCAACATGGTTTTGTCAAGGGCTGGTCATGTCTTACGAACCTGATTGAATTCTTTGAGGATGTAACAAAAAACATTGATGAAGGTAGAGCAGTGGATGTAGTGTATATGGGTTACAGAAGGCATTTGATAACATTCCCCATGCAAGGATCCTTTACAAAGTAAGGAGGCATGGGATCCAAGGAGAGCTTGCTTAGTGGATCCAGAATTGGCTTGCCCACAGAAGGCAAAGGGTGGGTGTAGATGGTTTGTATTCTACATAGAAACATAGAAACATAGAAAATAGGTGCAGGAGTAGGCCATTCGGCCCTTCGAGCCTGCACCGCCATTTATTATGATCATGGCTGATCATCCAACTCAGAACACCGCCCCAGCCTTCCCTCCATACCCCCTGACCCCCGTAGCCACAAGGGCCACATCTAACTCCCTCTTAAATATAGCCAATGAACTGGCCTCAACTGTTTCCTGTGGCAGAGAATTCCACAGATTCACCACTCTCTGTGTGAAGAAGTTTTTCCTAATCTCGGTCCTAAAAGGCTTCCCCTCTATCCTCAAACTGTGACCCCTCGTTCTGGACTTCCCCAACATCGGGAACAATCTTCCTGCATCTAGCCTGTCCAATCCCTTTAGGATCTTATACGTTTCAATCAGATCCCCCCTCAATCTAATGAAGGACGACATGGAGGACGGCAACCAGTGGCATTCCACAGGGATCTGTTCTGGAACCCCTTCTCTTCGTGATTTTTATAAATGCCCTGGATGAGGAAATAGAAGGGTGGGTTAGTAAGTTTGCTGATGACACAACATGGGGGTGTTGTGGATAGTCTGGAGGGTTGTCAGAGGTTACAGTGGGACATTGACAGGATGCATAATCAGGTTGAAAAGTGGTAGATAGACTTCAACCCAGATAAATGTGAAGTGGTTAATTTCGGTAGGTCAAATTTGAAGACAGAATATAATATTAATGCTAAGACTCTTGGCAGTGTGTTGGATCAGCGAGTTCTTGGGGTCCATGTCCATGGGACACTCAAAGCTGTTGCTCAGGTTGACAGTGTTGTTAAGAAGAAGACATATAGCATGTTGGCCTTCATCAACCAGGGGATTAAGTTCAAGAGCCATGAGGTAATTTTGCAGCTATACAAGACCTTAGTAAGACCCCACTCGGAGTTCTGTGTTCAATTCTGGTCACCTCACTATTGGAAGGATGTGGAAACCATAGGAAGGCTGTGGAAACCATAGGAAGGATGCAAAGGAGATTTACAAGGATGTTGCCTGGATTGGGGAGCATGCCTAATGAGAATAGGATGAGTGAACTCGGCCTTTTTCCCTTGGAGCAACGGAGGATGAGAGGTGACCTCATACAGGTGTATAAGATGATGAGAGGCATTGTTTATGTGAATAGCCAGAGGCTTTTTCCCGGGGCTGGAATTGCTAAGACAAGGTGACATAATTTAAAGGTGGTTGGAAGTAGGTAAAAGGGGATGTCAGAGGTACGTTTTTCCACACAGAGAGTGGTGGGTGTGGACTGCACTGCCCAGTGACGGTGGTAGAGGCAGATACAATGGGGTCTTTTAAGAGACTCTTCGATAGCTCCATGGAGCTTAGAAAAACAGAGGGCTATGCGATAGGGAAATTATGGGCAATTTCTAGAGTAGGTTACATGGTCGGCACAACTTTGTGGGCCGAAGGGCCTGTAATGTGCTGTAGATTTCTATGTTCGTTGAAATAGCAGAGCAGACTCGATGAGCCGAATGGTCTAATTCTGCTCCTTTATTTTATGGACTTAGCTTAGTCTAATGTCTTGGGACCTCTAGTGCTACAGGTTATATGCGGACAGTAATTGGGCAGGGATTTCTTCAAAAAAGCCGGGTTTAAAAGTCTCCGACTATGATTTGAAATGCGTCGGGATGGGCTGTTTCTTGTTTGGCTAATTTTCCACTTTCTACTTCAGTATTGTGCAATAAAAATTGATCTGTAACTCAATTCGGAACCGGCACCGTAGTCGGACTGGATTAGTAGGGCTGAAGGGCCCGAACCATGTTTCAGTGCGGGACTGGACGCTGCACGTTCTGACTCAGGCTCAGATACAGATTTGGTGTCTGTTCATCAACTTTTGCTTCTCCCACAGGTTATTTTCATCCAAACCTTTTTGTTTAAATAGCTGGTTTCCATTCGAGACAACAAAGTGGCACAACCTGAGTCATAGTCATGGAAAAATACAGCACAGAACGGCCCATCTAGTCCGTGCCTCCTCGGAGTATTGTCCCCAATTCGAAAGAAAAGCACTGAACTTTTTTTTAAAATCAAGTCGTCAGCTAACTCTATTTGTTGGCGATGCTAATTGCTATTCCTGAGCGAGAATCGGAGCCCAGAGTGTTTACACCAGCCCAAAGAACAAGATTGGTCCGAGAAGGAAACGACAGCCAGGAGTACAAACCTGTCTGTACACTTCACTGTCTAAACATCAAGCAGGAACTCCTCCTTCTCCCTCTTTAACTAACTAAACGAAAGTGAATCAGAAACCCAGATCGGGAGCGCGATCCTACCGGATTAGTTCCTCTCGTCTCTCTCAGGAAGCTGAGCAGCTCTAACCGAAGATCCCGGGCGAAATTTCAGCCGAACCGGGACCAGGATTTTACGACCGGGGCTGGGATCTCGTTTCGGTCCCAGGTGACTCCGGATTTGCAGTGTCTCCCAGGAAGCAGCGCGCTGAGCAACGAGGCGCATTACCTAAGGATCCCTGCAGAGAACAATCTACTCAGCGACTAATTAAACTAGCACCATTCTCAAGAGATGCAAGTGATTATACTTGTGTCAGAACCACTGGAATCTTATCCCCCTCCCATTTTCAAATCTCTTACTAGTTCTTCCTGCAGTTAGTCCTGACTAAGGGTCTCTGCCCGAAACGTCGACTGTACCTCTTCCTAGAGATGCTGCCTGGCCTGCTGTGTTCACCAGCAACTTTTATGTGTGTTGCTTGAAATTCCAGCATCTGCAGAATTCCTCGTGTTTACGAATCTTATCAAGACTTTGCTTCTCTTTAAATTGATCCCAGGCCAACCAACTTCCTCATCTCCCATCACAAAACATTGACAGACTAAACCTTACAATAAAATGACTTAAAGATTGAAGATGGTTTAATGTAATTTCCAGTACACAAGTGTAAAGGAGAACAAGATGATTGTTACTCCAGAACTGACACAGCACATACAAAAAAATCAGTAAGTTAAAGAACACAATAACAATAAAACACAATAAATATAAATACATAAGGGCCGAGACCCTTCGTCAGGACTGTATCTCTTCCAATAGATGCTGCCTGGCCTGCTGCGTTCACTAGCAACTTTTATGTGTGTTGCTTGAAATTCCAGCATCTGCAGATTTCCTCATGTTTGCGAGTTACCTTATATATAAAGATTGATTGTGTGCCTAAAAATTGATGCTAGGCACAGGAACAGACTGACAGGAAATGATAAAGTATAGACAATAAACAATAGGTGCAGGAATAGGCCATTCAGCCCTTCAAGCCAGCACCACCATTCACTGTGATCATGGCTGATCACCACGGTCAGTATCCTTTTCCTGCCTTCTCCCCATA
Source organism: Mobula birostris (assembly GCF_030028105.1). Classification (NCBI taxonomy): domain Eukaryota; kingdom Metazoa; phylum Chordata; class Chondrichthyes; order Myliobatiformes; family Myliobatidae; genus Mobula; species Mobula birostris. Next base: position 25,207 of record NC_092373.1, on the reverse strand, counting down.
TCCCTTCACTCCGCTATCTTTAAGAGCTCTATCTAACTCTTTTTTGAAAAAATCCAGAGAACTGGCCTCCACTGCCTTCTGAGGCAGAGCATTCCACAGAACCACAACCCTCTGCGTGAAAAAGTTTTTCCTCAACTCCGTTCTAAATTGTCTACCCCTTATTCTTAAACTGTGGCTTCTGGTTCTGGACTCCCCCAACATCAGGAATATGTTTCCTGCCTCAAGAGTGTACAATCCCTTAATAATCTTATATGTTTCAATAAGATCCCCTCTCATCTTTCTAAATTCCAGTGTATACAACCCCAGTCACTCCAATCTATATGACAGTCCCTTCATCCCGGGAATTAACCTCGTGAACCTACGCTGCACTCCCTCAATAGCTAGAATGTCCTTCCTCAAATCTGGAGACTAAAACTGTACGCAATATTCCAGGTGTGGTCTCACCAGGGCCCTGTACAACTGCAGAAGGACCTCTCTGCTCCTGTACTCAATTCCCCTTGTTATGAAGGCCAGCATGCCATTAGCTTTCTTCACTGCCTGCTGTACCTGCATGCTTACTTTCAGTTACTGATGAACAAGGACACCTAGATCTTGTTGTACTTCCCCTTTTCCTAACTTTACACCATTCAGATAGTAATCTGCCTTAGTGGTGGTTGGGCGTGTGGAGGGGTGAGTTAGTGGGTGGGAGTGTTGATCTGCCTTACTGCTTGGGGAAAGTAGCTGTTTTTGAGTCTGGTGGTCCAGATGTGGATGCTACGTAGCCTCCTCCCTAAAGGGAGTGGGACAAACAGTCCATGAGCAAGGTGACAATAGACAATAGGTGCAGGAGTAGGCCACTCGGCCCTTCGAGCCACCATCACCATTCACTGTGATCATGGTGATCATGACCGATCATCCATAATCAGTACCCCGTTCCTACCTTCTCCCCATATCCCTTGACTACGCTATCATTAAGAGCTCGATCTAACTCTTTCTTGAAAGCATCCAGAGAATTGGCCTCCACTGCCTTCTGAGGCAGAGCATTCCACAGATCCACAACTGTCTGGGTGAAAAAGTTTTTCCTCAACTCCGTTCTAAATGGCCTACCCCTTATTCTCAAATTGTGGCCTCTTGTTCTGGACTCCCCCAAAATCGGGAACATGTTTCTTGCTTCTAGCGTGTCCAATCCCTTAATAATCTTATATGTTTCAAACAGATCCCCTCTTATCCTTCTAAATTCTGCTGTATACAAGCCCAGTCACCCTAACCTTTCAACATCTTTCAACAGGAATTAACCTTGTGAAACTCCGCTGCACTCCCTCAATGGCACTCCCTCACTAGCAATCCCTCAAATTTGGAGACTAAAGCTGTACACAATACTCCAGGTGTGGTCTCACCAGGGCCCTGTACAACTGCAGAAGGACCCATTTGCACCTATACTCAACTCCCCTTGTTATGAAGGCCAACATGCCATTTGCTTTCTTCACTGCCTGCTGTACCTGCATGCTTACTTTCAGTGACTGATGAACAAGGACACCTCGATCTCTTCGTACTTCCCCTTTTCCTAACTTGACACCATTCATATAGTAATCTGCCTTCCTGTTCTTGCCACCAAAGTGGATAACCTCACATTTGTCCACATTAAACTCCATCTGCTATACATCTGCCCACTCACCCAACCTGTCCAAGTCATCCTGCATTATCTCAACATCCTCCGCACATTTCACACTGCCACCCAGCTTTGTGTCATCTGCAAATTTGCTAATGTTACTTTTAATCCTTTCATCTAAATCATTAATTGGTGAGATCCTTTCTTGATGTTACTGGCCCTTTTCCCGGCACCTTTCTGTATATATATCCTCGATGGCAGATAAGCCGGTGCCGGATGAGATGGGCAGTTTTGACTCCCCATCAAAAAGCCTCATAAGAGATTTAAGAAGAATTAACCATAAGACCATGAGACAAACAAGCAGAAGTCAGCCATTCGGCCCATGGAGTCTACTCCGCCATTCAATCATGAGCTGATCCATTCTCCCATTTAGTCCCACTGCCTCGCCTTCTCACCATAACCTTTGATGCCCTGGCTACTCATATATCTATCAATCTCTGCCTTAAATACACCCAATGACTTGGCCTCCACTGCTGCCCGCGGCAACAAATTCCATAGATTCACCACCCTCTGACTAAAAGAATTTCTTTGCATTTCTGTTCTGAATAGGCGCCCTTCAATCCTCAAGTCATGCCCTCTCGTACTAGACTCCCCCATCATGGGAAACAACTTTGCCACATCCACTCTGACCATGCCTTTCAACATTCAAAGTGTTTCTATGAGGTCTCCCCTCATTCTTCTAAACTCCAAGGAATACAGTCCAAGAGCGGACAAACGTTCCTCATATGTTAACGCTCTTATTCCCGGAATCATCCTAGTGAATCTTCTCTGTACCCTCTCCAACGTCAACACATCCTTTCTTAAATAAGGAGACCAAAACTGCCCACGGTACTCCAAGTGAGGTCTCACCAGCGCCTTATACAGCCTCAACATCACATCCCTGCTCCTATACTCTATTCCTCCAGAAATGAATGCCAACATTGCATTCGCCTTCTTCACCACCGACTCAACCTGGAGGTTAACCTTAAGGGTATCCTGTACGAGGACTCCCAAGTCCCGTTGCATCTCAGAACTTTGAATTCTCTCCCCATTTAAATAATAGTCTGCCCGTTTATTTCTTCTGCCAAAATGCATAACCATACACTTTCCAACATTGTATTTCATTTGCCACTTCCTTGCCCATTCTTCCAATCTATCCAAGTCTCTCTGCAGACTCTGTTTCCTCAGCACTACCGGCCCCTCCACCTACCTACATATCGTCAGCAAACTTAGCCACAAAGCCATCTATTTCATAATCCAAATCGTTGATGTACAACGTAAAAAGAACGGACCCCTGTGGAGCACCACTGGTAACCGGCAGCCAACCAGAAGAGGATCCCTTTATTCCCACTCTCTGTTTCCTGCCAATCAGCCAACACTCTATCCACATATGTAACTTTCCCGTAATTCCATGGGCTCTTATCTTGTTAAGTAGCCTCATGTGTGGCACCTTGTCAAAGGCCTTCTGAAAATCCAAATATACAACATCCACTGCATCTCCCTTGTCTAGCCTACTGGTAATTCCCACAAAAAATTGTAATTGGTTTGTCAGGCAGGATTTTCCTTTAAGGAATCCATGCTGAGTTCTGCCGATCCACCCTAATGTCTCCAGGTACTTTGTAACCTCAGCCTTAACAATCGACTCCTACAACTTCCCAACCACCGACGTCAAGCTAACGGGTCTATAATTTCCTTTTTGCTTCCTTGCCCCCTTCTTAAATAGCGGAGTGACATTTGCAATCTTCCAGTCCTCCGGAACCATGCCAGAATCTATCGATTTTTGAAAGACCATCGCTAATGCCTCCGCAATCTCCACAGCTACTTCCTTCAGAAAACGAGGGTGCATTCCATCTGGTCCGGGAGATTTATCTACCTTTAGACTATTCAGCTTCCGGAGTACTTTCTCTGTCGTAATTGTGACTGCACACACTTCTCTTCCCTGCCACCCTTGAGTGTCTGGTATACTGCTGATGTCTTCCTCAGTGATGACTGATGCAAAATACTCGTTCAGTTCCTCTGCCATCTCCTTATCTCCCATTACAATTTCTCCAGCATCATTTTCTATCGGTCCTATATCTACTCTCGCCTGTCTTTTACTCTTTATATACTTAAAAAAGCTTTTAGTATCCTCTTTGATATTATTTGCTAGCTTCCTTTCATAATCTTTTCCCTATGAATCACCTTCTTAGTTTCCTTTTGTAAGCTTTTAAAAACTTCCCAATCCCCTGTCTTCCCACTAATTTTTGCTTCCTTGTATGCCTGCTCCTTTGCTTTAACTTTGGCTTTGACATCTCTTGTCAACCATGGTTGTATCCTTCTTCCATTCGAAAATTTCTTCTTTTTTGGAATTTACCTGTTTTGCACCTTCCTCACTTCTCGCATAAACTCCAGCTACTGCTGCTCTGCCGTCCTTCCCGCCAGTGGCCCTTTCCAGTCAACTTTGGCCAGTTCCTCTCTCATGCCACTGTAATTTCTTTTACTCGACTGAAATACCGACAGATCAGATTTCGGCTTCTCTTTTTCAAATTTCACAGTGAACTTAATCATGTTATGATCACTGCCTCTTAAGGGTTCCTTCACCTCAATCTCTCTAATCACCCCCGGTTCATTACACAATACCCAATCCAGTACAGCCGATCCCCTAGTGGGCTCAACAACAAGCTGTTCTAGAAAGCCATCTTGCAGACATTCTACAAATTCTCTCTCTTGAGATCCAGTGCCAACCTGATTTTCCCAATCCACTCACATATTAAAATCCCCCACAATTATCATAACACTGCCCTTCTGACAAGCCTTTTCTATTTCCTGTTGTAATTTGTAGTCCACATCATCGCAGCTGTTTGGAGGCCTATAAATAACTGCCATCAGGGTCTTTTTACCCCTGCGATTTCTTAGCTCAACCCATAAAGATTCTGCACCGTCCGATCCTATATCACCTCTTTCTAATGGTTTAATATCATTTCTTACCAATAAAGCCACGCCTCCCCCTCTGCCTACCTTCCTATCCTTCCAATACACCATGTATCCTTGGACGTTCAGCTCCTAGAGACATGCATCCTTTAGCCACATCTTAATGATGGCCACAATATCATACCTGCCAATCTGCAGCTGTACGACAAGATCATCTACCTTATTCCTTATGCTGCATGCATTTAAGTATAACACCTTAAGACCGGTATTTGGTACTTTTCACTTTGATTTCACAGCAACTTTATTGCACTGCAGCTCATCCCAATGGCTACAAATTTGCCCCATCACCTGCCTGTCTTTCCTGACATCTTTACTGCTCACTATCTTAGATTTATCTCTGTTTTCCCCTTCCTCCGCTCTGTCATTCCGGTTCCCATCCCCCTGCCAAATTAGTTTAAACCCTCCCTAACAGCTCTATTAAACTTTCCCACCAGGATATTGGTCCCCTTCTGGTTCAGGTGTAACCTGTCCATTCTGAACAGGTCATACTTCCCCCAAAAGAGATCCCAATTATCCAAGAATCTGAAGCCCTGCCCCCTGCACCAGTCTCTCGGCCACACATTCATCTGCCTGATCCTACTACTCTTGCCCTCGCTAGCACGTGGCACAGGTAGCAATCCTGAGATTACTACCCTGGAGGTCCTGCTTCTCAGCTTCCTTCCTAACTCCCAGAAATCTCTCTTCAGGACCTCCTCCCTTGTCCTATCTAAGTCATTGGTACCAACATGTACCAAGACAACTGGCTGCTCGCCCTCCCCCTTCAGAATATTCTGAACCCGATCCGAGACATCCCGTACCCTGGCACCTGGCAGGCAACACACCATGTGGGTATCTCTATCAGGCTCACAGAATCTCCTGTCCGTTCCCCGGATTATGGAATCCCCTATGACTATCCCCTCCAGTTCGCCTACCAGCCCCGACTAGGAGTTGAGGATACCATCGTCTACCTGCTGAACCGAATCTACTCCCACCTGGACAAGCCAGCGAGCACTGTGAGGGTCATGTTTTTTGACTTCCCCAGTGCGTTCAACACCATCCGCCCTGCTCTGCTGAGGGAGAAGCTAACAGCGATGCAGGTGGATGCTTCCCTGGTGTCATGGATTCTTGATTACCTGACTGGCAGACCACAGTAGGTGTGCTTGCAACACTGTGTGTCCGACAGAGTGATCAGCAGCACTGGGGCTCCACAGGGGACTGTCTTGTCTCCCTTTCTCTTCACCATTTACACCTCGGACTTCAACTACTGCACAGAGTCTTGTCATCTTCAGAAGTTTTCTGATGACTCTGCCATAGTTGGATGCATCAGCAAGGGAGATGAGGCTGAGTACAGGGCTACGATAGGAAACTTTGGCACATGGCGTGAGCAGAATTATCTGCAGCTTAATGTGAAAAAGACTAAGGAGCTGGTGGTAAACCTGAGGAGAGCTAAGGTACCAGTGACCCCTGTTTCCATCCAGGGGGTCAGTGTGGACATGGTGAATGATTACAAATACCTGGGGATACGAATTGACAATAAACTGGACTGGTCTAAGAACACTGAGGTTGTCTACAAGAAGGGACAGAGCCATCTCTATTTCCTGAGGAGACTGAGGTCCTTTAACATCTGCTGGACGATGCTGAGGATGTTCTACGAGTCCGTGGTGGCCAGTGCTATCATGTTTGCTGTTGTGTGCTGGGGCAGCAGGCTGAGGGTAGCAGACATCAACAGAATCAACAAACTCATTCATTCATAAGGCCAGTGAGGTTGTGGGGATGGAACTGGACTCTCTGACGGTGGTGTCTGAAAAGAGGATGCTGTCCAAGTTGCATGCCATCTTGGTCAATGTCTCCTATCTACTACATAATGTACTAAGTGGGCACAGGAGTACATTCAGCTAGAGACTCATTCCACCGAGATGCAACACAGAGCGTCATAGGAAGTCATTCCTGCCTGTGGCCATCAAACCTTACAACTCCTCCCTTGGAGGGTCAGACACCCTGAGCCAATAGGCTGGACTTAGTTCATAATTTACTGGCATAATTTACATATTACTATTTAACTATTGATGGTTCTATTACTATTATTTATGGTGAAACTGTAACAAAAACCAATTTCCCCTGGGATCAATAAAGTATGACTATGACTACCGCATTCCTCTTCTCCCTCCTTCCCTCCTGCACAACAGCGCCAGGCTCAGTGCCAGAGACCCGGTCACCGTGGGCGTCCCCTGTCAGGTCATCCCCCTCAACAGCATCTAGAACAAGATACTTGTTGCTGAGGGGGACAGCCACAGGTATGCTCTCCACTATCCGGGCATTTCCCTTCCCTCTCTTGACAGTGACTCAGTTTTCTGACCCCTGTAGCCTAGGGACGACTATCACCTGTAGCTCCTGTCTATCACCTCTTCACTTTCCCTGATAAGCAGTAGGTCATCAAGCTGTAGCTCCAGATCCCTAACCCGGTCTCTGAGGAGCTGCAACTCAGTGCACTTGGCGCAGATGTGGCCATCAAGGAGGCTGGAGGTCTCCCAGGATTCCCACATCTGACACCCTGAACAAAGCACTAACCCTGCAGGCATGCTATCTAATTCTATAGGAATGAAACAGGAAAAGTAAGTCTACTCACCCACTTACCTCACCAAACAGACGAACTTGTAAAACAGTTAGCTCGTACCGTTAGCTGAGAGAGCCCTGCTGTTCCTGTCTGTCCGGGCCAATTCGCGAAGGGAGGAGAGGAGAAAAAAAAGAGTTGGTGCCTCGCTCTCGCCTCTTCCCGTTACCACCGAAGCCCGTTGAAGCCAAAGCCCTACACTCTGCTACCACTCACTCTGCTGCCCGCTCTGACAGCTGCCTGCTGTATAGGGTGGTCTCCTTTTTAAACTCTCCGTGCTGTCCTGTTACGTCACGCACCTGCGCAGTCTCGTCCTTCTTACACTCGAAGAAGTTTTTAAAAAAACTGCCTTCCTACAGAATTCAGCTCCCACGCCGCTCTGTAGTCCCGATCCAAAAAAAATTGAGTTGTTAGAAGAGATTTGTTCTGTGATTTAAAAGATATGGGGATAATAATCTCATCTGGAAACCCTGAAAAGTCGAACATAAGACCAATAGATGAAGCTAGCGGGCTAGTGTGGAAGGTTCTATAAAAGGTTCAGGGAGAGATGTCTAATTGGTTCAGTGGTAGATTACGTATTGGTCTGAAGGCTCATGACTAGTAATAAAGCATAGAAAAAGGCCCTTCAGCACATGTGCTCCATGCTGACTACAGCTCCCTGCTTATCCCAGTACCTGAGTCCATCACCTGCGTCCGTCCCTTCCATGTACCCGTTCAGATAGGGTTAGGGTTATTTAATCCTCTTAAATATTGCCATTGTACCCCCCCTGACCACCTCCTCGGGTGGTTCATTCCAGATATTCCAAGTTTGAAGTTTAAGTTTAATTGTCATTCACCCATACACATGAATACAGCCAAACGCCCATCCAGTACATGCCAAACAATCTAACCTGCCTAGTACCATTGACTTGCACCCAAATTATAGCACTCCGTACCTCTACCATTCAAGTACCTATCCGAACTTCTCTTAATTGTTGAAATCAAAATCACACCCACCACTTGCACAAGCATCTTGTTCCATAATCTCACCACCATCTGATGAAGAAATTTCCCTCTAAAATTTTCACCTTTCACCCTTAACCCATGACATCTAGTTGTAGTCTCACCCAACCTCAGTGGATAAAGCCTGTTGCATTTACCTTATCGATACCCCTCAATTTGGTATACTTCCATCAAATCTCTCCTCAATCTTCTACGTTCTAACCTATTCAGTCTTTCCTTATAACTCCCAGCAACATCTTATTTACATCTTTCCTATATATAGGTGATCAAACCTGCACCAGGGCCCAGGTGCAAAACACAGTACCAACAACATACAGCACATCTAGCAACAATAGCAGAAATAAAATATACAGTAACAAAAACATTATATATATATATATCCCAAATCCCTGGTTCTCATGGCCTGTAGATTGATGGTTTCAATAGGTACATTTAATTTCAGAGAAATGTATACAACACACATCCTGAAATCCTTTTTCTTCGCAAACACCCACAAAAATAGAGGAGTGCCCCAACGAATGAACGGCAGTTAAATGTTAGAACCCCAAAGCCTCCCCAGCCTCCCACACAATAGCAGCAGGAAAGCGACAACCCCCTCCCCTACTAGCAAAAAGCATCTGCACCCTCCACCGAGCACTCAAGCATGCAGCAAGTATCAACAAGGACACAGACTTGCAGTACCCCAAAGACTATTTGTTCACCTGGTAATTTGACATACCACAGGCTTTCCCTAATAAGTGAAAAAGAGGTATCCCCATTTCACCTCTGTAAAGCAGTCCTCATCACACACAACAGAACCAATGGGAGGAGCCAGCCCTCAACTAGGCATGGACTCCAGCTCTCTCCCATGTCGACTCCAGTTTCTTCTTCCTTAGGTGGCTGCAACAGGCATGAGGATCTGGTCTGTGCAACAACCGAGGCCACTCAGCCCTCCTGCCATCAGTCTCACCAATGAACTAGTGAACCAGACTTGCAATATTCCACATTACCAATGTCTAACAGAGTCTTGTGATCACAAGAAAAACGTCCACAACAATCATCTGCATGGTTTGTTGGACTGTGCACCATCTCCATGCCACTGAGGCTTCCCTCCTTGGGTGATGGTAGTTGCCAGCAACACGATACACAACGTCCAGCTCCACTGCCTTTCAGCAAGTCGTCAGTGAGACAGACCTGCAGCACTTGATATTCTTAATATCCAGTAACCTTGAGATCGCACAAAAGACAGGAAGGATGAACAATTACGTGGCTATCTTGGCTAAACCTCTTCCCACCCTGTAACCTGTAAAAATGCCATTACCTTTTCTCAAACATGAGAAAATCTGCAGATGCTGGAAATTCAAGCAACACACACAAAATGCTGGTGGAACGCAGCAGGCCAGGCAGTATCTATAGGAAGAAGTACAGTCGACGTTTCGGGTCGAGACCCTTTGTCAGAACTAATGGAAAAAAGAGATAATAAGAGATTTGAAAGTGGGAGGGGGAGGGGGAGACCCGAAATGATCAGAGAAGATGGGGGGGGGGGGGCGGAATGAAGCTAAGAGCTGGGAAATTGATTGGCAAAAGGGATACAAGGCTGGAGAAGGGAAAGTATCATAGGCCAGAAGGCCTTGGAAGAAAGAAAGGGTGAGGGAAGCACCAGAGGAAGATGGAGAACAGGAAAGGAGTTACTATGAGTGGGAAAGAGAGAAAAAAAGTAAAATTAAAAATTAGGGATGGGGTAAGAAGGGGAGGAGGGCATTAACAGAAGTTAGAGAAATCAGTGTTCATGCCATCAGGTTGGAGGCTAACCAGACGGAATATAAGGTGTTGTTCCTCCAACCTGAGCGTGGCTTCATCTCGACAGTAGAGGAGGCCATGGATTGACATATGGGAATGAGAATGGGACGTGGAATTAAAATGTGTGGCCACTGGGAGATCCTGCTTCCTCTGCCTTTTCTCTGTTCTTTTAGCTCCGATGCATCTGTTCTCAAGATCAGGCTTTTCTTTCCAGAGTATCAGAGATGTCCTCCTTGTTCAAAGAACAAGGTTTCTCTTCCTTCACTATTTATGCTGCCCTCAGCTGCATCTCCTTCATTTCCCAGAAATCTACCCTCACAATGTCCTTGCACTGCCATAAAATGGATGGAGTTCCTATTGTCCTCTCCTAGCCACCATGACATTCCCCACAAATTCCGGCATCTTCAACGAGATCTTACCACCAAATGCAAATTTAACCCCCCCCGCCCAACTCTCTACTTTTCACAAAGATTGCTCCCTCCATGATTCCCTTGTTCATTCATTCCTCCCCAATAATTTCTTTCCTGGCACTTATCCCAGCAAGTGGAAGAAATGCTACACCTGCCCATTCACCTCATCCCTCACCTCTATTCAGAGCCAAAACAATCCTTCCAGGTGAGGCAACACTTCATCTGCAAATTTGACAGAGTCATCTACTATATCTGGTCCTCCTGATGCAGCTTCCTCTACATCAATGAGACCTAATGAAAATTTGGGGATCCAGCTTGTCGGGCATCTTTATTCCATCCACAACAGCCAGGATTTCCTGATGACCATCCATTTTCATTGCAATCCACATTCCCATTCCAACATGTGGGTCCATGGCCTGCTCTGCTGCCATACTGTGGCTACTCTCAGGTTGGAAGAGCAATACCTTACATTCCATCTTGGTAGCTGTGGAAGTCACAGTACACAAGGATAGTCTGGGGCAGTTGTAGTTAAGGGAGACCCTTGAAGTGAGACCACCGGAGACACCTCTACTTACTACAGACAAAATAGTATGCACTCAAGCCAGATAAGTGAGGACTCTATAATGAAACTTTTCCAGAAACGTAGCGAACACATACACACTACAAGGTCACAGAGCTATAGAGAGCTATAGAAAACTACAGTACAAAACAGGCCCCTCGGCCCATCCAATCCATGCCAATCCAAACTGCCTAGTACCATTGACCTACACTCAAATTATAGCCCTCCTTACGCCTACCATATGAGTATCTATCCAAGTTTCTTTCAAATGTTGAAATCAAAATCACATCCACCACTTGCTCAAGCAGCTCTTTCCATAGTATCACCATCATCTAAGTGAAGGAACTTCCCCTTAAAAATTTCACCTTTCACTCTTAACTCATGACTTCTAGTTGTAGTCTCACCCAACCTCAGTGGAAAAAGCCTGCTTACATTTACCTTATCTATACCACTCATACTTCTGTATACCTCTATCAAATCTCTGCTTGATCTTCTATGTTTTAGGGAATAAAGTTCTAACCTAGTCTTTCCTTATAACTCAGGTCCTCCAGTCCTGGCAACATTTTATTTATATTTTTCCTGTGGGTAAGTGATCAAAACTGCACGTAATACTCCAAATTAGGCCTCGTGAATATCTTATACAACTTCAACATAACATCCCATCTTCTGTCCGCAATACTTAGATCTATGAAGACCAATGTACCAAAAGCTTTCATGGTAACCCAATCTACATGTGATGCTACTTTCAATTAATTATGGACCTGTATTCATAGATCCCTTTGTTCTATCATCGCCCACCATTCACTGTGTAAGACCTAACCTAGTTGGTCCTCCCAAAGTGCAACATCTTACTCTTGTCTGCATTAAATCCCATCTGTCATTTATCAGCTTGTCCAAATTCTGCTGCAAGCTTTGTAGTCTTCCTCACTGTGCACACCACCTCCAATCTCGCTGTCATCCACAAATGTGCTGATCCAGTTAACCACATTATCATCCAGATTATTGAAATAGATGACAAACAACAACAGACCCAGCACTAATCCCTGCGGCACACCACTAGACACAAATCTCCAGTCAGTATTTTCTCTCAGTTCTTTCAGGGCTGCTCTCTCCTTCCTAGTTAGATTGGGCTTATCCTGTACTTCTCTCTCCCTCTATTATCTCATCCAGTGTGCTCTCAAGTTGTAAGACCACTTCTGACCTGTACCACCTCTTGGGCATCCAGTCTGAGGGAGGGGTGAAAGGGGTCTTGCTACATTCTGACTCCCCAAAAAAGTCGACTAGTACCAATCTCCTATAGAACTTATCCATGTCCCCCTCAATCTGCTCCTTATGGAGCTTTGCAGTCGGTACAAAAGTGAGGCCCCTGTTCAGAACCTTGTGCTGGGTTTCTGTAGGGATGAATGTACGGGAGAGGTTCACGACGGTCTCTCCCAGTCGTGGACCCTGCCTCTCTCGGCTTTGTCTCCACTCTAGTTTAAAGACTGCATCCACCTCTTGACTATGGTCAGGGCTGTGTTCTCTGTCCAATGGATGTGGTCTGTGTCTACCTTAAACTGCCTCGCCAGGATTGCAGGGATATAATTCCTAGTTCTAATAACCTCGTTTAGTTGGCCCAGGGTTGCTTGTTCTGCCTCTGTTAGACTGTGGCTACAGTTTAACTCTGGCACCCAGATACTGGCATGGAGAAATTTAATACTGGCCATTCTTAGGAGTTACTGAAGTTGCTTAGTCACTGTTGCTGGTTTATGTGACCTATTGTTTATTCCAAAGGAAGGGATAACCTTCCCAGTTTCTAACTGTGGCTCTAACTTTTGCAGGATAGCAGTGGCGTGGATGAAATTGGCTCCCGGAAAGCTATCCAATTGAACACCCTTGTTAGGGCATCTTTTGATCCTGGAAATGTTAGAGAGTCCCCTATAATTAGTATAGGTTTAAGGGGCCTTAGTTCCCAAGTTACATTCTTCTGTTTAGATTTAGGGTGCCTAGTTATTTGACCCTCCTGGCTGTTGTAAATGGGGCTTACCTGTCCTCTTGTATGTCCACTGCCCTGCAACACTCGTGCTGTGTGGTTCGCTGTGTTACAAGCTCAAAGAGATCAATTTTTTTTTCGCGAGAATGCTGTAATGGTCTTTTGGAGGTCACCTGATGTGATTTCCCCGCCGTTGTGAGGTCACGTGACGACATGTGCCCCCTCCCCCCGCCGTGACTATATAAGGGTCGACTCAGGTGACACAGCTGGTTTTTGAGTTTGTCGATTTCCAGGTAGAACGTGTTAAGCCTCCGTTTCTATTGCGTTTGTTTTTGTGACGCAGTTTCATTTTTAAAACGGAAGATGCGTTCTCTTACAAGATATTGCATTTGGACTGGAAATTTGTGGCTGGAAGTGCCAATTTACTCAATTCCGACAGTTTTGAAGGGAGAGTGAAGAATTCATCGAAGTGAAGGATCGAGAGAAGGCGGCATCGGTTGGCAGTTTAATAAAGGATCACCTTATTGAGTCTTCGTTGAAGAGAACTTGCATTGAGATAACTCTTGTAAAAGTGCCATGAGTTCATGTAAAAGGGCTCTCTCTCTAAAGGAATTTAAGGTCAGTTGATTTAAACTGTTTATTTTCGGTATCGGGAATCCTGTGGACAGAACCGGCAGTAAAGGTGCGTCTCCAAGAAGTTTCTCCCGATTGAATGTGTAAAACTGTTAGACTTTAGGAGTTATCGCTTTAAGAACTATATCTGACTGTATCGCTTTAAGAACTGGTTCCGCATTTAACTCTTTAAGAGCCTGAGCCGAGTGGAGCTGATGAACGGCTGCGTACCCGTTTAACCTCCAGTTAATGTTTTCCTTTTTTTTCCCCTTATCGCTTATAAGTGTTTAATAAATGTTTGGTTATTTTTATAAAACTTGTTTCGGTTAATGTTCATTGTTGCCGGTTACGTAACACCTGGGGTGGAAGACTTGCTTGGTCCTTGTGTACTGGCTCCCCTTGTCTGTCTGCCCATCCGTACTGGTGTGGGTTGGGGTGCTGATTCCTCGGAGTCCTGGGGCGGTGAAACCGTGGGGATGGCGGGCTGGGGCTCCCGTGCTCCCAGGTTAGATTGTGTCCTCTCCGAGGGGCTGGTGGGTGGGGAGGGGCGCACCCGGCGTCTTCTCTGTCCCTGTGGCAGGGGCAGTGGGGCCGCATCGGCGTCGAGAGGGTTAACCAGCTCCAGCGCCCTCCGGTGGACGGTGCCGGAATTTCCACTGCACGTGTTGGTGTCCGGGCCTGTTGGTCTGAGACAATCTCGCAGCACAATTACCGGACTCAGGTTTGTTTTACTCGGCGCCGACGGACGGGGCGATCTTTTCCCGGGGCTTGGGTGTGATACGGGTCCGGTCACGGCTGACCCAGAAGCCGTCCCTGGAAGTCGAGGGTGTATTCCCCTCTTCCCCCCTGGGATGCGGTTTCTACTGTCCGTGGGGTCATTGTGTTGTAAGTGTGGGGCCCCTCGTGGGCCCGGTATGCCGCGGCCCGCCGTTCTGGCACAGGTCTTGAGACCGGATCAAAAATATGCTTTTGGACGTCCTCCAATTTGATTTGAAATTTTTCTTTTAGATTTCGTTTGTTCCAGATTACAGCTTTGGCGATGGCTTCTTGTAAGCGATCAGTCAGATCCGATTCAATTAATTTTAGTTCAAATTCTTGTAGGCTATTTTGGTAGTGTCCAATTAAGGTTAATCGTGTTTCCCTAGCCCAAGCGTCCGCATTTGCAGCAATTTTACGAAGCGTTTCTTGGGAAGGGTTCGCCGGCTTAATAAATTTGGTCAGTCTGTGTCCCTGGGTGGTGATCCCCTTCGGTGGCCTGTTCATTTGTTCCAAAACCCTTAGGTGGTGCAGAGTCTGGATTATTTTATATATTAATCTGACTGTGGTGGAAAAGGAATCCCTGGGGATGCCGGGGTTCCAGTAGTTACCACGGTATTCTCGGAGCCCGCCATGTGGTAGCAGGCCCCTGTTCCTCTCTCTACAATTATTCCTCCACATCGTTAAAGTAAGACAATAATCAACAACTACAGATGAATCCACTTAATTAATGTTCTTACCGCTTGTTCTGCGTCTTGGGCTCAATGATTTCGACTCCAGCGAATCGCCTTTAATAAAGCGTATTTCCTAACTGGGAGAGTGTCCAGTTTTGCCTATGCTCTTTGACTTCAGGGGAAATTCTGTAAAGACTGAGGTGGTCTTCCTTTAAAATGTTTCACCCCGCGTTAGGGTTGGGGTTTAGGGTATTAGGGGTTGGGGTTTAGGGTATTAGGGGTTGGGGTTTAGGGTATTAGGGTTTAGCGTTGGGGTAGGGTGGGTTAGGGTTAGGTTGTTTAGGCCGTTTGGGGAATGCGTCTGTCGTCTTTCAATTCCTCTCCTCTCTGCTCTTTTTCTTTGGAGGTTTGACCAGTTTATGTTGGTTTCCAGGCCCAGGATTGCTAATGAGTACATTCCATGCTCCAGGAAGTGCCTACCAACTGGTCTGATTTGGTTTCCTCTTGTGATGTTACTGAGGTGTCCTGTGAGTCTGGTTCTCAGGCTGTTGCCTGTCTCCCCTATGTATATGATATGGCATTGTTCACACTGGATTGCACACACTACATTCTTTTGTTCGCAAGTTATCCTCTGCTCTATCTCAGCCCACTTTCCTGTAGCTCTGTTGTGTATGCTTTTTGAAATTCTGATGTATATGCACGCCCTGCAGTTTCCCACCTCGCAGTTTGGCGCTGTTCGTACTTTGGTACTGACTAGTATGTCTTTTAAGTTTCTACCCCTTTTGAAGGCTGAAACTATGGTGTGTTGTCCCAGTGTCCCCCCTTCCTCCTTTAGATTTTCAAAGTGTGTTTTGACTGTCTTGTGGATATTCACTGCCATCCCACTGTATCCTGTTATCAAGGGTAGTTTCTATGTTGTGTTGTCCCGTGGTCGGGGATTTGTGATACTTTTTAAAAAGTCAGATTTGATGTGTCTGAGTCTCGGTCTGCTGTAGCCCCTGTGTCTAAGTGCAGAGAAGAGGATAGTAGTGGCTTGGTGGAAGTCCTCTGCCCTGGTGCAAATGCGGTGAAACCGGGTCAGCTGTCCTTTGACAATGCCTCTGAAGGTGTGTTTGGGATGGTGGCTCCCTGTGTGTAGGAGGGTGTGTGTGTCTGTGGTTTTAAAGAATACTTTGGCTAGTTTCTGGCTGCCATTTTCTGGTGCTAGTTAAATACCGCAGTGTCCAGGAAGTCAATTTTCTCCCTATCTGTTGCAGCCTTAACCTTAATGGATGGATGATGAGTGTTTAGGATTTGAATAAATTCCTCTAATTCTACCTCCGAGTGTGTCCACAGTCCCCAGATGTAATCCAGGTATCTATAGAGACACATGGGTTTCTTGGGGCACTTTGGATAAACAGTTTCCTCCCATTTTGCCATGTATATATTGGCATAGGCTGGAGCAAACTTCTTTCCCATTGCTGTGCCCTTGACTTGTAAGTAGAATTGATTATTGAATTCAAAGTCATTTTTAGTTAGGCTGGGGTGAAGGAGTTCTATCAAGGCCTCGTCTGGTCTGTCAAGCTGAGGGTTCTCCCGAAGGATATCCCTCACTGCCTCTATACCCCTGTCGGTTTCTATATTGGTGTACAGGCTTTCAATGTCCATGGTGAAGAGTATGGCCTCAGGGGGCACTGACATGGAATTGACTATCCGGACAAAGTGGTACGTGTCCTTGATGTAGTTGGAGTGTTTCTGCGATAGTGGGTTAAGGAAGGTATCAATGTATTCTGCTATCCTGTATGACTCACTGCTGCAGTCTGACACGATGGGCCTGCCGGGTGGTATTTCCCCCAGAACAGTCCATGAGTCTGGGTTCTTGTGTATTTTGGGGAGGATATAGAACTTGCTCATGGCTGTATCCCTGTCAGGTGCTCCACCTGCTTCTTCCTGAGGTATCTAGTCCTTTCTAGTTCTCGCAGAATGTTCCTGATTTCTGTGTGTGTTTCCCAGTATATGGGTTCCTTTAGTTTAGTGTAGTGCTCCGTGTTGTTTAATTGCCTGTGTGCCTCAAATAGATATTGCTGTTTGTCCATGATCACTATGCTGCTCCCTTTATCTGCTGGTTTGATAACAATATCCATATTTTCCCTCAACTCCTTCAGGGCTGCTCTCCTTCCTAGTTAGATAGGGTTTATCCTGTACCACTCTCTCCCTCTCCATTATCTCATCCAGTGTGCTCTCAAATTGTAGGACTGCTTCTGACCTGTACCACCTCTTGGGCATCCAGTCTGAGGGTGGGGTGAAAGGGTTCTGTCTCCCCAAAAAAGTCAACGAGTACTACTCTCCTATAGAACTTATCCATGTCCCCCTCAATTTGCTCCTTATGGAGCTTTGCAGTCGGTACAAAAGTGAGGCCCCTGTTCAGAACCTTGTGCTGGGTTTCTGTAGGGATGAATGTACGGGAGAGGTTCATGACGGTCTCTCCCAGTCGTGGACCCTGCCTCTCTCGGCTTTGTCTCCACTCTAGTTTAAAGACTGCATCCACCTCTTGACTATGGTCAAGGCTGTGTTTTCTGTCCAATGGATGTGGTCTGTGTCTACCTTAAACTGCCTCGCCGGGATTGCAGGGATATAATTCTTAGTTTTAATAACCTCATTTAGTTGGCCCAGGGTTGCTTGTTCTGCCTCTGCCAAACAGTGGCTAAAGTTCAGCTCTGGCACCCAGATACTGGCATTGGGAAATTTTATATGGGCCATTCTTAATAATTGCTAAAGCTGTTGCTGGTTGATGTGACCTATTGTTTATTCCAAAGGAAAGGATAACCTTAGTTTCCAGTTGTGGTTCTAAGTTTGTCAGGATAGCAGTGGCATGGGTGAATTTGGCTCCCAGAAAGCTGTCCAATTGAACATCCTTATTAGGGCATCTTTTGATCCTGGAAATGTTAGAGTCCCCTATAATTAGTATAGGTTTAAGGGGCCTTAGTTCCCAAGTTACATTTTTCTGTTCAGAGTGAGGATGCCTCGTTATTTGACCCTCCTGGTTGTTGCAGATAGAGGTTACCTGTCCTCTTGTTTGTCCCATGTCCTCCAACTCTCGGGCTGTGTGGTTCCCTGGGGTGGAAGACATGCTCAGTCCTCGTGTACTGGCTCCCCTTGTCTATGTGCCCATCCGCACTGGTGTGGGGTGGGGTGCTGTTTCCTTGGAGTCTTGGGTCGGATTGAGTCCCTGCTCCTAGGTTGGATTGCGTTTTCTCCGAGGGGCTCCTGGGTGGGGAGGGGCTCACTTGGTGTCTTCTCTGTTCCTGTGACTGGGGCAGTGGGGCCGCATCGGCGTCGAGTGGGTTAACTAGCTCCAGCGCCCTCCCGTGGACGGTGCCGGAACTCCCACTGCAGGTGTCGGCGCTAGGAGAACTAGCTCCAGCGCCCTCCCGTGGACGGTGCTGGAACTCCCACTACACGTATTGTTCTCAGGACCTGTTGGTCTGAGACAGTCCCGCAGCACAATTACTGGACTCAAGTTCGTTTTACTCGTCGCCGACGGACGGGGTGCAGCATGAGCGGTCTTTTTCCGGGGCTCGGGTGTGATACGGGTCCGGTCACGGTTGACCCAGAAGCCGTCCCTGGAATGGACGGTCTGTTTCCCTCTCCCCCTTGGGATGCGGTTTCCATTGGTTTAGGGTTAGGATGCAAGTATGCGGGCAGTGGGCAAAATCCCTCTAGTGTTTGTGGATCTCATACTGGAGATGCAGTATCACTTCACCCTGCCACTTTGTTTTTGGCCCATGCTGTCGTCATCTCGGTCCCCGACTTGCCTTTATTGGGATCTTCCTCCTCTTTAATCTCCATTCTGGAGTTGAAGTTAAAATGGTGGAGTTCTTGCCTATGGATAGTATTTTGGATTTGGGGACTTTTTTATAGAGACTGGGTGCTGTGATCTGGGGGCAGTGCAGTAGCTAATTCAGTGGTGTGTGGAGAGGGACATGCCCAGGGGTAGAGTTAGGTAATGGGGGTTGAGGATTCTCGGCGAAGGGGGGTAGGGTGGCAATTGGCATTGTGGGGGTGGGGGTATCCCCTGCAGTAGGGGGGGAGGGCTGAAATAGGAGCCTAGCTGCTGGTGATACTGGGCGAGTTTGGCCCCTTGATGGGGTAAGGGCTTGGGTTTATGGGGGTGTGTAGCAGGGTTGGAGATGTTAGGTTTAGGGGTAGGGTAAAGGACTATTATATAAGCCCTTTAGTGTGGTTTGGGTTATTTGGGGTGCTGTTTGGTTTAGTTGGGGTGTGCGGTCCCTTGGAGGTTAGGGTCAGGGCTGGGGTTAGGATGCGAGTATGCGGGCAGTGGGAATTTGGGCCCTTGGGGTGAGGGTTTGGGTTTATGGCGGTGTGTAGGAGGGTTGGAGGTGTTAGGTTTAGTGGTAGGGCAAAGGACTATTATATAAGCCCTTTAGTGTGGTTTGGGTCATTTGGGGTGCTGTCCTTTTTAGTTGGGTGTAGCCAGGGTTAGTTGGGGTGTGCCTAGGGTTTGTGGGGGTGTGGCAGAGATAATCGGGTTCTGCCGAGGGTTGGTGTTAGGTTGAGAGTATGCGGGCAGTGGGCAAATCAGCCCTCTTGTGCTTTTTAATCTCCTCACTTGAGATTCAATTTCACGCGACCCTGCCACTTTGATCTGGCCCACGCCTTCATTAACCAGGTCCAACACTTGCCTTTCTTGGATCTTGCCCCTCCTGACAAAGGTAATCGGGTTTGTGGGGGAGTGGCCAGGATTAGTCGGGGTGTGCCCAGGGTTTGTGGGGGTGTGTGCCCCCTTGGACTTTAGGATTAGGTTTGAGTGTTGGGCTGGTGGATGTATATGTGTGACTGGGATAGGTAAGGCTGCAGAGTTTTGAGTGGTGAGGTATGAGGTGCAATGGTGCATAGGCTCGTGTGGTGAAGCCAGGTGAATCTGGCCCATGCCTTTCATTATCGTGCTCACATTAGGGTTAGGGTTTGAGTTAGGATGCGAGTATGTGGGCAGTGGGCAAAATATCCCTCTAGCGTTTGTGGATCTCTTACTGGAGATGCAGTATCACTTCACCCTGCCACTTTGTTTTTGGCCCAAGTTGTCATCTCCGTCCCCGGCTTGCCTTTACTGGGATCTTCCTCCTCTTTAACCTCCATTCTGGAGTTTAGGTTGAAATGGTGGAGTTCTTGCCTATGGATAGTGTTTTGGATTTGGGGACTTTCATATAGGGACTGGGGGCTGTGCAGTAGCCAATTGAGGGGTGTATGGGGAGGGACAAGCCCAGGGGCAGAGTCAGGTAATTGGGGTTGAGGGATCACGGCGAAAGGGGGTGGGGTGGTAAATGGTATTGCGGGGGGGGGGGGTGTTGGTTGCCCTTGCCATAGGGGGGAGGGCTGACATCAGAGCCTAACTGCTGGTGATATTGGGTAAATTTGGCCCCTTGATGGGGTGAGGGTTTGGGTTTATGGGGGTCTGTAGCAGGGTTGGAGGTGTGAGGTTTAGTGCTAGGGTAAAGGGCTATTATATAAACCCCTTAGTGTGATGTGGTTTGGGTTATTTGGGGTGCTGTCTGGTTTAGTTGGGGTGCCCGGTGCCTTGGAAATTAGGGTTAGGGTTTAGTTGGGGTGTGTGGTCCTCCGGATGTTAGGATTAGGTTTGGGGGGTAGGGTTGAGGGGGGCCTCGCATTAGGGTTAGGTTGAGAGTATGCGGGCAGTGGGCAAATCAGCCCTCTTGTGCTTTTTGATCTCCTCACTTGAGATTCAATTTCACGCGACCCTGCCACTTTGATCTGGCCCACGCCTTCATTAACCAGGTCCAACACTTGCCTTTCTTGGATCTTGCCCCTCCTGACAAAGGTAATCGGGTTTGTGGGGGAGTGGCCAGGGTTAGTCGGGGTGTGCTTTGGGTTTGTGGGGGTGTGGCATGATCTCTGGGATGTGCCGAGGGTTTGTGGGGGTGTGTGCCCCCTTGGACTTTAGGATTAGGTTTGAGTGTTGGGCTGGTGGATGTATATGTGACTGGGATAGGTAAGGCTGCAGAGTTTAGAGTGGTGAGGTATGAGGTTCTATGGGGCTTAGTGGTGAAGCCAGGTGAATCTGGCCCATGCCTTTCATTATCGTGGTCCGACACCACTTGGTTCAGTGAACCGGGTGTGCACTGGGACACATCATCAGTAATGCATCCTCGGATCATGGGGTGTTTCGGGTCTTTCATCATTAGGATTAGGTTAGGTTGAGAGTATGCGGGCAGTGGGCAAATCAGCCCTCTTGTGCTTTTTGATCTCCTCACTTGAGATTCAATTTCACGCGACCCTGCCACTTTGATCTGGCCCACGCCTTCATTAACCAGGTCCAACACTTGCCTTTCTTGGATCTTGCCCCTCCTGACAAAGGTAATCGGGTTTGTGGGGGAGTGGCCAGGGTTAGTCGGGGTGTGCCTAGGGTTTGTGGGGGTGTGGCATGATCTCTGGGATGTGCCGAGGGTTTGTGGGGGTGTGTGCCCCCTTGGACTTTAGGATTAGGTTTGAGTGTTGGGCTGGTGGATGTATATGTGTGACTGGGATAGGTAAGGCTGCAGAGTTTGGAGTGGTGAGGTATGAGGTGCTGTGGCGCATAGGCTCATGTGGTCAAGGGTTAGGGTTAGGGTTAGGGTTAGGGTTAGGGTTAGGTTGAGAGTATGCGGGCAGTGGGCAAATCAGCCCTCTTGTGCTTTTTGATCTCCTGACTTGAGATTCAATTTCACGCGACCCTGCCACTTTGATCTGGCCCACGCCTTCATTAACCAGGTCCAACACCTGCCTTTCTTGGATCTTGCCCCTCCTGACAAAGGTAATCGGGTTTGTGGGGGTGTGGCCAGGGTTAGTCGGGGTGTGACTAGGGTTTGTGGGGGTGTGGCATGATCACTGGGATGTGCCGAGGGTTTGTGGGGGTGTGTGCCCCCTTGGACTTTAGGATTCGGTTTGAGTGTTGGGCTGGTGGATGTATATGTGTGACTGGGATAGGTAAGGCTGCAGAGTTTGGAGTGGTGAGGTATGAGGTGCTATGGGGCTTAGTGGTGAAGCCAGGTGAATCTGGCCCATGCCTTTCATTATCATGGTCCGACACCACTTGGTTCAATGGACCGGGTGTGCACTGGGACACATCATCAGTAATGCATCCTCGGATCATGGGGTGTTTCGGGTCTTTCATCATTAAACACCCTCCCCGAGATGACCCAGCCGGAGTTGATCAAGCTCGGCTTGTGTTTTCCCATGGTCCAGGATAATGAGAGGCATGTAACTATGAGGGTAATGACGTTTTTAAACATCATTACCTGGCATCTGTATGACTGGGGATGCATGGGTTAAATTGACAGTGTTTACTGGGCATTCGGTGTCTCTGCACCTGAGTTTAGTGGTGACTGGTTTTCTGTGGACCCAGCTTGGGTTTAACTTTCTGGTTCTCTCTCGCCGTTTGGGCATCTGGGCTTTATTCTTGGCATTTTGTCAACCGGGAGAATGAAGAGCGTGTCACTGTTAGGTTAGGTTGAGAGTATGCGGGCAGTGGGCAAATCAGCCCTCTTGTGCTTTTTGATCTCCTGACTTGAGATTCAATTTCACGCGACCCTGCCACTTTGATCTGGCCCACGCCTTCATTAACCAGGTCCAACACCTGCCTTTCTTGGATCTTGCCCCTCCTGACAAAGGTAATCGGGTTTGTGGGGGTGTGGCCAGGGTTAGTCGGGGTGTGACTAGGGTTTGTGGGGGTGTGGCATGATCACTGGGATGTGCCGAGGGTTTGTGGGGGTGTGTGCCCCCTTGGACTTTAGGATTCGGTTTGAGTGTTGGGCTGGTGGATGTATATGTGTGACTGGGATAGGTAAGGCTGCAGAGTTTGGAGTGGTGAGGTATGAGGTGCTGTGGCGCATAGGCTCATGTGGTCAAGGGTTAGGTTGAGAGTATGCGGGCAGTGGGCAAATCAGCCCTCTTGTGCTTTTTGATCTCCTCACTTGAGATTCAATTTCACGCGACCCTGCCACTTTGATCTGGCCACGCCTTCATTAACCAGGTCCAACACTTGCCTTTCTTGGATCTTGCCCCTCCTGACAAAGGTAATCGGGTTTGTGGGGGAGTGGCCAGGGTTAATCGGGGTGTGCCTAGGGTTTGTGGGGGTGTGGCATGATCTGTGGGATGTGCCGAGGGTTTGTGGGGGTGTGTGCCCCCTTGGACTTTAGGATTAGGTTTGAGTGTTGGGCTGGTGGATGTATATGTGTGACGGGGATAGGTAAGGCTGCAGAGTTTTGAGTGGTGAGGTATGAGGTTCTATGGGGCTTAGTGGTGAAGCCAGGTGAATCTGGCCCATGCCTTTCATTATCGTGGTCCGACACCACTTGGTTCAATGGACCGGGTGTGCACTGGGACACATCATCAGTAATGCATCCTCGGATCATGGGGTGTTTCGGGTCTTTCATCATTAAACACCCTCCCCGAGATGACCCAGCCGGAGTTGATCAAGCTCGGCTTGTGTTTTCCCATGGACCCACGATAATGAGAGGCATGTAACTATGATGGTAATGTTGTTTTTAAACATCATTACCTGGCATCTGTATGCCTGGGATTGCATGGGTTAAATTGACAGTGTTTACTGGGCATTCGGTGTCTCTGCACCTGAGTTGAGTGGTGACTGGTTTTCTGTGGACCCAGCTTGGGTTTAAACTTTCTGGTTCTCTCTCGCCGTTTGGGCATCTGGGCTTTATTCTTGGCATTTTGTCGACCGGTGAGAATGAAGAGCGTGTCACTGTTAGGTTAGGTTGAGAGTATGCGGGCAGTGGGCAAATCAGCCCTCTTGTGCTTTTTGATCTCCTCACTTGAGATTCAATTTCACGCGACCCTGCCACTTTGATCTGGCCCACGCCTTCATTAACCAGGTCCAACACTTGCCTTTCTTGGATCTTGCCCCTCCTGACAAAGGTAATCGGGTTTGTGGGGGAGTGGCCAGGGTTAATCGGGGTGTGCCTAGGGTTTGTGGGGGTGTGGCATGATCTGTGGGATGTGCCGAGGGTTTGTGGGGGTGTGTGCCCCCCTTGGACTTTAGGATTAGGTTTGAGTGTTGGGCTGGTGGATGTACATGTGTGACGGGGATAGGTAAGGCTGCAGAGTTTTGAGTGGTGAGGTATGAGGTTCTATGGGGCTTAGTGGTGAAGCCAGGTGAATCTGGCCCATGCCTTTCATTATCGTGGTCCGACACCACTTGGTTCAATGGACCGGAGTGTGCACTGGGACACATCATCAGTAATGCATCCTCGGATCATGGGGTGTTTCGGGTCTTTCATCATTAAACACCCTCCCCGAGATGACCCAGCCGGAGTTGATCAAGCTCGGCTTGTGTTTTCCCATGGACCACGATAATGAGAGGCATGTAACTATGATGGTAATGTTGTTTTTAAACATCATTACCTGGCATCTGTATGCCTGGGATTGCATGGGTTAAATTGACAGTGTTTACTGGGCATTCGGTGTCTCTGCACCTGAGTGAGTGTGGTGACTGGTTTTCTGTGGACCCAGCTTGGGTTTAACTTTCTGGTTCTCTCTCGCCGTTTGGGCATCTGGGCTTTATTCTTGGCATTTTGTCGGACCGGGAGAATGAAGAGCGTGTCACTGTTAGGTTAGGTTGAGAGTATGCGGGCAGTGGGCAAATCAGCCCTCTTGTGCTTTTTGATCTCCTCACTTGAGATTCAATTTCACGCGACCCTGCCACTTTGATCTGGCCCACGCCTTCATTAACCAGGTCCAACACTTGCTTTCTTGGATCTTGCCCCTCCTGACAAAGGTAATCGGGTTTGTGGGGGAGTGGCCAGGGTTAATCGGGGTGTGCCTAGGGTTTGTGGGGGTGTGGCATGATCTGTGGGATGTGCCGAGGGTTTGTGGGGGTGTGTGCCACCTTGGACTTTAGGATTAGGTTTGAGTGTTGGGCTGGTGGATGTATATGTGTGACGGGGATAGGTAAGGCTGCAGAGTTTTGAGTGGTGAGGTATGAGGTTCTATGGGGCTTAGTGGTGAAGCCAGGTGAATCTGGCCCATGCCTTTCATTATCATGGTCCGACACCACTTGGTTCAATGGACCGGGTGTGCACTGGGACACATCATCAGTAATGCATCCTCGATCATGGGGTGTTTCGGGTCTTTCATCATTAAACACCCTCCCCGAGATGACCCAGCCGGAGTTGATCAAGCTCGGCTTGTGTTTTCCCCATGGACCAGGATAATGAGAGGCATGTAACTATGAGGGTAATGACGTT